>NW_028153214.1:0-478538 GCF_951799395.1 Argentina silus
GAGCTTGTCTTTGTCACTGTAGCAACTTTGCTCCATCAGCGGGAGAAGGCGGTTCGACGCCCCTGTAAGCACATGTTTCTCTAATTCCTTTGTTTCAGGCAAGCCACTGTCACGTCAGACGCCTTTACGCATACAGCTTTGCGATGCTTAGACAGTAATAACATAATTCATGTTTACATTTCTTTAATTTTCGACGCATTGTCGTTATTCGTGACGCATCAATGACCAATTGATTATATGGCAATGCAATGAAAAAAGCGTGTGGAAAACAGTGTTAATGACAGATTTGAGAAGCACATTTCTTCAATGTTGGCCGCATGGCATTCCTGTGTAGGTGACAATGGTAATTTTTCAAAACGACAAGGATATTTAAACACATGATTATTTGTTTGCTGTGCTCTATGGCCTCTGCTACAGACCTCATCGAAATGACACTTAGATATCTTAGGGTGTACATATCAAGTCTTCCCAAATGGTCTAGCGGATAGGAATCTGCCTTGTCACGCAGGGCGGCCCGGGTTCGATTACCGTCATGGAAAATGATTTTTGTAGAAAAATAAAATGAGTCCCAACGTGTGCAACATAACAGTTCGAAATCTCGTTACATTTGCATCGTCATGAACATGACTTATATCAGGCTAGCTAATTTTTTCTTTGTTCATTTTAAGTGTAGAAACAATATTTCGTTTGTGAACATTTTTTTCTGCCGTTTTGACAACAGGCTCATTACTAAAGAACACACGGCTGTCTGCTGATTGACGCTTGACTGTAGATTTTCGCTTTGTGTCAAAAGAACTCCCTAACGCACACTTTTTCAAAGTAGGTGAATTCATCAGATCTGTTTGAAACATTGCATTTTATCCATGCACGACGACTACTTAGATACTCGCAGCACAGTTGCCTCATATAAATTGCCCATGAGCGCGGAGCTTGTCTTTGTCACTGTAGCAACTTTGCTCCATTAGCGGGAGAAGGCGGTTCGACGCCCCTGTAAGCACATGTTTCTCTAATTCCTTTGTTTCAGGCAAGCCACTGTGACGTCAGACGCCTTTACGCATACAGCTTTGCGATGCTTAGATAGTAATAACATAATTCATGTTTACATTTCTTTAATTTTCGACGCATTGTCGTTATTCGTGACGCATCAATGACCAATTGATTATATGGCAATGCAATGAAAAAAGCGTGTGGAAAACAGTGTTAATGATAGATTTGAGAAGCACATTTCTTCAATGTTGGCCGCATGGCATTCCTGTGCAGGTGACAATGGTAATTTTTCAAAACGACAAGGATATTTAAACACATGATTATTTGTTTGCTGTGCTCTATGGCCTCTGCTACAGACCTCATCGAAATGACACTTAGATATCTTAGGGTGTACATATCAAGTTTTCCCAAATGGTCTAGCGGATAGGCATCTACCTTGTAACGCAGGGCGGCCTGGGTTCGATTCCCGTCATGGCAAATGTTTTTTGTAGAAAAATAAAATGAATCCCAACGTGTGCAACAGAACAGTTCGAAATCTCGTTACATTTGCATCGTCATGAACATGACTTATATCAGGCTAGCTCATTTTTTCTTTGTTCATTTTAAGTGTAGAAACAATATTTCGTTTGTGACCATTTTTTTCTGCCGTTTTGACAACAGGCTCATGACTAAAGAACACACGGCTGTCTGCTGATTGACGCTTGACTGTAGATTTTCGCTTTGTGTCAAAAGAACTCCCTAACGCACACTTTTTCAAAGTAGGTGAATTCATCAGATCTGTTTGAAACATTGCATTTTATCCATGCACGACGACTACTTAGATACTCGCAGCACAGTTGCCTCATATAAATTGCCCATGAGCGCGGAGCTTGTCTTTGTCACTGTAGCAACTTTGCTCCATCAGTGGGAGAAGGCGGTTCGACGCCCCTGTAAGCACATGTTTCTCTAATTCCTTTGTTTCAGGCAAGCCACTGTGACGTCAGACGCCTTTACGCATACTGCTTTGCGATGCTTAGACAGTAATAACATAATTCATGTTTACATTTCTTTAATTTTCGACGCATTGTCGTTATTCGTGACGCATCAATGACCAATTGATTATATGGCAATGCAATGAAAAAAGCGTGTGGAAAACAGTGTTAATGACAGATTTGAGAAGCACATTTCTTCAATGTTGGCCGCATGGCATTCCTGTGCAGGTGACAATGGTAATTTTTCAAAACGACAAGGATATTTAAACACATGATTATTTGTTTGCTGTGCTCCATGGCCTCTGCTACAGACCTCATCGAAATGACACTTAGATATCTTAGGGTGTACATATCAAGTCTTCCCAAATGGTCTAGCGGATAGGAATCTGCCTTGTCACGCAGGGCGGCCCGGGTTCGATTCCCGTCATGGCAAATGATTTTTGTAGAAAAATAAAATGAGTCCCAACGTGTGCAACAGAACAGTTCGAAATCTCGTTACATTTGCATCGTCATGAACATGACTTATATCAGGCTAGCTAATTTTTTCTTTGTTCATTTTAAGTGTAGAAACAATATTTCGTTTGTGAACATTTTTTTCTGCCGTTTTGACAACAGGCTCATGACTAAAGAACACACGGCTGTCTGCTGATTGACGCTTGACTGTAGATTTTCGCTTTGTGTCAAAAGAACTCCCTAACGCACACTTTTTCAAAGTAGGTGAATTCATCAGATCTGTTTGAAACATTGCATTTTATCCATGCACGACGACTACTTAGATACTCGCAGCACAGTTGCCTCATATAAATTGCCCATGAGCGCGGAGCTTGTCTTCGTCACTGTAGCAACTTTGCTCCATCAGCGGGAGAAGGCGGTTCGACGCTCCTGTAAGCACATGTTTCTCTAATTCCTTTGTTTCAGGCAAGCCACTGTGACGTCAGACGCCTTTACGCATACAGCTTTGCGATGCTTAGACAGTAATAACATAATTCATGTTTACATTTCTTTAATTTTCGACGCATTGTCGTTATTCGTGACGCATCAATGACCAATTGATTATATGGCAATGCAATGAAAAAAGCGTGTGGAAAACAGTGTTAATGACAGATTTGAGAAGCACATTTCTTCAATGTTGGCCGCATGGCATTCCTGTGCAGGTGACAATGGTAATTTTTCAAAACGACAAGGATATTTAAACACATGATTATTTGTTTGCTGTGCTCTATGGCCTCTGCTACAGACCTCATCGAAATGACACTTAGATATCTTAGGGTGTACATATCAAGTTTTCCCAAATGGTCTAGCGGATAGGCTTCTACCTTGTAACGCAGGGCGGCCGGGGGTCGATTCCCGTCATGGCAAATGTTTTTTGTAGAAAAATAAAATGAGTCCCAACGTGTGCAACAGTACAGTTCGAAATCTCGTTACATTTGCAACGTCATGAACATGACTTATATCAGGCTAGCTCATTTTTTCTTTGTTCATTTTAAGTGTAGAAACAATATTTCGTTTGTGAACATTTTTTTCTGCCGTTTTGACAACAGGCTCATGACGAAGGAACACACGGCTGTCTGCTGATTGACGCTTGACTGTAGATTTTCGCTTTGTGTCAAAAGAACTTCCTAACGCACACTTTTTCAAAGTAGGTGAATTAATCAGATCTGTTTGAAACATTGCATTTTATCCATGCACGACGACTGCTTAGATACTCGCAGCACAGTTGCCCCATATAAATTGCCCATGAGCGCGGAGCTTGTCTTTGTCACTGTAGCAACTTTGCTCCATCAGCGGGAGAAGGCGGTTCGACGCCCCTGTAAGCACATGTTTCTCTAATTCCTTTGTTTCAGGCAAGCCACTGTGACGTCAGACGCCTTTACGCATACAGCTTTGCGATGCTTAGACAGTAATAACATAAGTCATGTTTACATTTCTTTAATTTTCGACGCATTGTCGTTATTCGTGATGCATCAATGACCAATTGATTATATGGCAATGCAATGAAAAAAGCGTGTGGAAAACAGTGTTAATGACAGATTTGAGAAGCACATTTCTTCAATGTTGGCCGCATTGCATTCCTGTGCAGGTGACAATGGTAATTTTTCAAAACGACAAGGATATTTAAACACATGATTATTTGTTTGCTGTGCTCTATGGCCTCTGCTACAGACCTCATCGAAATGACACTTAGATATCTTTGGGTGTACATATCAAGTCTTCCCAAATGGTCTAGCGGATAGGCATCTACCTTGTAACGCAGGGTGGCCCGGGTTCGATTCCCGTCATGGCGAATGTTTTTTGTAGAAAAATAAAATGAGTCCCAACGTGTGCAACAGAACAGTTCGAAATCTCGTTACATTTGCATCGTCATGAACATGACTTATATCAGGCTAGCTAATTTTTTCTTTGTTCATTTTAAGTGTAGAAACAATATTTCGTTTGTGAACATTTCTTTCTGCCGTTTTGACAACAGGCTCATGACTAAAGAACACACGGCTGTCTGCTGATTGACGCTTGACTGTAGATTTTCGCTTTGTGTCAAAAGAACTCCCTAACGCACACTTTTTCAAAGTAGGTGAATTCATCAGATCTGTTTGAAACATTGCATTTTATCCATGCACGACGACTGCTTAGATACTCGCAGCACAGTTGCCCCATATAAATTGCCCATGAGCGCGGAGCTTGTCTTTGTCACTGTAGCAACTTTGCTCCATCAGCGGGAGAAGGCGGTTCGACGCCCCTGTAAGCACATGTTTCTCTAATTCCTTTGTTTCAGGCAAGCCACTGTGACGTCAGACGCCTTTACGCATACAGCTTTGCGATGCTTAGACAGTAATAACATAAGTCATGTTTACATTTCTTTAATTTTCGACGCATTGTCGTTATTCGTGATGCATCAATGACCAATTGATTATATGGCAATGCAATGAAAAAAGCGTGTGGAAAACAGTGTTAATGACAGATTTGAGAAGCACATTTCTTCAATGTTGGCCGCATTGCATTCCTGTGCAGGTGACAATGGTAATTTTTCAAAACGACAAGGATATTTAAACACATGATTATTTGTTTGCTGTGCTCTATGGCCTCTGCTACAGACCTCATCGAAATGACACTTAGATATCTTTGGGTGTACATATCAAGTCTTCCCAAATGGTCTAGCGGATAGGCATCTACCTTGTAACGCAGGGTGGCCCGGGTTCGATTCCCGTCATGGCGAATGTTTTTTGTAGAAAAATAAAATGAGTCCCAACGTGTGCAACAGAACAGTTCGAAATCTCGTTACATTTGCATCGTCATGAACATGACTTATATCAGGCTAGCTAATTTTTTCTTTGTTCATTTTAAGTGTAGAAACAATATTTCGTTTGTGAACATTTCTTTCTGCCGTTTTGACAACAGGCTCATGACTAAAGAACACACGGCTGTCTGCTGATTGACGCTTGACTGTAGATTTTCGCTTTGTGTCAAAAGAACTCCCTAACGCACACTTTTTCAAAGTAGGTGAATTCATCAGATCTGTTTGAAACATTGCATTTTATCCATGCACGACGACTACTTAGATACTCGCAGCACAGTTGCCTCATATAAATTGCCCATGAGCGCGGAGCTTGTCTTCGTCACTGTAGCAACTTTGCTCCATCAGCGGGAGAAGGCGGTTCGACGCCCCTGTAAGCACATGTTTCTCTAATTCCTTTGTTTCAGGCAAGCCACTGTGACGTCAGACGCCTTTACGCATACAGCTTTGCGATGCTTAGACAGTAATAACATAATTCATGTTTACATTTCTTTAATTTTCGACGCATTGTCGTTATTCGTGACGCATCAATGACCAATTGATTATATGGCAATGCAATGAAAAAAGCGTGTGGAAAACAGTGTTAATGACAGATTTGAGAAGCACATTTCTTCAATGTTGGCCGCATGGCATTCCTGTGCAGGTGACAATGGTAATTTTTCAAAACGACAAGGATATTTAAACACATGATTATTTGTTTGCTGTGCTCTATGGCCTCTGCTACAGACCTCATCGAAATGACACTTAGATATCTTAGGGTGTACATATCAAGTTTTCCCAAATGGTCTAGCGGATAGGCTTCTACCTTGTAACGCAGGGCGGCCGGGGTTCGATTCCCGTCATGGCAAATGTTTTTTGTAGAAAAATAAAATGAGTCCCAACGTGTGCAACAGTACAGTTCGAAATCTCGTTACATTTGCAACGTCATGAACATGATTTATATCAGGCTAGCTCATTTTTTCTTTGTTCATTTTAAGTGTAGAAACAATATTTCGTTTGTGAACATTTTTTTCTGCCGTTTTGACAACAGGCTCATGACGAAGGAACACACGGCTGTCTGCTGATTGACGCTTGACTGTAGATTTTCGCTTTGTGTCAAAAGAACTTCCTAACGCACACTTTTTCAAAGTAGGTGAATTAATCAGATCTGTTTGAAACATTGCATTTTATCCATGCACGACGACTGCTTAGATACTCGCAGCACAGTTGCCCCATATAAATTGCCCATGAGCGCGGAGCTTGTCTTTGTCACTGTAGCAACTTTGCTCCATCAGCGGGAGAAGGCGGTTCGACGCCCCTGTAAGCACATGTTTCTCTAATTCCTTTGTTTCAGGCAAGCCACTGTGACGTCAGACGCCTTTACGCATACAGCTTTGCGATGCTTAGACAGTAATAACATAAGTCATGTTTACATTTCTTTAATTTTCGACGCATTGTCGTTATTCGTGATGCATCAATGACCAATTGATTATATGGCAATGCAATGAAAAAAGCGTGTGGAAAACAGTGTTAATGACAGATTTGAGAAGCACATTTCTTCAATGTTGGCCGCATTGCATTCCTGTGCAGGTGACAATGGTAATTTTTCAAAACGACAAGGATATTTAAACACATGATTATTTGTTTGCTGTGCTCTATGGCCTCTGCTACAGACCTCATCGAAATGACACTTAGATATCTTTGGGTGTACATATCAAGTCTTCCCAAATGGTCTAGCGGATAGGCATCTACCTTGTAACGCAGGGTGGCCCGGGTTCGATTCCCGTCATGGCGAATGTTTTTTGTAGAAAAATAAAATGAGTCCCAACGTGTGCAACAGAACAGTTCGAAATCTCGTTACATTTGCATCGTCATGAACATGACTTATATCAGGCTAGCTAATTTTTTCTTTGTTCATTTTAAGTGTAGAAACAATATTTCGTTTGTGAACATTTCTTTCTGCCGTTTTGACAACAGGCTCATGACTAAAGAACACACGGCTGTCTGCTGATTGACGCTTGACTGTAGATTTTCGCTTTGTGTCAAAAGAACTCCCTAACGCACACTTTTTCAAAGTAGGTGAATTCATCAGATCTGTTTGAAACATTGCATTTTATCCATGCACGACGACTGCTTAGATACTCGCAGCACAGTTGCCCCATATAAATTGCCCATGAGCGCGGAGCTTGTCTTTGTCACTGTAGCAACTTTGCTCCATCAGCGGGAGAAGGCGGTTCGACGCCCCTGTAAGCACATGTTTCTCTAATTCCTTTGTTTCAGGCAAGCCACTGTGACGTCAGACGCCTTTACGCATACAGCTTTGCGATGCTTAGACAGTAATAACATAAGTCATGTTTACATTTCTTTAATTTTCGACGCATTGTCGTTATTCGTGATGCATCAATGACCAATTGATTATATGGCAATGCAATGAAAAAAGCGTGTGGAAAACAGTGTTAATGACAGATTTGAGAAGCACATTTCTTCAATGTTGGCCGCATTGCATTCCTGTGCAGGTGACAATGGTAATTTTTCAAAACGACAAGGATATTTAAACACATGATTATTTGTTTGCTGTGCTCTATGGCCTCTGCTACAGACCTCATCGAAATGACACTTAGATATCTTTGGGTGTACATATCAAGTCTTCCCAAATGGTCTAGCGGATAGGCATCTACCTTGTAACGCAGGGTGGCCCGGGTTCGATTCCCGTCATGGTGAATGTTTTTTGTAGAAAAATAAAATGAGTCCCAACGTGTGCAACAGAACAGTTCGAAATCTCGTTACATTTGCATCGTCATGAACATGACTTATATCAGGCTAGCTAATTTTTTCTTTGTTCATTTTAAGTGTAGAAACAATATTTCGTTTGTGAACATTTCTTTCTGCCGTTTTGACAACAGGCTCATGACTAAAGAACACACGGCTGTCTGCTGATTGACGCTTGACTGTAGATTTTCGCTTTGTGTCAAAAGAACTCCCTAACGCACACTTTTTCAAAGTAGGTGAATTCATCAGATCTGTTTGAAACATTGCATTTTATCCATGCACGACGACTACTTAGATACTCGCAGCACAGTTGCCTCATATAAATTGCCCATGAGCGCGGAGCTTGTCTTTGTCACTGTAGCAACTTTGCTCCATCAGCGGGAGAAGGCGGTTCGACGCCCCTGTAAGCACATGTTTCTCTAATTCCTTTGTTTCAGGCAAGCCACTGTGACGTCAGACGCCTTTACGCATACAGCTTTGCGATGCTTAGACAGTAATAACATAATTCATGTTTACATTTCTTTAATTTTCGACGCATTGTCGTTATTCGTGACGCATCAATGACCAATTGATTATATGGCAATGCAATGAAAAAAGCGTGTGGAAAACAGTGTTAATGACAGATTTGAGAAGCACATTTCTTCAATGTTGGCCGCATGGTATTCCTGTGCAGGTGACAATGGTAATTTTTCAAAACGACAAGGATATTTAAACACATGATTATTTGTTTGCTGTGCTCTATGGCCTCTGCTACAGACCTCATCGAAATGACACTTAGATATCTTAGGGTGTACATATCAAGTTTTCCCAAATGGTTTAGCGGATAGGCATCTACCTTGTAACGCAGGGCGGCCCGGGTTCGATTCCCGTCATGGCAAGTGTTTTTTGTAGAAAAATAAAATGAGTCCCAACGTGTGCAACAGAACAGTTCGAAATCTCGTTACATTTGCATTGTCATGAACATGACTTATATCAGGCTAGCTCATTTTTTCTTTGTTCATTTTAAGTGTAGAAACAATATTTCGTTTGTGACCATTTTTTTCTGCCGTTTTGACAACAGGCTCATGACTAAAGAACACACGGCTGTCTGCTGATTGACGCTTGACTGTAGATTTTCGCTTTGTGTCAAAAGAACTTCCGAACGCACACTTTTTCAAAGTAGGTGAATTCATCAGATCTGTATGAAACATTGCATTTTATCCATGCACGACGACTGCTTAGATACTCGCAGCACAGTTGCCTCATATAAATTGCCCATGAGCGCGGAGCTTGTCTTTGTCACTGTAGCAACTTTGCTCCATCAGCGGGAGAAGGCGCTTCGACGCCCCTGTAAGCACATGTTTCTCTAATTCCTTTGTTTCAGGCAAGCCACTGTGACGTCAGACGCCTTTACGCATACAGCTTTGCGATGCTTAGACAGTAATAACATAATTCATGTTTACATTTCTTTAATTTTCGACGCATTGTCGTTATTCGTGACGCATCAATGACCAATTGATTATATGGCAATGCAATGAAAAAAGCGTGTGGAAAACAGTGTTAATGACAGATTTGAGAAGCACATTTCTTCAATGTTGGCCGCATGGCATTCCTGTGCAGGTGACAATGGTAATTTTTCAAAACGACAAGGATATTTATACACATGATTATTTGTTTGCTGTGCTCTATGGCCTCTGCTACAGACCTCTTCGAAATGACACTTAGATATCTTAGGGTATACATATCAAGTTTTCCCAAATGGTATAGCGGATAGGCATCTACCTTGTAACCCATGGCGGCCCGGGTTCGATTCCCGTCATGGCAAATGTTTTTTGTAGAAAAATAAAATGAGTCCCAACGTGTGCAACAGAACAGTTCGAAATCTCGTTACATTTGCATCGTCATGCACATGACTTATATCAGGCTAACTAATTTTTTCTTTGTTCATTTTAAGTGTAGAAACAATATTTCGTTTGTGAACATTTTTTTCTGCCGTTTTGACAACAGGCTCATGACTAAAGAACACACGGCTGTCTGCTGATTGACGCTTGACTGTAGATTTTCGCTTTGTGTCAAAAGAACTCCCTAACGCACACTTTTTCAAAGTAGGTGTATTCATCAGATCTGTTTGAAACATTGCATTTTATCCATGCACGACGACTACTTAGATACTCGCAGCACAGTTGCCTCATATAAATTGCCCATGAGCGCGGAGCTTGTCTTTGTCACTGCAGCAACTTTGCTCAATCAGCGGGAGAAGGCGGTTCGACGCCCCTGTAAGCACATGTTTCTCTAATTCCTTTGTTTCAGGCAAGCCACTGTGACGTCAGACGCCTTTACGCATACAGCTTTGCAATGCTTAGACAGTAATAACATAATTCATGTTTACATTTCTTTAATTTTCGACGCATTGTCGTTATTCGTGACGCATCAATGACCAATTGATTATATGGCAATGCAATGAAAAAAGCGTGTGGAAAACAGTGTTAATGACAGATTTGAGAAGCACATTTCTTCAATGTTGGCCGCATGGCATTCCTGTGCAGGTGACAATGGTAATTTTTCAAAACGACAAGGATATTTAAACACATGATTATTTGTTTGCTGTGCTCTATGGCCTCTGCTACAGACCTCATCGAAATGACACTTAGATATCTTAGGGTGTACATATCAAGTCTTCCCAAATGGTCTAGCGGATATGAATCTGCCTTGTCACGCAGGGCGGCCCGGGTTCGATTCCCGTCATGGCAAATGATTTTTGTAGAAAAATAAAATGAGTCCCAACGTGTGCAACAGAACAGTTCGAAATCTCGTTACATTTGCATCGTCATGAACATGACTTATATCAGGCTAGCTAATTTTTTCTTTGTTCATTTTAAGTGTAGAAACAATATTTCGTTTGTGAACATTTTTTTCTGCCGTTTTGACAACAGGCTCATGACTAAAGAACACACGGCTGTCTGCTGATTGACGCTTGACTGTAGATTTTCGCTTTGTGTCAAAAGAACTCCCTAACGCACACTTTTTCAAAGTAGGTGAATTCATCAGATCTGTTTGAAACATTGCATTTTATCCATGCACGACGACTACTTAGATACTCGCAGCACAGTTGCCTCATATAAATTGCCCATGAGCGCGGAGCTTGTCTTTGTCACTGTAGCAACTTTGCTCCATCAGCGGGAGAAGGCGGTTCGACGCCCCTGTAAGCACATGTTTCTCTAATTCCTTTGTTTCAGGCAAGCCACTGTGACGTCAGACGCCTTTACGCATACAGCTTTGCGATGCTTAGACAGTAATAACATAATTCATGTTTACATTTCTTTAATTTTCGACGCATTGTCGTTATTCGTGACGCATCAATGACCAATTGATTATATGGCAATGCAATGAAAAAAGCGTGTGGAAAACAGTGTTAATGACAGATTTGAGAAGCACATTTCTTCAATGTTGGCCGCAGGGCATTCCTGTGCAGGTGACAACGGTAATTTTTCAAAATGACAAGGATATTTAAACACATGATTATTTGTTTGCTGTGCTCTATGGCCTCTGCTACAGACCTCATCGAAATGACACTTAGATATCTTAGGGTGTACATATCAAGTTTTCCCAAATGATCTTGCGGATAGGCATCTACCTTGTAACGCAGGGCGGCCCGGGTTCGATTCCCGTCATAGCAAATGTTTTTTGTAGAAAAATAAAATGAGTCCCAACGTGTGCAACAGAACAGTTCGAAATCTCGTTACATTTGCATCGTCATGAACATGACTTATATCAGGCTAGCTCATTTTTTCTTTGTTCATTTTAAGTGTAGAAACAATATTTCGTTTGTGAACATTTTTTTCTGCCGTTTTGACAACAGGCTCATGACGAAAGAACACACGGCTGTCTGCTGATTGACGCTTGACTGTAGATTTTCGCTTTGTGTTAAAAGAACTTCCTAACGCACACTTTTTCAAAGTAGGTGAATTCATCAGATCTGTTTGAAACATTGCATTTTATCCATGCACGACGACTGCTTAGATACTCGCAGCACAGTTGCCCCATATAAATTGCCCATGAGCGCGGAGCTTGTCTTTGTCACTGTAGCAACTTTGCTCCATCAGCGGGAGAAGGCGCTTCGACGCCCCTGTAAGCACATGTTTCTCTAATTCCTTTGTTTCAGGCAAGCCACTGTGACGTCAGACGCCTTTACGCATACAGCTTTGCGATGCTTAGACAGTAATAACATAATTCATGTTTACATTTCTTTAATTTTCGACGCATTGTCGTTATTCGTGACGCATCAATGACCAATTGATTATATGGCAATGCAATGAAAAAAGCGTGTGGAAAACAGTGTTAATGACAGATTTGAGAAGCACATTTCTTCAATGTTGGCCGCATGGCATTCCTGTGCAGGTGACAATGGTAATTTTTCAAAACGACAAGGATATTTAAACACATGATTATTTGTTTGCTGTGCTCTATGGCCTCTGCTACAGACCTCATCGAAATGACACTTAGATATCTTAGGGTGTACATATCAAGTTTTCCCAAATGGTCTAGCGGATAGGCATCTACCTTGTAACGCAGGGCGGCCCGGGTTCGATTCCCGTCATGGCAAATGTTTTTTGTAGAAAAATAAAATGAGTCCCAACGTGTGCAACAGAACAGTTCGAAATCTCGTTACATTTGCATCGTCATGAACATGACTTATATCAGGCTAGCTCATTTTTTCTTTGTTCATTTTAAGTGTAGAAACAATATTTCGTTTGTGACAATTTTTTTCTGCCGTTTTGACAACAGGCTCATGACTAAAGAACACACGGCTGTCTGCTGATTGACGCTTGACTGTAGATTTTCGCTTTGTGTCAAAAGAACTTCCTAACGCACACTTTTTCAAAGTAGGTGAATTCATCAGATCTGTTTGAAACATTGCATTTTATCCATGCACGACGACTGCTTAGATACTCGCAGCACAGTTGCCCCATATACATTGCCCATGAGCGCGGAGCTTGTCTTTGTCACTGTAGCAACTTTGCTGCATCAACGGGAGAAGGCGCTTCGTCGCCCCTGTAAGCACATGTTTCTCTGATTCCTTTGTTTCAGGCAAGCCACTGTGACGTCAGACGCCTTTACGCATACAGCTTTGCGATGCTTAGACAGTAATAACATAATTCATGTTTACATTTCTTTAATTTTCGACGCATTGTCGTTATTCGTGACGCATCAATGACCAATTGATTATATAGCAATGCAATGAAAAAAGCGTGTGGAAAACAGTGTTAATGACAGATTTGAGAAGCACATTTCTTCAATGTTGGCCGCATGGCATTCCTGTGCAGGTGACAATGGTAATTTTTCAAAACGACAAGGATATTTAAACACATGATTATTTGTTTGCTGTGCTCTATGGCCTCTGCTACAGACCTCATCGAAATGACACTTAGATATCTTAGGGTGTACATATCAAGTTTTCCCAAATGGTCTAGCGGATAGGCATCTACCTTGTAACGCAGGGCGGCCCGGGTTCGATTCCCGTCATGGCAAGTGTTTTTTGTAGAAAAATAAAATGAGTCCCAACGTGTGCAACAGAACAGTTCGAAATCTCGTTACATTTGCATCGTCATGAACATGACTTATATCAGGCTAGCTCATTTTTTCTTTGTTCATTTTAAGTGTAGAAACAATATTTCGTTTGTGACCATTTTTTTCTGCCGTTTTGACAACAGGCTCATGACTAAAGAACACACGGCTGTCTGCTGATTGACGCTTGACTGTAGATTTTCGCTTTGTGTCAAAAGAACTTCCTAACGCACACTTTTTCAAAGTAGGTGAATTCATCAGATCTGTTTGAAACATTGCATTTTATCCATGCACGACGACTGCTTAGATACTCGCAGCACAGTTGCCCCATATAAATTGCCCATGAGCGCGGAGCTTGTCTTTGTCACTGTCGCAACTTTGCTCCATCAGCGGGAGAAGGCGCTTCGACGCCCCTGTAAGCACATGTTTCTCTGATTCCTTTGTTTCAGGCAAGCCACTGTGACGTCAGAAGCCTTTACGCATACAGCTTTGCGATGCTTAGACAGTAATAACATAATTCATGTTTACATTTCTTTAATTTTCGACGCATTTTCGTTATTCGTGACGCATCAATGACCAATTTATTATATGGCAATGCAATGAAAAAAGCGTGTGGAAAACAGTGTTAATGACAGATTTGAGAAGCACATTTCTTCAATGTTGGCCGCATGGCATTCCTGTGCAGGTGACAATGGTAATTTTTCAAAACGACAAGGATATTTAAACACATGATTATTTGTTTGCTGTGCTCTATGGCCTCTGCTACAGACCTCATCAAAATGACACTTAGATATCTTAGGGTGTACATATCAAGTTTTCCCAAATGGTCTAGCGGATAGGCATCTACCTTGTAACGCAGGGCGGCCCGGGTTCGATTCCCGTCATGGCAAGTGTTTTTTGTAGAAAAATAAAATGAGTCCCAACGTGTGCAACAGAACAGTTCGAAATCTCGTTACATTTGCATCGTCATGAACATGACTTATATCAGGCTAGCTCATTTTTTCTTTGTTCATTTTAAGTGTAGAAACAATATTTCGTTTGTGACCATTTTTTTCTGCCGTTTTGACAACAGGCTCATGACTAAAGAACACACGGCTGTCTGCTGATTGACGCTTGACTGTAGATTTTCGCTTTGTGTCAAAAGAACTTCCTAACGCACACTTTTTCAAAGTAGGTGAATTCATCAGATCTGTTTGAAACATTGCATTTTATCCATGCACGACGACTGCTTAGATACTCGCAGCACAGTTGCCCCATATACATTGCCCATGAGCGCGGAGCTTGTCTTTGTCACTGTAGCAACTTTGCTCCATCAACGGGAGAAGGCGCTTCGACGCCCCTGTAAGCACATGTTTCTCTGATTCCTTTGTTTCAGGCAAGCCACTGTGACGTCAGACGCCTTTACGCATACAGCTTTGCGATGCTTAGACAGTAATAACATAATTCATGTTTACATTTCTTTAATTTTCGACGCATTGTCGTTATTCGTGACGCATCAATGACCAATTGATTATATGGCAATGCAATGAAAAAAGCGTGTGGAAAACAGTGTTAATGACAGATTTGAGAAGCACATTTCTTCAATGTTGGCCGCATGGCATTCCTGTGCAGGTGACAATGGTAATTTTTCAAAACGACAAGGATATTTAAACACATGATTATTTGTTTGCTGTGCTCTATGGCCTCTGCTACAGACCTCATCGAAATGACACTTAGATATCTTAGGGTGTACATATCAAGTCTTCCCAAATGGTCTAGCGGATAGGCATCTACCTTGTAACGCAGGGCGGCCCGGGTTCGATTCTCGTCATGGCAAATGTTTTTTGTAGAAAAATAAAATGAGTCCCAACGTGTGCAACAGAACAGTTCGAAATCTCGTTACATTTGCATCGTCATGAACATGACTTATATCAGGCTAGCTCATTTTTTCTTTGTTCATTTTAAGTGTAGAAACAATATTTCGTTTGTGACAATTTTTTTCTGCCGTTTTGACAACAGGCTCATGACTAAAGAACACACGGCTGTCTGCTGATTGACGCTTGACTGTAGATTTTCGCTTTGTGTCAAAAGAACTTCCTAACGCACACTTTTTCAAAGTAGGTGAATTCATCAGATCTGTTTGAAACATTGCATTTTATCCATGCACGACGACTGCTTAGATACTCGCAGCACAGTTGCCCCATATAAATTGCCCATGAGCGCGGAGCTTGTCTTTGTCACTGTCGCAACTTTGCTCCATCAGCGGGAGAAGGCGCTTCGACGCCCCTGTAAGCACATGTTTCTCTGATTCCTTTGTTTCAGGCAAGCCACTGTGACGTCAGAAGCCTTTACGCATACAGCTTTGCGATGCTTAGACAGTAATAACATAATTCATGTTTACATTTCTTTAATTTTCGACGCATTTTCGTTATTCGTGACGCATCAATGACCAATTTATTATATGGCAATGCAATGAAAAAAGCGTGTGGAAAACAGTGTTAATGACAGATTTGAGAAGCACATTTCTTCAATGTTGGCCGCATGGCATTCCTGTGCAGGTGACAATGGTAATTTTTCAAAACGACAAGGATATTTAAACACATGATTATTTGTTTGCTGTGCTCTATGGCCTCTGCTACAGACCTCATCAAAATGACACTTAGATATCTTAGGGTGTACATATCAAGTTTTCCCAAATGGTCTAGCGGATAGGCATCTACCTTGTAACGCAGGGCGGCCCGGGTTCGATTCCCGTCATGGCAAGTGTTTTTTGTAGAAAAATAAAATGAGTCCCAACGTGTGCAACAGAACAGTTCGAAATCTCGTTACATTTGCATCGTCATGAACATGACTTATATCAGGCTAGCTAATTTTTTCTTTGTTCATTTTAAGTGTAGAAACAATATTTCGTTTGTGACCATTTTTTTCTGCCGTTTTGACAACAGGCTCATGACTAAAGAACACACGGCTGTCTGCTGATTGACGCTTGACTGTAGAATTTCGCTTTGTGTCAAAAGAACTTCCTGACGCACACTTTTTCAAAGTAGGTGAATTCATCAGATCTGTTTGAAACATTGCATTTTATCCATGCACGGCGACTGCTTAGATATTCGCAGCACAGTTGCCCCATATACATTGCCCATGAGCGCGGAGCTTGTCTTTGTCACTGTCGCAACTTTGCTCCATCAGCGGGAGAAGGCGCTTCGACGCCCCTGTAAGCACATGTTTCTCTGATTCCTTTGTTTCAGGCAAGCCACTGTGACGTCAGACGCCTTTACGCATACAGCTTTGCGATGCTTAGACAGTAATAACATAATTCATGTTTACATTTCTTTAATTTTCGACGCATTGTCGTTATTCGTGACGCATCAATGACCAATTGATTATATGGCAATGCAATGAAAAAAGCGTGTGGAAAACAGTGTTAATGACAGATTTGAGAAGCACATTTCTTCAATGTTGGCCGCATGGCATTCCTGTGCAGGTGACAATGGTAATTTTTCAAAACGACAAGGATATTTAAACACATGATTATTTGTTTGCTGTGCTCTATGGCCTCTGCTACAGACCTCATCGAAATGACACTTAGATATCTTAGGGTGTACATATCAAGTTTTCCCAAATGGTCTAGCGGATAGGCATCTACCTTGTAACGCAGGGCGGCCCGGGTTCGATTCCCGTCATGGCAAATGTTTTTTGTAGAAAAATAAAATGAGTCCCAACGTGTGCAACAGAACAGTTCGAAATCTCGTTACATTTGCATCGTCATGAACATGACTTATATCAGGCTAGCTAATTTTTTCTTTGTTCATTTTAAGTGTAGAAACAATATTTCGTTTGTGAACATTTTTTTCTGCCGTTTTGACAACAGGCTCATGACGAAAGAACACACGGCTGTCTGCTGATTGACGCTTGACTGTAGATTTTCGCTTTGTGTCAAAAGAACTTCCTAACGCACACTTTTTCAAAGTAGGTGAATTCATCAGATCTGTTTGAAACATTGCATTTTATCCATGCACGACGACTGCTTAGATACTCGCAGCACAGTTGCCCCATATAAATTGCCCATGAGCGCGGAGCTTGTCTTTGTCACTGTAGCAACTTTGCTCCATCAGCGGGAGAAGGCGGTTCGACGCCCCTGTAAGCACATGTTTCTCTGATTCCTTTGTTTCAGGCAAGCCACTGTGACGTCAGACGCCTTTACGCATACAGCTTTGCGACGCTTAGACAGTAATAACATAATTCATGTTTACATTTCTTTAATTTTCGACGCATTGTCGTTATTCGTGACGCATCAATGACCAATTGATTATATGGCAATGCAATGAAAAAAGCGTGTGGAAAACAGTGTTAATGACAGATTTGAGAAGCACATTTCTTCAATGTTGGCCGCATGGCATTCCTGTGCAGGTGACAATGGTAATTTTTCAAAACGACAAGGATATTTAAACACATGATTATTTGTTTGCTGTGTTCTATGGCCTCTGCTACAGACCTCATCGAAATGACACTTAGATATCTTAGGGTGTACATATCAAGTCTTCCCAAATGGTCTAGCGGATAGGCATCTACCTTGTAACGCAGGGCGGCCCGGGTTCGATTCCCGTCATGGCAAATGTTTTTTGTAGAAAAATAAAATGAGTCCCAACGTGTGCAACAGAACAGTTCGAAATCTCGTTACATTTGCATCGTCATGAACATGACTTATATCAGGCTAGCTCATTTTTTCTTTGTTCATTTTAAGTGTAGAAACAATATTTCGTTTGTGAACATTTTTTTCTGCCGTTTTGACAACAGGCTCATGACGAAAGAACACACGGCTGTCTGCTGATTGACGCTTGACTGTAGATTTTCGCTTTGTGTCAAAAGAACTTCCTAACGCACACTTTTTCAAAGTAGGTGAATTCATCAGATCTGTTTGAAACATTGCATTTTATCCATGCACGACGACTGCTTAGATACTCGCAGCACAGTTGCCCCATATAAATTGCCCATGAGCGCGGAGCTTGTCTTTGTCACTGTAGCAACTTTGCTCCATCAGCGGGAGAAGGCGGTTCGACGCCCCTGTAAGCACATGTTTCTCTGATTCCTTTGTTTCAGGCAAGCCACTGTGACGTCAGACGCCTTTACGCATATAGCTTTGCGATGCTTAGACAGTAATAACATAATTCATGTTTACATTTCTTTAATTTTCGACGCATTGTCGTTATTCGTGACGCATCAATGACCAATTGATTATATGGCAATGCAATGAAAAAAGCGTGTGGAAAACAGTGTTAATGACAGATTTGAGAAGCACATTTCTTCAATGTTGGCCGCATGGCATTCCTGTGCAGGTGACAATGGTAATTTTTCAAAACGACAAGGATATTTAAACACATGATTATTTGTTTGCTGTGTTCTATGGCCTCTGCTACAGACCTCATCGAAATGACACTTAGATATCTTAGGGTGTACATATCAAGTCTTCCCAAATGGTCTAGCGGATAGGCATCTACCTTGTAACGCAGGGCGGCCCGGGTTCGATTCCCGTCATGGCAAATGTTTTTTGTAGAAAAATAAAATGAGTCCCAACGTGTGCAACAGAACAGTTCGAAATCTCGTTACATTTGCATCGTCATGAACATGACTTATATCAGGCTAGCTCATTTTTTCTTTGTTCATTTTAAGTGTAGAAACAATATTTTGTTTGTGAACAATTTTTTCTGCCGTTTTGACAACAGGCTCATGACTAAAGAACACACGGCTGTCTGCTGATTGACGCTTGACTGTAGATTTTCGCTTTGTGTCAAAAGAACTTCCTAACGCACACTTTTTCAAAGTAGGTGAATTCATCAGATCTGTTTGAAACATTGCATTTTATCCATGCACGACGACTGCTTAGATACTCGCAGCACAGTTGCCCCATATAAATTGCCCATGAGAGCGGAGCTTGTCTTTGTCACTGTAGCAACTTTGCTCCATCAGCGGGAGAAGGCGGTTCGACGCCCCTGTAAGCACATGTTTCTCTAATTCCTTTGTTTCAGGCAAGCCACTGTGACGTCAGACGCCTTTACGCATACAGCTTTGCGATGCTTAGACAGTAATAACATAATTCATGTTTACATTTCTTTAATTTTCGACGCATTGTCGTTATTCGTGACGCATCAATGACCAATTGATTATATGGCAATGCAATGAAAAAAGCGTGTGGAAAACAGTGTTAATGACAGATTTGAGAAGCACATTTCTTCAATGTTGGCCGCATGGCATTCCTGTGCAGGTGACAATGGTAATTTTTCAAAACGACAAGGATATTTAAACACATGATTATTTGTTTGGTGTGCTCTATGGCCTCTGCTACAGACCTCATCGAAATGACACTTAGATATCTTAGGGTGTACATATCAAGTCTTCCCAAATGGTCTAGCGGATAGGCATCTACCTTGTAACGCAGGGCGGCCCGGGTTCGATTCCCGTCATGGCAAATGTTTTTTGTAGAAAAATAAAATGAGTCCCAACGTGTGCATCAGAACAGTTCGAAATCTCGTTACATTTGCATCGTCATGAACATGACTTATATCAGGCTAGCTCATTTTTTCTTTGTTCATTTTAAGTGTAGAAACAATATTTTGTTTGTGAACATTTTTTTCTGCCGTTTTGACAAGAGGCTCATGACTAAAGAACACACGGCTGTCTGCTGATTGACGCTTGACTGTAGATTTTCGCTTTGTGTCAAAAGAACTTCCTAACGCACACTTTTTCAAAGTAGGTGAATTCATCAGATCTGTTTGAAACATTGCATTTTATCCATGCACGACGACTGCTTAGATACTCGCAGCACAGTTGCCCCATATAAATTGCCCATGAGAGCGGAGCTTGTCTTTGTCACTGTAGCAACTTTGCTCCATCAGCGGGAGAAGGCGGTTCGACGCCCCTGTAAGCACATGTTTCTCTAATTCCTTTGTTTCAGGCAAGCCACTGTGACGTCAGACGCCTTTACGCATACAGCTTTGCGATGCTTAGACAGTAATAACATAATTCATGTTTACATTTCTTTAATTTTCGACGCATTGTCGTTATTCGTGATGCATCAATGACCAATTGATTATATGGCAATGCAATGAAAAAAGCGTGTGGAAAACAGTGTTAATGACAGATTTGAGAAGCACATTTCTTCAATGTTGGCCGCATGGCATTCCTGTGCAGGTGACAATGGTAATTTTTCAAAACGACAAGGATATTTAAACACATGATTATTTGTTTGGTGTGCTCTATGGCCTCTGCTACAGACCTCATCGAAATGACACTTAGATATCTTAGGGTGTACATATCAAGTCTTCCCAAATGGTCTAGTGGATAGGCATCTACCTTGTAACGCAGGGCGGCCTGGGTTCGATTCCCGTCATGGCAAATGTTTTTTGTAGAAAAATAAAATGAGTCCCAACGTGTGCAACAGAACAGTTCGAAATCTCGTTACATTTGCATCGTCATGAACATGACTTATATCAGGCTAGCTCATTTTTTCTTTGTTCATTTTAAGTGTAGAAACAATATTTCGTTTGTGACCATTTTTTTCTGACGTTTTGACAACAGGCTCATGACTAAAGAACACACGGCTGTCTGCTGATTGACGCTTGACTGTAGATTTTCGCTTTGTGTCAAAAGAACTTCCTAACGCACACTTTTTCAAAGTAGGTGAATTAATCAGATCTGTTTGAAACATTGCATTTTATCCATGCACGACGACTGCTTAGATACTCGCAGCACAGTTGCCCCATATACATTGCCCATGAGCGCGGAGCTTGTCTTTGTCACTGTAGCAACTTTGCTCCATCAGCGGGAGAAGGCGGTTCGACGCCCCTGTAAGCACATGTTTCTCTAATTCCTTTGTTTCAGGCAAGCCACTGTGACGTCAGACGCCTTTACGCATACAGCTTTGCGATGCTTAGACAGTAATAACATAATTCATGTTTACATTTCTTTAATTTTCGACGCATTGTCGTTATTCGTGACGCATCAATGACCAATTGATTATATGGCAATGCAATGAAAAAAGCGTGTGGAAAACAGTGTTAATGACAGATTTGAGGAGCACATTTCTTCAATGTTGGCCGCATGGCATTCCTGTGCAGGTGACAATGGTAATTTTTCAAAACGACAAGGATATTTAAACTCATGATTATTTGTTTGCTGTGTTCTATGGCCTCTGCTACAGACCTCATCGAAATGACACTTAGATATCTTAGGGTGTACATATCAAGTCTTCCCAAATGGTCTAGCGGATAGGCATCTACCTTGTAACGCAGGGCGGCCCGGGTTTGATTCCCGTCATGGCAAATGTTTTTTGTAGAAAAATAAAATGAGTCCCAACGTGTGCAACAGAACAGTTCGAAATCTCGTTACACTTGCATCGTCATGAACATGACTTATATCAGGCTAGCTCATTTTTTCTTTGTTCATTTTAAGTGTAGAAACAATATTTTGTTTAAGAAACATTTTTTTCTGCCGTTTTGACAACAGGCTCATGACTAAAGAACACACGGCTGTCTGCTGATTGACGCTTGACTGTAGATTTTCGCTTTGTGTCAAAAGAACTTCCTAACGCACACTTTTTCAAAGTAGGTGAATTCATCAGATCTGTTTGAAACATTGCATTTTATCCATGCACGACGACTGCTTAGATACTCGCAGCACAGTTGCCCCATATAAATTGCCCATGAGAACGGAGCTTGTCTTTGTCACTGTAGCAACTTTGCTCCATCAGCGGGAGAAGGCGGTTCGACGCCCCTGTAAGCACATGTTTCTCTAATTCCTTTGTTTCAGGCAAGCCACTGTGACGTCAGACGCCTTTACGCATACAGCTTTGCGATGCTTAGACAGTAATAACATAATTCATGTTTACATTTCTTTAATTTTCGACGCATTGTCGTTATTCGTGACGCATCAATGACCAATTGATTATATGGCAATGCAATGAAAAAAGCGTGTGGAAAACAGTGTTAATGACAGATTTGAGAAGCACATTTCTTCAATGTTGGCCGCATGGCATTCCTGTGCAGGTGACAATGGTAATTTTTCAAAACGACAAGGATATTTAAACACATGATTATTTGTTTGCTGTGCTCTATGGCCTCTGCTACAGACCTCATCGAAATGACACTTAGATATCTTAGGGTGTACATATCAAGTTTTCCCAAATGGTCTAGCGGATAGGCATCTACCTTGTAGCAGGGCGGCCTTGGTTCGATTCCCGTCATGGCAAATGTTTTTTGTAGAAAAATAAAATGAGTCCCAACGTGTGCAACAGAACAGTTCGAAATCTCGTTACATTTGCATCGTCATGAACATGACTTATATCAGGCTAGCTCATTTTTTCTTTGTTCATTTTAAGTGTAGAAACAATATTTCGTTTGTGACCATTTTTTTTCTTCTGCCGTTTTGACAACAGGCTCATGACTAAAGAACACACGGCTGTCTGCTGATTGACGCTTGACTGTAGATTTTCGCTTTGTGTCAAAAGAACTTCCTAACGCACACTTTTTCAAAGTAGGTGAATTCATCAGATCTGTTTGAAACATTGCATTTTATCCATGCACGACGACTGCTTAGATACTCGCAGCACAGTTGCCCCATATAAATTGCCCATGAGCGCGGAGCTTGTCTTTGTCACTGTAGCAACTTTGCTCCATCAGCGGGAGAAGGCGGTTCGACGCCCCTGTAAGCACATGTTTCTCTAATTCCTTTGTTTCAGGCAAGCCACTGTGACGTCAGACGCCTTTACGCATACAGCTTTGCGATGCTTAGACAGTAATAACATAATTCATGTTTACATTTCTTTAATTTTCGACGCATTGTCGTTATTCGTGACGCATCAATGACCAATTGATTATATGGCAATGCAATGAAAAAAGCGTGTGGAAAACAGTGTTAATGACAGATTTGAGAAGCACATTTCTTCAATGTTGGCCGCATGGCATTCCTGTGCAGGTGACAATGGTAATTTTTCAAAACGACAAGGATATTTAAACACATGATTATTTGTTTGCTGTGCTCTATGGCCTCTGCTACAGACCTCATCGAAATGACACTTAGATATCTTAGGGTGTACATATCAAGTCTTCCCAAATGGTCTAGCGGATAGGCATCTACCTTGTAACGCAGGGCGGCCCGGGTTCGATTCCCGTCATGGCAAATGTTTTTTGTAGAAAAATAAAATGAGTCCCAACGTGTGCAACAGAACAGTTCGAAATCTCGTTACATTTGCATCGTCATGAACATGACTTATATCAGGCTAGCTAATTTTTTCTTTGTTCATTTTAAGTGTAGAAACAATATTTCGTTTGTGACCATTTTTTTCTGCCGTTTTGACAACAGGCTCATGACTAAAGAACACACGGCTGTCTGCTGATTGACGCTTGACTGTAGATTTTCGCTTTGTGTCAAAAGAACTTCCTAACGCACACTTTTTCAAAGTAGGTGAATTCATCAGATCTGTTTGAAACATTGCATTTTATCCATGCACGACGACTGCTTAGATACTCCCAGCACAGTTGCCTCATATACATTGCCCATGAGCGCGGAGCTTGTCTTTGTCACTGTAGCAACTTTGCTCCATCAGCGGGAGAAGGCGCTTCGACGCCCCTGTAAGCACATGTTTCTCGAATTCCTTTGTTTCAGGCAAGCCACTGTGACGTCAGACGCCTTTACGCATACAGCTTTGCGATGCTTAGACAGTAATAACATAATTCATGTTTACATTTCTTTAATTTTCGACGCATTGTCGTTATTCGTGACGCATCAATGACCAATTGATTATATGGCAATGCAATGAAAAAAGCGTGTGGAAAACAGTGTTAATGACAGATTTGAGAAGCACATTTCTTCAATGTTGGCTGCAGGGCATTCCTGTGCAGGTGACAATGGTAATTTTTCAAAACGACAAGGATATTTAAACACATGATTATTTGTTTGCTGTGCTCTATGGCCTCTGCTACAGACCTCATCGAAATGACACTTAGATATCTTAGGGTGTACATATCAAGTCTTCCCAAATGGTCTAGCGGATAGGAATCTGCCTTGTCACGCAGGGCGGCCCGGGTTCGATTCCCGTCATGGCAAAGGATTTTGTAGAAAAATAAAATGAATCCCAACGTGTGCAACAGAACAGTTCGAAATCTCGTTACATTTGCATCGTCATGAACATGACTTATATCAGGCTAGCTAATTTTTTCTTTGTTCATTTTAAGTGTAGAAACAATATTTCGTTTGTGAACATTTTTTTCTGCCGTTTTGACAACAGGCTCATTACTAAAGAACACACGACTGTCTGCTGATTGACGCTTGACTGTAGATTTTCGCTTTGTGTCAAAAGAACTCCCTAACGCACACTTTTTCAAAGTAGGTGAATTCATCAGATCTGTTTGAAACATTGCATTTTATCCATGCACGACGACTACTTAGATACTCGCAGCACAGTTGCCTCATATAAATTGCCCATGAGCGCGGAGCTTGTCTTTGTCACTGTAGCAACTTTGCTCCATCAGCGGGAGAAGGCGGTTCGACGCCCCTGTAAGCACATGTTTCTCTAATTCCTTTGTTTCAGGCAAGCCACTGTGACGTCAGACGCCTTTACGCATACAGCTTTGCGATGCTTAGACAGTAATAACATAATTCATGTTTACATTTCTTTAATTTTCGACGCATTGTCGTTATTCGTGACGCATCAATGACCAATTGATTATATGGCAATGCAATGAAAAAAGCGTGTGGAAAACAGTGTTAATGACAGATTTGAGAAGCACATTTCTTCAATGTTGGCCGCATGGCATTCCTGTGCAGGTGACAATGGTAATTTTTCAAAACGACAAGGATATTTAAACACATGATTATTTGTTTGCTGTGCTCTATGTCCTCTGCTACAGACCTCATCGAAATGACACTTAGATATCTTAGGGTGTACATATCAAGTCTTCCCAAATGGTCTAGCGGATAGGAATCTGCCTTGTAACGCAGGGCGGCCGGGGTTCGATTCCCGTCATGGCAAAGGATTTTTGTAGAAAAATAAAATGAGTCCCAACGTGTGCAACAGAACAGTTCGAAATCTCGTTACATTTGCATCGTCATGAACATGACTTATATCAGGCTAGCTAATTTTTTCTTTGTTCATTTTAAGTGTAGAAACAATATTTCGTTTGTGAACATTTTTTTCTGCCGTTTTGACAACAGGCTCATGACTAAAGAACACACGGCTGTCTGCTGATTGACGCTTGACTGTAGATTTTCGCTTTGTGTCAAAAGAACTTCCTAACGCACACTTTTTCAAAGTAGGTGAATTCATCAGATCTGTTTGAAACATTGCATTTTATCCATGCACGACGACTGCTTAGATACTCGCAGCACAGTTGCCCCATATAAATTGCCCATGAGCGCGGAGCTTGTCTTTGTCATTGTAGCAACTTTGCTCCATCAGCGGGAGAAGGCGGTTCGACGCCCCTGTAAGCACATGTTTCTCTAATTCCTTTGTTTCAGGCAAGCCACTGTGACGTCAGACGCCTTTACGCATACAGCTTTGCGATGCTTAGACAGTAATAACATAATTCATGTTTACATTTCTTTAATTTTCGACGCATTGTCGTTATTCGTGACGCATCAATGACCAATTGATTATATGGCAATGCAATGAAAAAAGCGTGTGGAAAACAGTGTTAATGACAGATTTGAGAAGCACATTTCTTCAATGTTGGCCGCAGGGCATTCCTGTGCAGGTGACAATGGTAATTTTTCAAAATGACAAGGATATTTAAACACATGATTATTTGTTTGCTGTGCTCTATGGCCTCTGCTACAGACCTCATCGAAATGACACTTAGATATCTTAGGGTGTACATATCAAGTCTTCCCAAATGGTCTAGCGGATAGGAATCTGCCTTGTCACGCAGGGCGGCCCGGGTTCGATTCCCGTCATGGCAAAGGATTTTTGTAGAAAAATAAAATGAGTCCCAACGTGTGCAACAGAACAGTTCGAAATCTCGTTACATTTGCATCGTCATGAACATGACTTATATCAGGCTAGCTAATTTTTTCTTTGTTCATTTTAAGTGTAGAAACAATATTTCGTTTGTGAACATTTTTTTCTGCCGTTTTGACAACAGGCTCATGACTAAAGAACACACGGCTGTCTGCTGATTGACGCTTGACTGTAGATTTTCGCTTTGTGTCAAAAGAACTTCCTAACGCACACTTTTTCAAAGTAGGTGAATTCATCAGATCTGTTTGAAACATTGCATTTTATCCATGCACGACGACTGCTTAGATACTCGCAGCACAGTTGCCCCATATAAATTGCCCATGAGCGCGGAGCTTGTCTTTGTCATTGTAGCAACTTTGCTCCATCAGCGGGAGAAGGCGGTTCGACGCCCCTGTAAGCACATGTTTCTCTAATTCCTTTGTTTCAGGCAAGCCACTGTGACGTCAGACGCCTTTACGCATACAGCTTTGCGATTCTTAGACAGTAATAACATAATTCATGTTTACATTTCTTTAATTTTCGACGCATTGTCGTTATTCGTGACGCATCAATGACCAATTGATTATATGGCAATGCAATGAAAAAAGCGTGTGGAAAACAGTGTTAATGACAGATTTGAGATGCACATTTCTTCAATGTTGGCCGCATGGCATTCCTGTGCAGGTGACAATGGTAATTTTTCAAAACGACAAGGATATTTCAACACATGATTATTTGTTTGCTGTGCTCTATGGCCTCTGCTACAGACCTCATCGAAATGACACTTAGATATCTTAGGGTGTACCTATTAAGTCTTCCCAAATGGTCTAGCGGATAGGAATCTGCCTTGTAACGCAGGGCGGCCGGGGTTCGATTCCCGTCATGGCAAAGGATTTTTGTAGAAAAATAAAATGAGTCCCAACGTGTGCAACAGAACAGTTCGAAATCTCGTTACATTTGCATCGTCATGAACATGACTTATATCAGGCTAGCTAATTTTTTCTTTGTTCATTTTAAGTGTAGAAACAATATTTCGTTTGTGAACATTTTTTTCTGCCGTTTTGACAACAGGCTCATGACTAAAGAACACACGGCTGTCTGCTGATTGACGCTTGACTGTAGATTTTCGCTTTGTGTCAAAAGAACTTCCTAACGCACACTTTTTCAAAGTAGGTGAATTCATCAGATCTGTTTGAAACATTGCATTTTATCCATGCACGACGACTGCTTAGATACTCGCAGCACAGTTGCCCCATATAAATTGCCCATGAGCGCGGAGCTTGTCTTTGTCATTGTAGCAACTTTGCTCCATCAGCGGGAGAAGGCGGTTCGACGCCCCTGTAAGCACATGTTTCTCTAATTCCTTTGTTTCAGGCAAGCCACTGTGACGTCAGACGCCTTTACGCATACAGCTTTGCGATTCTTAGACAGTAATAACATAATTCATGTTTACATTTCTTTAATTTTCGACGCATTGTCGTTATTCGTGACGCATCAATGACCAATTGATTATATGGCAATGCAATGAAAAAAGCGTGTGGAAAACAGTGTTAATGACAGATTTGAGATGCACATTTCTTCAATGTTGGCCGCATGGCATTCCTGTGCAGGTGACAATGGTAATTTTTCAAAACGACAAGGATATTTCAACACATGATTATTTGTTTGCTGTGCTCTATGGCCTCTGCTACAGACCTCATCGAAATGACACTTAGATATCTTAGGGTGTACCTATTAAGTCTTCCCAAATGGTCTAGCGGATAGGAATCTGCCTTGTAACGCAGGGCGGCCGGGGTTCGATTCCCGTCATGGCAAAGGATTTTTGTAGAAAAATAAAATGAGTCCCAACGTGTGCAACAGAACAGTTCGAAATCTCGTTACATTTGCATCGTCATGAACATGACTTATATCAGGCTATCTAATTTTTTCTTTGTTCATTTTAAGTGTAGAAACAATATTTCGTTTGTGAACATTTTTTTCTGCCGTTTTGACAACAGGCTCATGACTAAAGAACACACGGCTGTCTGCTGATTGACGCTTGACTGTAGATTTTCGCTTTGTGTCAAAAGAACTTCCTAACGCACACTTTTTCAAAGTAGGTGAATTCATCAGATCTGTTTGAAACATTGCATTTTATCCATGCACGACGACTGCTTAGATACTCGCAGCACAGTTGCCCCATATAAATTGCCCATGAGCGCGGAGCTTGTCTTTGTCACTGTAGCAACTTTGCTCCATCAGCGGGAGAAGGCGGATCGACGCCCCTGTAAGCACATGTTTCTCTAATTCCTTTGTTTCAGGCAAGCCACTGTGACGTCAGACGCCTTTACGCATACAGCTTTGCGATGCTTAGACAGTAATAACATAATTCATGTTTACATTTCTTTAATTTTCGACGCATTGTCGTTATTCGTGACGCATCAATGACCAATTGATTATATGGCAATGCAATGAAAAAAGCGTGTGGAAAACAGTGTTAATGACAGATTTGAGAAGCACATTTCTTCAATGTTGGCCGCAGGGCATTCCTGTGCAGGTGACAATGGTAATTTTTCAAAATGACAAGGATATTTAAACACATGATTATTTGTTTGCTGTGCTCTATGGCCTCTGCTACAGACCTCATCGAAATGACACTTAGATATCTTAGGGTGTACATATCAAGTCTTCCCAAATGGTCTAGCGGATAGGAATCTGCCTTGTCACGCAGGGCGGCCCGGGTTCGATTCCCGTCATGGCAAAGGATTTTTGTAGAAAAATAAAATGAGTCCCAACGTGTGCAACAGAACAGTTCGAAATCTCGTTACATTTGCATCGTCATGAACATGACTTATATCAGGCTAGCTAATTTTTTCTTTGTTCATTTTAAGTGTAGAAACAATATTTCGTTTGTGAACATTTTTTTCTGCCGTTTTGACAACAGGCTCATTACTAAAGAACACACGACTGTCTGCTGATTGACGCTTGACTGTAGATTTTCGCTTTGTGTCAAAAGAACTTCCTAACGCACACTTTTTCAAAGTAGGTGAATTCATCAGATCTGTTTGAAACATTGCATTTTATCCATGCACGACGACTGCTTAGATACTCGCAGCACAGTTGCCTCATATAAATTGCCCATGAGCGCGGAGCTTGTCTTTGTCACTGCAGCAACTTTGCTCCATCAGCGGGAGAAGGCGGTTCGACGCCCCTGTAAGCACATGTTTCTCTAATTCCTTTGTTTCAGGCAAGCCACTGTGACGTCAGACGCCTTTACGCATACAGCGTTGCGATGCTTAGACAGTAATAACATAATTCATGTTTACATTTCTTTAATTTTCGACGCATTGTCGTTATTCGTGACGCATCAATGACCAATTGATTATATGGCAATGCAATGAAAAAAGCGTGTGGAAAACAGTGTTAATGACAGATTTGAGAAGCACATTTCTTCAATGTTGGCCGCATGGCATTCCTGTGCAGGTGACAATGGTAATTTTTCAAAACGACAAGGATATTTAAACACATGATTATTTGTTTGCTGTGCTCTATGGCCTCTGCTACAGACCTCATCGAAATGACACTTAGATATCTTAGGGTGTACATATCAAGTCTTCCCAAATGGTCTAGCGGATAGGAATCTGCCTTGTCACGCAGGGCGGCCCGGGTTCGATTCCCGTCATGGCAAATGATTTTTGTAGAAAAATAAAATGAGTCCCAACGTGTGCAACAGAACAGTTCGAAATCTCGTTACATTTGCATCGTCATGAACATGACTTATATCAGGCTAGCTAATTTTTTCTTTGTTCATTTTAAGTGTAGAAACAATATTTCGTTTGTGAACATTTTTTTCTGCCGTTTTGACAACAGGCTCATTACTAAAGAACACACGGCTGTCTGCTGATTGACGCTTGACTGTAGATTTTCGCTTTGTGTCAAAAGAACTCCCTAACGCACACTTTTTCAAAGTAGGTGAATTCATCAGATCTGTTTGAAACATTGCATTTTATCCATGCACGACGACTACTTAGATACTCGCAGCACAGTTGCCTCATATAAATTGCCCATGAGCGCGGAGCTTGTCTTTGTCACTGTAGCAACTTTGCTCCATCAGCGGGAGAAGGCGGTTCGACGCCCCTATAAGCACATGTTTCTCTAATTCCTTTGTTTCAGACAAGCCACTGTGACGTCAGACGCCTTTACGCATACAGCTTTGCGATGCTTAGACAGTAATAACATAATTCATGTTTACATTTCTTTAATTTTCGACGCATTGTCGTTATTCGTGACGCATGAATGACCAATTGATTATATGGCAATGCAATGAAAAAAGCGTGTGGAAAACAGTGTTAATGACAGATTTGAGAAGCACATTTCTTCAATGTTGGCCGCAGGGCATTCCTGTGCAGGTGACAATGGTAATTTTTCAAAATGACAAGGATATTTAAACACATGATTATTTGTTTGCTGTGCTCTATGGCCTCTGCTACAGACCTCATCGAAATGACACTTAGATATCTTAGGGTGTACATATCAAGTCTTCCCAAATGGTCTAGCGGATAGGAATCTGCCTTGTCACGCAGGGCGGCCCGGGTTCGATTCCCGTCATGGCAAAGGATTTTTGTAGAAAAATAAAATGAGTCCCAACGTGTGCAACAGAACAGTTCGAAATCTCGTTACATTTGCATCGTCATGAACATGACTTATATCAGGCTAGCTAATTTTTTCTTTGTTCATTTTAAGTGTAGAAACAATATTTCGTTTGTGAACATTTTTTTCTGCCGTTTTGACAACAGGCTCATTACTAAAGAACACACGACTGTCTGCTGATTGACGCTTGACTGTAGATTTTCGCTTTGTGTCAAAAGAACTTCCTAACGCACACTTTTTCAAAGTAGGTGAATTCATCAGATCTGTTTGAAACATTGCATTTTATCCATGCACGACGACTGCTTAGATACTCGCAGCACAGTTGCCTCATATAAATTGCCCATGAGCGCGGAGCTTGTCTTTGTCACTGCAGCAACTTTGCTCCATCAGCGGGAGAAGGCGGTTCGACGCCCCTGTAAGCACATGTTTCTCTAATTCCTTTGTTTCAGGCAAGCCACTGTGACGTCAGACGCCTTTACGCATACAGCGTTGCGATGCTTAGACAGTAATAACATAATTCATGTTTACATTTCTTTAATTTTCGACGCATTGTCGTTATTCGTGACGCATCAATGACCAATTGATTATATGGCAATGCAATGAAAAAAGCGTGTGGAAAACAGTGTTAATGACAGATTTGAGAAGCACATTTCTTCAATGTTGGCCGCATGGCATTCCTGTGCAGGTGACAATGGTAATTTTTCAAAACGACAAGGATATTTAAACACATGATTATTTGTTTGCTGTGCTCTATGGCCTCTGCTACAGACCTCATCGAAATGACACTTAGATATCTTAGGGTGTACATATCAAGTCTTCCCAAATGGTCTAGCGGATAGGAATCTGCCTTGTCACGCAGGGCGGCCCGGGTTCGATTCCCGTCATGGCAAATGATTTTTGTAGAAAAATAAAATGAGTCCCAACGTGTGCAACAGAACAGTTCGAAATCTCGTTACATTTGCATCGTCATGAACATGACTTATATCAGGCTAGCTAATTTTTTCTTTGTTCATTTTAAGTGTAGAAACAATATTTCGTTTGTGAACATTTTTTTCTGCCGTTTTGACAACAGGCTCATTACTAAAGAACACACGGCTGTCTGCTGATTGACGCTTGACTGTAGATTTTCGCTTTGTGTCAAAAGAACTCCCTAACGCACACTTTTTCAAAGTAGGTGAATTCATCAGATCTGTTTGAAACATTGCATTTTATCCATGCACGACGACTACTTAGATACTCGCAGCACAGTTGCCTCATATAAATTGCCCATGAGCGCGGAGCTTGTCTTTGTCACTGTAGCAACTTTGCTCCATCAGCGGGAGAAGGCGGTTCGACGCCCCTATAAGCACATGTTTCTCTAATTCCTTTGTTTCAGACAAGCCACTGTGACGTCAGACGCCTTTACGCATACAGCTTTGCGATGCTTAGACAGTAATAACATAATTCATGTTTACATTTCTTTAATTTTCGACGCATTGTCGTTATTCGTGACGCATGAATGACCAATTGATTATATGGCAATGCAATGAAAATAGCGTGTGGAAAACAGTGTTAATGACAGATTTGAGAAGCACATTTCTTCAATGTTGGCCGCATGGCATTCCTGTGCAGGTGACAATGGTAATTTTTCAAAACGACAAGGATATTTAAACACATGATTATTTGTTTGCTGTGCTCTATGGCCTCTGCTACAGACCTCATCGAAATGACACTTAGATATCTTAGGGTGTACGTATCAAGTCTTCCCAAATGGTCTAGCGGATAGGAATCTGCCTTGTCACGCAGGGCGGCCCGGGTTCGATTCCCGTCATGGCAAATGATTTTTGTAGAAAAATAAAATGAGTCCCAACGTGTGCAACAGAACAGTTCGAAATCTCGTTACATTTGCATCGTCATGAACATGACTTATATCAGGCTAGCTAATTTTTTCTTTGTTCATTTTAAGTGTAGAAACAATATTTCGTTTGTGAACATTTTTTTCTGCCGTTTTGACAACAGGCTCATTACTAAAGAACACACGGCTGTCTGCTGATTGACGCTTGACTGTAGATTTTCGCTTTGTGTCAAAAGAACTCCCTAACGCACACTTTTTCAAAGTAGGTGAATTCATCAGATCTGTTTGAAACATTGCATTTTATCCATGCACGACGACTACTTAGATACTCGCAGCACAGTTGCCTCATATAAATTGCCCATGAGCGCGGAGCTTGTCTTTGTCACTGTAGCAACTTTGCTCCATCAGCGGGAGAAGGCGGTTCGACGCCCCTGTAAGCACATGTTTCTCTAATTCCTTTGTTTCAGACAAGCCACTGTGACGTCAGACGCCTTTACGCATACAGCTTTGCGATGCTTAGACAGTAATAACATAATTCATGTTTACATTTCTTTAATTTTCGACGCATTGTCGTTATTCGTGACGCATCAATGACCAATTGATTATATGGCAATGCAATGAAAAAAGCGTGTGGAAAACAGTGTTAATGACAGATTTGAGAAGCACATTTCTTCAATGTTGGCCGCATGGCATTCCTGTGCAGGTGACAATGGTAATTTTTCAAAACGACAAGGATATTTAAACACATGATTATTTGTTTGCTGTGCTCTATGGCCTCTGCTACAGACCTCATCGAAATGACACTTAGATATCTTAGGGTGTACATATCAAGTCTTCCCAAATGGTCTAGCGGATAGGAATCTGCCTTGTCACGCAGGGCGGCCTGGGTTCGATTCCCGTCATGGCAAATGTTTTTTGTAGAAAAATAAAATGAGTCCCAACGTGTGCAACAGAACAGTTCGAAATCTCGTTACATTTGCATCGTCATGAACATGACTTATATCAGGCTAGCTAATTTTTTCTTTGTTCATTTTAAGTGTAGAAACAATATTTCGTTTGTGAACATTTTTTTCTGCCGTTTTGACAACAGGCTCATGACTAAAGAACACAAGGCTGTCTGCTGATTGACGCTTGACTGTAGATTTTCGCTTTGTGTCAAAAGAACTTCCTAACGTACACTTTTTCAAAGTAGGTGAATTCATCAGATCTGTTTGAAACATTGCATTTTATCCATGCACGACGACTGCTTAGATACTCGCAGCACAGTTGCCCCATATAAATTGCCCATGAGCGCGGAGCTTGTCTTTGTCACTGTAGCAACTTTGCTCCATCAGCGGGAGAAGGCGCTTCGACGCCCCTGTAAGCACATGTTTCTCTAATTCCTTTGTTTCAGGCAAGCCCCTGTGACGTCAGACGCCTTTACGCATACAGCTTTGCGATGCTTAGACAGTAATAACATAATTCATGTTTACATTTCTTTAATTTTCGACGCATTGTCGTTATTCGTGACGCATCAATGACCAATTGATTATATGGCAATGCAATGAAAAAAGCGTGTGGAAAACAGTGTTAATGACAGATTTGAGAAGCACATTTCTTCAATGTTGGCCGCATGGCATTCCTGTGCAGGTGACAATGGTAATTTTTCAAAACGACAAGGATATTTAAACACATGATTATTTGTTTGCTGTGCTCTATGGCCTCTGCTACAGACCTCATCGAAATGACACTTAGATATCTTAGGGTATACATATAAAGTTTTCCCAAATGGTCTAGCGGATAGGCATCTACCTTGTAACCCATGGCGGCCCGGGTTCGATTCCCGTCATGGCAAATGTTTTTTGTAGAAAAATAAAATGAGTCCCAACGTGTGCAACAGAACAGTTCGAAATCTCGTTACATTTGCATCGTCATGAACATGACTTATATCAGGCTAGCTCATTTTTTCTTTGTTCATTTTAAGTGTAGAAACAATATTTCGTTTGTGAACATTTTTTTCTGCCGTTTTGACAACAGGCTCATTACTAAAGAACACACGGCTGTCTGCTGATTGACGCTTGACTGTAGATTTTCGCTTTGTGTCAAAAGAACTCCCTAACGCACACTTTTTCAAAGTAGGTGAATTCATCAGATCTGTTTGAAACATTGCATTTTATCCATGCACGACGACTACTTAGATACTCGCAGCACAGTTGCCTCATATAAATTGCCCATGAGCGCGGAGCTTGTCTTTGTCACTGTAGCAACTTTGCTCCATCAGCGGGAGAAGGCGGTTCGACGCCCCTGTAAGCACATGTTTCTCTAATTCCTTTGTTTCAGACAAGCCACTGTGACGTCAGACGCCTTTACGCATACAGCTTTGCGATGCTTAGACAGTAATAACATAATTCATGTTTACATTTCTTTAATTTTCGACGCATTGTCGTTATTCGTGACGCATCAATGACCAATTGATTATATGGCAATGCAATGAAAAAAGCGTGTGGAAAACAGTGTTAATGACAGATTTGAGAAGCACATTTCTTCAATGTTGGCCGCATGGCATTCCTGTGCAGGTGACAATGGTAATTTTTCAAAACGACAAGGATATTTAAACACATGATTATTTGTTTGCTGTGCTCTATGGCCTCTGCTACAGACCTCATCGAAATGACACTTAGATATCTTAGGGTGTACATATCAAGTTTTCCCAAATGGTCTAGCGGATAGGCATCTACCTTGTAACGCAGGGCGGCCCGGGTTCGATTCCCGTCATGGCAAATGTTTTTTGTAGAAAAATAAAATGAGTCCCAACGTGTGCAACAGAACAGTTCGAAATCTCGTTACATTTGCATCGTCATGAACATGACTTATATCAGGCTAGCTAATTTTTTCTTTGTTCATTTTAAGTGTAGAAACAATATTTCGTTTGTGAACATTTGTTTCTGCCGTTTTGACAACAGGCTCATTACTAAAGAACACACGGCTGTCTGCTGATTGACGCTTGACTGTAGATTTTCGCTTTGTGTCAAAAGAACTCCCTAACGCACACTTTTTCAAAGTAGGTGAATTAATCAGATCTGTTTGAAACATTGCATTTTATCCATGCACGACGACTACTTAGATACTCGCAGCACAGTTGCCTCATATAAATTGCCCATGAGCGCGGAGCTTGTCTTTGTCACTGTAGCAACTTTGCTCCATCAGCGGGAGAAGGCGGTTCGACGCCCCTGTAAGCACATGTTTCTCTAATTCCTTTGTTTCAGACAAGCCACTGTGACGTCAGACGCCTTTACGCATACAGCTTTGCGATGCTTAGACAGTAATAACATAATTCATGTTTACATTTCTTTAATTTTCGACGCATTGTCGTTATTCGTGACGCATCAATGACCAATTGATTATATGGCAATGCAATGAAAATAGCGTGTGGAAAACAGTGTTAATGACAGATTTGAGAAGCACATTTCTTCAATGTTGGCTGCATGGCATTCCTGTGCAGGTGACAATGGTAATTTTTCAAAACGACAAGGATATTTAAACACATGATTATTTGTTTGCTGTGCTCTATGGCCTCTGCTACAGACCTCATCGAAATGACACTTAGATATCTTAGGGTATACATATAAAGTTTTCCCAAATGGTCTAGCGGATAGGCATCTACCTTGTAACCCATGGCGGCCCGGGTTCGATTCCCGTCATGGCAAATGTTTTTTGTAGAAAAATAAAATGAGTCCCAACGTGTGCAACAGAACAGTTCGAAATCTCGTTACATTTGCATCGTCATGAACATGACTTATATCAGGCTAGCTCATTTTTTCTTTGTTCATTTTAAGTGTAGAAACAATATTTCGTTTGTGAACATTTTTTTCTGCCGTTTTGACAACAGGCTCATTACTAAAGAACACACGGCTGTCTGCTGATTGACGCTTGACTGTAGATTTTTGCTTTGTGTCAAAAGAACTCCCTAACGCACACTTTTTCAAAGTAGGTGAATTCATCAGATCTGTTTGAAACATTGCATTTTATCCATGCACGACGACTACTTAGATACTCGCAGCACAGTTGCCTCATATAAATTGCCCATGAGCGCGGAGCTTGTCTTTGTCACTGTAGCAACTTTGCTCCATCAGCGGGAGAAGGCGGTTCGACGCCCCTGTAAGCACATGTTTCTATAATTCCTTTGTTTCAGACAAGCCACTGTGACGTCAGACGCCTTTACGCATACAGCTTTGCGATGCTTAGACAGTAATAACATAATTCATGTTTACATTTCTTTAATTTTCGACGCATTGTCGTTATTCGTGACGCATCAATGACCAATTGATTATATGGCAATGCAATGAAAAAAGCGTGTGGAAAACAGTGTTAATGACAGATTTGAGAAGCACATTTCTTCAATGTTGGCCGCATGGCATTCCTGTGCAGGTGACAATGGTAATTTTTCAAAACGACAAGGATATTTAAACACATGATTATTTGTTTGCTGTGCTCTATGGCCTCTGCTACAGACCTCATCGAAATGACACTTAGATATCTTAGGGTGTACATATCAAGTTTTCCCAAATGGTCTAGCGGATAGGCATCTACCTTGTAACGCAGGGCGGCCCGGGTTCGATTCCCGTCATGGCAAATGTTTTTTGTAGAAAAATAAAATGAGTCCCAACGTGTGCAACAGAACAGTTCGAAATCTCGTTACATTTGCATCGTCATGAACATGACTTATATCAGGCTAGCTCATTTTTTCTTTGTTCATTTTAAGTGTAGAAACAATATTTCGTTTGTGAACATTTTTTTCTGCCGTTTTGACAACAGGCTCATTACTAAAGAACACACGGCTGTCTGCTGATTGACGCTTGACTGTAGATTTTTGCTTTGTGTCAAAAGAACTCCCTAACGCACACTTTTTCAAAGTAGGTGAATTCATCAGATCTGTTTGAAACATTGCATTTTATCCATGCACGACGACTACTTAGATACTCGCAGCACAGTTGCCTCATATAAATTGCCCATGAGCGCGGAGCTTGTCTTTGTCACTGTAGCAACTTTGCTCCATCAGCGGGAGAAGGCGGTTCGACGCCCCTGTAAGCACATGTTTCTCTAATTCCTTTGTTTCAGACAAGCCACTGTGACGTCAGACGCCTTTACGCATACAGCTTTGCGATGCTTAGACAGTAATAACATAATTCATGTTTACATTTCTTTAATTTTCGACGCATTGTCGTTATTCGTGACGCATCAATGACCAATTGATTATATGGCAATGCAATGAAAAAAGCGTGTGGAAAACAGTGTTAATGACAGATTTGAGAAGCACATTTCTTCAATGTTGGCCGCATGGCATTCCTGTGCAGGTGACAATGGTAATTTTTCAAAACGACAAGGATATTTAAACACATGATTATTTGTTTGCTGTGCTCTATGGCCTCTGCTACAGACCTCATCGAAATGACACTTAGATATCTTAGGGTGTACATATCAAGTTTTCCCAAATGGTCTAGCGGATAGGCATCTACCTTGTAACGCAGGGCGGCCCGGGTTCGATTCCCGTCATGGCAAATGTTTTTTGTAGAAAAATAAAATGAGTCCCAACGTGTGCAACAGAACAGTTCGAAATCTCGTTACATTTGCATCGTCATGAACATGACTTATATCAGGCTAGCTAATTTTTTCTTTGTTCATTTTAAGTGTAGAAACAATATTTCGTTTGTGAACATTTGTTTCTGCCGTTTTGACAACAGGCTCATTACTAAAGAACACACGGCTGTCTGCTGATTGACGCTTGACTGTAGATTTTCGCTTTGTGTCAAAAGAACTCCCTAACGCACACTTTTTCAAAGTAGGTGAATTAATCAGATCTGTTTGAAACATTGCATTTTATCCATGCACGACGACTACTTAGATACTCGCAGCACAGTTGCCTCATATAAATTGCCCATGAGCGCGGAGCTTGTCTTTGTCACTGTAGCAACTTTGCTCCATCAGCGGGAGAAGGCGGTTCGACGCCCCTGTAAGCACATGTTTCTCTAATTCCTTTGTTTCAGACAAGCCACTGTGACGTCAGACGCCTTTACGCATACAGCTTTGCGATGCTTAGACAGTAATAACATAATTCATGTTTACATTTCTTTAATTTTCGACGCATTGTCGTTATTCGTGACGCATCAATGACCAATTGATTATATGGCAATGCAATGAAAAAAGCGTGTGGAAAACAGTGTTAATGACAGATTTGAGAAGCACATTTCTTCAATGTTGGCCGCATGGCATTTCTGTGCAGGTGACAATGGTAATTTTTCAAAACAACAAGGATATTTAAACACATGATTATTTGTTTGATGTGCTCTATGGCCTCTGCTACAGACCTCATCGAAATGACACTTAGATATCTTAGGGTGTACATATCAAGTTTTCCCAAATGGTCTAGCGGATAGGCATCTACCTTGTAACGCAGGGCGGCCCGGGTTCGATTCCCGTCATGGCAAATGTTTTTTGTAGAAAAATAAAATGAGTCCCAACGTGTGCAACAGAACAGTTCGAAATCTCGTTACATTTGCATCGTCATGAACATGACTTATATCAGGCTAGCTCATTTTTTCTTTGTTCATTTTAAGTGTAGAAACAATATTTCGTTTGTGAACATTTTTTTCTGCCGTTTTGACAACAGGCTCATGACTAAAGAACACACGGCTGTCTGCTGATTGACGCTTGACTGTAGATTTTCGCTTTGTGTCAAAAGAACTCCCTAACGCACACTTTTTCAAAGTAGGTGAATTCATCAGATCTGTTTGAAACATTGCATTTTATCCATGCACGACGACTACTTAGATACTCGCAGCACAGTTGCCTCATATAAATTGCCCATGAGCGCGGAGCTTGTCTTTGTCACTGCAGCAACTTTGCTCCATCAGCGGGAGAAGGCGGTTCGACGCCCCTGTAAGCACATGTTTCTCTAATTCCTTTGTTTCAGGCAAGCCACTGTGACGTCAGACGCCTTTACGCATACAGCTTTGCGATGCTTAGACAGTAATAACATAATTCATGTTTACATTTCTTTAATTTTCGACGCATTGTCGTTATTCGTGACGCATCAATGACCAATTGATTATATGGCAATGCAATGAAAAAAGCGTGTGGAAAACAGTGTTAATGACAGATTTGAGAAGCACATTTCTTCAATGTTGGCCGCATGGCATTCCTGTGCAGGTGACAATGGTAATTTTTCAAAACGACAAGGATATTTAAACACATGATTATTTGTTTGCTGTGCTCTATGGCCTCTGCTACAGACCTCATCGAAATGACACTTAGATATCTTAGGGTGTACATATCAAGTCTTCCCAAATGGTCTAGCGGATAGGAATCTGCCTTGTCACGCAGGGCGGCCCGGGTTCGATTCCCGTCATGGCAAATTATTTTTGTAGAAAAATAAAATGAGTCCCAACGTGTGCAACAGAACAGTTCGAAATCTCGTTACATTTGCATCGTCATGAACATGACTTATATCAGGCTAGCTAATTTTTTCTTTGTTCATTTTAAGTGTAGAAACAATATTTCGTTTGTGAAAATTTTTTTCTGCCGTTTTGACAACAGGCTCATTACTAAAGAACACACGGCTGTCTGCTGATTGACGCTTCACTGTAGATTTTCGCTTTGTGTCAAAAGAACTCCCTAACGCACACTTTTTCAAAGTAGGTGAATTCATCAGATCTGTTTGAAACATTGCATTTTATCCATGCACGACGACTACTTAGATACTCGCAGCACAGTTGCCTCATATAAATTGCCCATGAGCGCGGAGCTTGTCTTTGTCACTGTAGCAACTTTGCTCCATCAGCGGGAGAAGGCGGTTCGACGCCCCTGTAAGCACATGTTTCTCTAATTCCTTTGTTTCAGACAAGCCACTGTGACGTCAGACGCCTTTACGCATACAGCTTTGCGATGCTTAGACAGTAATAACATAATTCATGTTTACATTTCTTTAATTTTCGACGCATTGTCGTTATTCGTGACGCATCAATGACCAATTGATTATATGGCAATGCAATGAAAAAAGCGTGTGGAAAACAGTGTTAATGACAGATTTGAGAAGCACATTTCTTCAATGTTGGCCGCATGGCATTTCTGTGCAGGTGACAATGGTAATTTTTCAAAACAACAAGGATATTTAAACACATGATTATTTGTTTGATGTGCTCTATGGCCTCTGCTACAGACCTCATCGAAATGACACTTAGATATCTTAGGGTGTACATATCAAGTTTTCCCAAATGGTCTAGCGGATAGGCATCTACCTTGTAACGCAGGGCGGCCCGGGTTCGATTCCCGTCATGGCAAATGTTTTTTGTAGAAAAATAAAATGAGTCCCAACGTGTGCAACAGAACAGTTCGAAATCTCGTTACATTTGCATCGTCATGAACATGACTTATATCAGGCTAGCTCATTTTTTCTTTGTTCATTTTAAGTGTAGAAACAATATTTCGTTTGTGAACATTTTTTTCTGCCGTTTTGACAACAGGCTCATGACTAAAGAACACACGGCTGTCTGCTGATTGACGCTTGACTGTAGATTTTCGCTTTGTGTCAAAAGAACTCCCTAACGCACACTTTTTCAAAGTAGGTGAATTCATCAGATCTGTTTGAAACATTGCATTTTATCCATGCACGACGACTACTTAGATACTCGCAGCACAGTTGCCTCATATAAATTGCCCATGAGCGCGGAGCTTGTCTTTGTCACTGCAGCAACTTTGCTCCATCAGCGGGAGAAGGCGGTTCGACGCCCCTGTAAGCACATGTTTCTCTAATTCCTTTGTTTCAGGCAAGCCACTGTGACGTCAGACGCCTTTACGCATACAGCTTTGCGATGCTTAGACAGTAATAACATAATTCATGTTTACATTTCTTTAATTTTCGACGCATTGTCGTTATTCGTGACGCATCAATGACCAATTGAATATATGGCAATGCAATGAAAAAAGCGTGTGGAAAACAGTGTTAATGACAGATTTGAGAAGCACATTTCTTCAATGTTGGCCGCATGGCATTCCTGTGCAGGTGACAATGGTAATTCTTCAAAACGACAAGGATATTTAAACACATGATTATTTGTTTGCTGTGCTCTATGGCCTCTGCTACAGACCTCATCGAAATGACACTTAGATATCTTAGGGTGTACATATCAAGTCTTCCCAAATGGTCTAGCGGATAGGAATCTGCCTTGTCACGCAGGGCGGCCCGGGTTCGATTCCCGTCATGGCAAAATATTTTTGTAGAAAAATAAAATGAGTCCCAACGTGTGCAACAGAACAGTTCGAAATCTCGTTACATTTGCATCGTCATGAACATGACTTATATCAGGCTAGCTAATTTTTTCTTTGTTCATTTTAAGTGTAGAAACAATATTTCGTTTGTGAACATTTTTTTCTGCCGTTTTGACAACAGGCTCATTACTAAAGAACACACGGCTGTCTGCTGATTGACGCTTGACTGTAGATTTTCGCTTTGTGTCAAAAGAACTCCCTAACGCACACTTTTTCAAAGTAGGTGAATTCATCAGATCTGTTTGAAACATTGCATTTTATCCATGCACGACGACTACTTAGATACTCGCAGCACAGTTGCCTCATATAAATTGCCCATGAGCGCGGAGCTTGTCTTTGTCACTGTAGCAACTTTGCTCCATCAGCGGGAGAAGGCGGTTCGACGCCCCTGTAAGCACATGTTTCTCTAATTCCTTTGTTTCAGGCAAGCCACTGTGACGTCAGACGCCTTTACGCATACAGCTTTGCGATGCTTAGACAGTAATAACATAATTCATGTTTACATTTCTTTAATTTTCGACGCATTGTCGTTATTCGTGACGCATCAATGACCAATTGATTATATGGCAATGCAATGAAAAAAGCGTGTGGAAAACAGTGTTAATGACAGATTTGAGAAGCACATTTCTTCAATGTTGGCCGCATGGCATTCCTGTGCAGGTGACAATGGTAATTTTTCAAAACGACAAGGATATTTAAACACATGATTATTTGTTTGCTGTGCTCTATGGCCTCTGCTACAGACCTCATCGAAATGACACTTAGATATCTTAGGGTGTACATATCAAGTTTTCCCAAATGGTCTAGCGGATAGGCATCTACCTTGTAACGCAGGGCGGCCGGGGTTCGGTTCCCGTCATGGCAAATGTTTTTTGTAGAAAAATAAAATGAGTCCCAACGTGTGCAACAGAACAGTTCGAAATCTCGTTACATTTGCATCGTCATGAACATGACTTATATCAGGCTAGCTCATTTTTTCTTTGTTCATTTTAAGTGTAGAAACAATATTTCGTTTGTGAACATTTTTTTCTGCCGTTTTGACAACAGGCTCATGACTAAAGAACACACGGCTGTCTGCTGATTGACGCTAGACTGTAGATTTTCGCTTTGTGTCAAAAGAACTTCCTAACGCACACTTTTTCAAAGTAGGTGAATTCATCAGATCTGTTTGAAACATTGCATTTTATCCATGCACGACGACTGCTTAGATACTCGCAGCACAGTTGCCCCATATAAATTGCCCATGAGCACGGAGCTTGTCTTTGTCACTGTAGCAACTTTGCTCCATCAGCGGGAGAAGGCGGTTCGACGCCCCTGTAAGCACATGTTTCTCTAATTCCTTTGTTTCAGGCAAGCCACTGTGACGTCAGACGCCTTTACGCATACAGCTTTGCGATGCTTAGACAGTAATAACATAATAAATGTTTACATTTCTTTAATTTTCGACGCATTGTCGTTATTCGTGACGCATCAATGACCAATTGATTATATGGCAATGCAATGAAAAAAGCGTGTGGAAAACAGTGTTAATGACAGATTTGAGAAGCACATTTCTTCAATGTTGGCCGCATGGCATTCCTGTGCAGGTGACAATGGTAATTTTTCAAAACGACAAGGATATTTCAACACATGATTATTTGTTTGCTGTGCTCTATGGCCTCTGCTACAGACCTCATCGAAATGACACTTAGATATCTTAGGGTGTACATATCAAGTTTTCCCAAATGGTCTAGCGGATAGGCATCTACCTTGTAACGCAGGGCGGCCCGGGTTCGGTTCCCGTCATGGCAAATGTTTTTTGTAGAAAAATAAAATGAGTCCCAACGTGTGCAACAGAACAGTTCGAAATCTCGTTACATTTGCATCGTCATGAACATGACTTATATCAGGCTAGCTCATTTTTTCTTTGTTCATTTTAAGTGTAGAAACAATATTTCGTTTGTGAACATTTTTTTCTGCCGTTTTGACAACAGGCTCATGACTAAAGAACACACGGCTGTCTGCTGATTGACGCTTGACTGTAGATTTTCGCTTTGTGTCAAAAGAACTTCCTAACGCACACTTTTTCAAAGTAGGTGAATTCATCAGATCTGTTTGAAACATTGCATTTTATCCATGCACGACGACTGCTTAGATACTCGCAGCACAGTTGCCCCATATAAATTGCCCATGAGCACGGAGCTTGTCTTTGTCACTGTAGCAACTTTGCTCCATCAGCGGGAGAAGGCGGTTCGACGCCCCTGTAAGCACATGTTTCTCTAATTCCTTTGTTTCAGGCAAGCCACTGTGACGTCAGACGCCTTTACGCATACAGCTTTGCGATGCTTAGACAGTAATAACATAATAAATGTTTACATTTCTTTAATTTTCGACGCATTGTCGTTATTCGTGACGCATCAATGACCAATTGATTATATGGCAATGCAATGAAAAAAGCGTGTGGAAAACAGTGTTAATGACAGATTTGAGAAGCACATTTCTTCAATGTTGGCCGCATGGCATTCCTGTGCAGGTGACAATGGTAATTTTTCAAAACGACAAGGATATTTCAACACATGATTATTTGTTTGCTGTGCTCTATGGCCTCTGCTACAGACCTCATCGAAATGACACTTAGATATCTTAGGGTGTACATATCAAGTTTTCCCAAATGGTCTAGCGGATAGGCATCTACCTTGTAACGCAGGGCGGCCCGGGTTCGGTTCCCGTCATGGCAAATGTTTTTTGTAGAAAAATAAAATGAGTCCCAACGTGTGCAACAAAACAGTTCGAAATCTCGTTACATTTGCATCGTCATGAACATGACTTATATCAGGCTAGCTCATTTTTTCTTTGTTCATTTTAAGTGTAGAAACAATATTTCGTTTGTGAACATTTTTTTCTGCCGTTTTGACAACAGGCTCATGACTAAAGAACACACGGCTGTCTGCTGATTGACGCTTGACTGTAGATGTTCGCTTTGTGTCAAAAGAAGTCCCTAACGCACACTTTTTCAAAGTAGGTGAATTCATCAGATCTGTTTGAAACATTGCATTTTATCCATGCACGACGACTACTTAGATACTCGCAGCACAGTTGCCTCATATAAATTGCCCATGAGGGCGGAGCTTGTCTTTGTCACTGTAGCAACTTTGCTCCATCAGCGGGAGAAGGCGGTTCGACGCCCCTGTAAGCACATGTTTCTCTAATTCCTTTGTTTCAGGCAAGCCACTGTGACGTCAGACGCCTTTACGCATACAGCTTTGCGATGCTTAGACAGTAATAACATAATTCATGTTTACATTTCTTTAATTTTCGACGCATTGTCGTTATTCGTGACGCATCAATGACCAATTGATTATATGGCAATGCAATGAAAAAAGCGTGTGGAAAACAGTGTTAATGACAGATTTGAGAAGCACATTTCTTCAATGTTGGCCGCATGGCATTCCTGTGCAGGTGACAATGGTAATTTTTCAAAACGACAAGGATATTTAAACACATGATTATTTGTTTGCTGTGCTCTATGGCCTCTGCTACAGACCTCATCGAAATGACACTTAGATATCTTAGGGTGTACATATCAAGTCTTCCCAAATGGTCTAGCGGATAGGAATCTGCCTTGTCACGCAGGGCGGCCCGGGTTCGATTCCCGTCATGGCAAATGTTTTTTGTAGAAAAATAAAATGAGTCCCAACGTGTGCAACAGAACAGTTCGAAATCTCGTTACATTTGCATCGTCATGAACATGACTTATATCAGGCTAGCTCATTTTTTCTTTGTTCATTTTAAGTGTAGAAACAATATTTCGTTTGTGAACATTTTTTTCTGCCGTTTTGACAACAGGCTCATGACTAAAGAACACACGGCTGTCTGCTGATTGACGCTTGACTGTAGATTTTCGCTTTGTGTCAAAAGAACTCCCTAACGCACACTTTTTCAAAGTAGGTGAATTCATCAGATCTGTTTGAAACATTGCATTTTATCCATGCACGACGACTACTTAGATACTCGCAGCACAGTTGCCTCATATAAATTGCCCATGAGCGCGGAGCTTGTCTTTGTCACTGTAGCAACTTTGCTCCATCAGCGGGAGAAGGCGGTTCGACGCCCCTGTAAGCACATGTTTCTCTAATTCCTTTGTTTCAGGCAAGCCACTGTGACGTCAGACGCCTTTACGCATACAGCTTTGCGATGCTTAGACAGTAATAACATAATTCATGTTTACATTTCTTTAATTTTCGACGCATTGTCGTTATTCGTGACGCATCAATGACCAATTGATTATATGGCAATGCAATGAAAAAAGCGTGTGGAAAACAGTGTTAATGACAGATTTGAGAAGCACATTTCTTCAATGTTGGCCGCATGGCATTCCTGTGCAGGTGACAATGGTAATTTTTCAAAACGACAAGGATATTTAAACACATGATTATTTGTTTGCTGTGCTCTATGGCCTCTGCTACAGACCTCATCGAAATGACACTTAGATATCTTAGGGTGTACATATCAAGTTTTCCCAAATGGTCTAGCGGATAGGCATCTACCTTGTAACGCAGGGCGGCCAGGGCTCGATTCCCGTCATGGCAAATGTTTTTTGTAGAAAAATAAAATGAGTCCCAACGTGTGCAACAGAACAGTTCGAAATCTCGTTACATTTGCATCGTCATGAACATGACTTATATCAGGCTAGCTAATTTTTTCTTTGTTCATTTTAAGTGTAGAAACAATATTTCGTTTGTGAACATTTTTTTCTGCCGTTTTGACAACAGGCTCATTACTAAAGAACACACGGCTGTCTGCTGATTGACGCTTGACTGTAGATTTTCGCTTTGTGTCAAAAGAACTCCCTAACGCACACTTTTTCAAAGTAGGTGAATTCATCAGATCTGTTTGAAACATTGCATTTTATCCATGCACGACGACTACTTAGATACTCGCAGCACAGTTGCCTCATATAAATTGCCCATGAGCGCGGAGCTTGTCTTTGTCACTGTAGCAACTTTGCTCCATCAGCGGGAGAAGGCGGTTCGACGCCCCTGTAAGCACATGTTTCTCTAATTCCTTTGTTTCAGGCAAGCCACTGTGACGTCAGACGCCTTTACGCATACAGCTTTGCGATGCTTAGACAGTAATAACATAATTCATGTTTACATTTCTTTAATTTTCGACGCATTGTCGTTATTCGTGACGCATCAATGACCAATTGATTATATGGCAATGCAATGAAAAAAGCGTGTGGAAAACAGTGTTAATGACAGATTTGAGAAGCACATTTCTTCAATGTTGGCCGCATGGCATTCCTGTGCAGGTGACAATGGTAATTTTTCAAAACGACAAGGATATTTAAACACATGATTATTTGTTTGCTGTGCTCTATGGCCTCTGCTACAGACCTCATCGAAATGACACTTAGATATCTTAGGGTGTACATATCAAGTCTTCCCAAATGGTCTAGCGGATAGGAATTTGCCTTGTAACGCAGGGCGGCCCGTGTTCGATTCCCGTCATGGCAAATTTTTTTGTAGAAAAATAAAATGAGTCCCAACGTGTGCAACAGAACAGTTCGAAATCTCGTTACATTTGCATCGTCATGAACATGACTTATATCAGGCTAGCTCATTTTTTCTTTGTTCATTTTAAGTGTAGAAACAATATTTCGTTTGTGAACATTTTTTTCTGCCGTTTTGACAACAGGCTCATGACTAAAGAACACACGGCTGTCTGCTGATTGACGCTTGACTGTAGATTTTCGCTTTGTGTCAAAAGAACTTCATAACGCACACTTTTTCAAAGTAGGTGAATTCATCAGATCTGTTTGAAACATTGCATTTTATCCATGCACGACGACTGCTTAGATACTCGCAGCACAGTTGCCCCATATAAATTCCCCATGAGCGCGGAGCTTGTCTTTGTCACTGTAGCAACTTTGCTCCATCAGCGGGAGAAGGCGGTTCGACGCCCCTGTAAGCACATGTTTCTCTAATTCCTTTGTTTCAGGCAAGCCACTGTGACGTCAGACGCCTTTACGCATACAGCTTTTAAAGATTCAAAGTGTTTATTATCATATGCACAGCAGAAAACATGTTTCACTGTACAACGAAATTCTTGCTTTGCTGTCCGCAGAATGCCAACCAATGTAAAATATACAATACTAAAGAATATACAATATATACTAAACAAATGTACAAGACAGCAAAATTTAAGGCATAAAATAAAATAGCAGCAATAATAATAATAAAACAGTGCAAATGTAGCAGTGCAATTATGCAAACTGGAAAGTTCAGTTATTGAGGTAGTACGGTTATATTAATCTCCTATGGGTTGTTTAGGAGTCTGATGGCAGTGGGAAAGAAGGAGTTCTTCAGTCGGGTGGTCCTGCATTTAACACTTCTGTACCTCCGGCCTGAGGGTAGAAGTGTGAACAGTCCGAGCTGGGGGTGGGTGGGGTCCTTGAGGATGGAGGCGGCTCTCCTGTGGACTCTGCGGTGGTAGATGCTCTGCAGAGAGGGCAGTGGAGTCCTGGTGATTTTCTCAGCAGTCTTCACCACTCTCTGCAGGCGTCTGCGGTCCATAGCAGTAGTGCTGCCATACCACACAGTGATACAGCTAGTTAGGATGCTCTCAACAATGCAGCTGTAGAAGTTGCTGAGGATCTTGGGCAACATGCCAAACTTCCTCAGCCTCCTCAGAAAGTACAGCCGCTGTTGGGCCTTCTTAACCAGCTGAGTGGTGTTAAGTGTCCAGGTGAGGTCCTCGCTGATGTGGACGCCCAGGTATTTGAAACTGCTCACCCTCTCTACTTCAAGTTCCCGGATGTACAGTGGCCGATGAGGTCCCCTCTTCTTCCTCATGTCCACTATCATCTCCTTCATCTTGTCCGTATTGAGGGTGAGGTTGTTGTCCTCGCACCATGTTTGCGATGCTTAGACAAGGATATTTAAACACATGATTATTTGTTTGCTGTGCTCTATGGCCTCTGCTACAGACCTCATCGAAATGACACTTAGATATCTTAGGGTGTACGTATCAAGTCTTCCCAAATGGTCTAGCGGATAGGAATTTGCCTTGTAACGCAGGGCGGCCCGTGTTCGATTCCTGTCATGGCAAATTTTTTTGTAGAAAAATAAAATGAGTCCCAACGTGTGCAACAGAACAGTTCGAAATCTCGTTACATTTGCATCGTCATGAACATGACTTATATCAGGCTAGCTCATTTTTTCTTTGTTCATTTTAAGTGTAGAAACAATATTTCGTTTGTGAACATTTTTTTCTGCCGTTTTGACAACAGGCTCATGACTAAAGAACACACGGCTGTCTGCTGATTGACGCTTGACTGTAGATTTTCGCTTTGTGTCAAAAGAACTCCCTAACGCACACTTTTTCAAAGTAGGTGAATTCATCAGATCTGTTTGAAACATTGCATTTTATCCATGCACGACGACTACTTAGATACTCGCAGCACAGTTGCCTCATATAAATTGCCCATGAGCGCGGAGCTTGTCTTTGTCACTGTAGCAACTTTGCTCCATCAGCGGGAGAAGGCGCTTCGACGCCCCTGTAAGCACATGTTTCTCTGATTCCTTTGTTTCAGGCAAGCCACTGTGACGTCAGACGCCTTTACGCATACAGCTTTGCGATGCTTAGACAGTAATAACATAATTCATGTTTACATTTCTTTAATTTTCGACGCATTGTCGTTATTCGTGACGCATCAATGACCAATTGATTATATGGCAATGCAATGAAAAAAGCGTGTGGAAAACAGTGTTAATGACAGATTTGAGAAGCACATTTCTTCAATGTTGGCCGCATGGCATTCCTGTGCAGGTGACAATGGTAATTTTTCAAAACGACAAGGATATTTCAACACATGATTATTTGTTTGCTGTGCTCTATGGCCTCTGCTACAGACCTCATCGAAATGACACTTAGATATCTTAGGGTGTACATATCAAGTCTTCCCAAATGGTCTAGCGGATAGGCATCTACCTTTTAACGCAGGGTGGCCCGGGTTCGATTCCCGTCATGGCAAATGATTTTTGTAGAAAAATAAAATGAGTCCCAACGTGTGCAACAGAACAGTTCGAAATCTCGTTACATTTGCATCGTCATGAACATGACTTATATCAGGCTAGCTCATTTTTTCTTTGTTCATTTTAAGTGTAGAAACAATATTTCGTTTGTGAACATTTTTTTCTGCCGTTTTGACAACAGGCTCATGACTAAAGAACACACGGCTGTCTGCTGATTGACGCTTGACTGTAGATTTTCGCTTTGTGTCAAAAGAACTTCCTAACGCACACTTTTTCAAAGTAGGTGAATTCATCAGATCTGTTTGAAACATTGCATTTTATCCATGCACGACGACTGCTTAGATACTCGCAGCACAGTTGCCCCATATAAATTGCCCATGAGCGCGGAGCTTGTCTTTGTCACTGTAGCAACTTTGCTCCATCAGCGGGAGAAGGCGGTTCGACGCCCCTGTAAGCACATGTTTCTCTAATTCCTTTGTTTCAGGCAAGCCACTGTGACGTCAGACGCCTTTACGCATACAGCTTTGCGATGCTTAGACAGTAATAACATAATTCATGTTTACATTTCTTTAATTTTCGACGCATTGTCGTTATTCGTGACGCATCAATGACCAATTGATTATATGGCAATGCAATGAAAAAAGCGTGTGGAAAACAGTGTTAATGACAGATTTGAGAAGCACATTTCTTCAATGTTGGCCGCATGGCATTCCTGTGCAGGTGACAATGGTAATTTTTCAAAACGACAAGGATATTTAAACACATGATTATTTGTTTGCTGTGCTCTATGGCCTCTGCTACAGACCTCATCGAAATGACACTTAGATATCTTAGGGTGTACATATCAAGTTTTCCCAAATGGTCTAGCGGATAGGCATCTACCTTGTAACGCAGGGCGGCCCGGGTTCGATTCCCGTCATGGCGAATGTTTTTTGTAGAAAAATAAAATGAGTCCCAACGTGTGCAACAGAACAGTTCGAAATCTCGTTACATTTGCATCGTCATGAACATGACTTATATCAGGCTAGCTCATTTTTTCTTTGTTCATTTTAAGTGTAGAAACAATATTTCGTTTGTAACCATTTTTTTCTGCCGTTTTGACAACAGGCTCATGACTAAAGAACACACGGCTGTCTGCTGATTGACGCTTGACTGTAGATTTTCGCTTTGTGTCAAAAGAACTTCCTAACGCACACTTTTTCAAAGTAGGTGAATTCATCAGATCTGTTTGAAACATTGCATTTTATCCATGCACGACGACTGCTTAGATACTCGCAGCACAGTTGCCCCATATAAATTGCCCATGAGCGCGGAGCTTGTCTTTGTCACTGTTGCAACTTTGCTCCATCAGCGGGAGAAGGCGGTTCGACGCCCCTGTAAGCACATGTTTCTCTAATTCCTTTGTTTCAGGCAAGCCACTGTGACGTCAGACGCCTTTACGCATACAGCTTTGCGATGCTTAGACAGTAATAACATAATTCATGTTTACATTTCTTTAATTTTCGACGCATTGTCGTTATTCGTGACGCATCAATGACCAATTGATTATATGGCAATGCAATGAAAAAAGCGTGTGGAAAACAGTGTTAATGACAGATTTGAGAAGCACATTTCTTCAATGTTGGCCGCATGGCATTCCTGTGCAGGTGACAATGGTAATTTTTCAAAACGACAAGGATATTTAAACACATGATTATTTGTTTGCTGTGCTCTATGGCCTCTGCTACAGACCTCATCGAAATGACACTTAGATATCTTAGGGTGTACATATCAAGTTTTCCCAAATGGTCTAGCGGATAGGCATCTACCTTGTAACGCAGGGCGGCCCGGGTTCGATTCCCGTCATGGCAATTTTTTTTTGTAGAAAAATAAAATGAGTCCCAACGTGTGCAACAGAACAGTTCGAAATCTCGTTACATTTGCATCGTCATGAACATGACTTATATCAGGCTAGCTCATTTTTTCTTTGTTCATTTTAAGTGTAGAAACAATATTTCGTTTGTAACCATTTTTTTCTGCCGTTTTGACAACAGGCTCATGACTAAAGAACACACGGCTGTCTGCTGATTGACGCTTGACTGTAGATTTTCGCTTTGTGTCAAAAGAACTTCCTAACGCACACTTTTTCAAAGTAGGTGAATTCATCAGATCTGTTTGAAACATTGCATTTTATCCATGCACGACGACTACTTAGATACTCGCAGCACAGTTGCCTCATATAAATTGCCCATGAGCGCGGAGCTTGTCTTTGTCACTGTAGCAACTTTGCTCCATCAGCGGGAGAAGGCGGTTCGACGCCCCTGTAAGCACATGTTTCTCTAATTCCTTTGTTTCAGGCAAGCCACTGTGACGTCAGACGCCTTTACGCATACAGCTTTGCGATGCTTAGACAGTAATAACATAATTCATGTTTACATTTCTTTAATTTTCGACGCATTGTCGTTATTCGTGACGCATCAATGACCAATTGATTATATGGCAATGCAATGAAAAAAGCGTGTGGAAAACAGTGTTAATGACAGATTTGAGAAGCACATTTCTTCAATGTTGGCCGCATGGCATTCCTGTGCAGGTGACAATGGTAATTTTTCAAAACGACAAGGATATTTAAACACATGATTATTTGTTTGCTGTGCTCTATGGCCTCTGCTACAGACCTCATCGAAATGACACTTAGATATCTTAGGGTGTACATATCAAGTTTTCCCAAATGGTCTAGCGGATAGGCATCTACCTTGTAACGCAGGGCGGCCCGGGTTCGATTCCCGTCATGGCAAATGTTTTTTTTAGAAAAATAAAATGAGTCCCAACGTGTGCAACAGAACAGTTCGAAATCTCGTTACATTTGCATCGTCATGAACATGACTTATATCAGGCTAGCTAATTTTTTCTTTGTTCATTTTAAGTGTAGAAACAATATTTCATTTGTGAACATTTTTTTCTGCCGTTTTGACAACAGGCTCATGACTAAAGAACACACGGCTGTCTGCTGATTGACGCTTGACTGTAGATTTTCGCTTTGTGTCAAAAGAACTTCCTAACGCACACTTTTTCAAAGCAGGTGAATTCATCAGATCTGTTTGAAACATTGCATTTTATCCATGCACGACGACTGCTTAGATACTTGCAGCACAGTTGCCCCATATAAATTGCCCATGAGCGCGGAGCTTGTCTTTGTCACTGTAGCAACTTTGCTCCATCAGCGGGAGAAGGCGGTTCGACGCCCCTGTAAGCACATGTTTCTCTAATTCCTTTGTTTCAGGCAAGCCACTGTGACGTCAGACGCCTTTACGCATACAGCTTTTAAAGATTCAAAGTGTTTATTATCATATGCACAGCAGAAAACATGTTTCACTGTACAACGAAATTCTTGCTTTGCTGTCCGCAGAATGCCAACCAATGTAAAATATACAATACTAAAGAATATACAATATATACTAAACAAATGTACAAGACAGCAAAATTTAAGGCATAAAATAAAATAGCAGCAATAATAATAATAAAACAGTGCAAATGTAGCAGTGCAATTATGCAAACTGGAAAGTTCAGTTATTGAGGTAGTACGGTTATATTAATCTCCTATGGGTTGTTTAGGAGTCTGATGGCAGTGGGAAAGAAGGAGTTCTTCAGTCGGGTGGTCCTGCATTTAACACTTCTGTACCTCCGGCCTGAGGGTAGAAGTGTGAACAGTCCGAGCTGGGGGTGGGTGGGGTCCTTGAGGATGGAGGCGGCTCTCCTGTGGACTCTGCGGTGGTAGATGCTCTGCAGAGAGGGCAGTGGAGTCCTGGTGATTTTCTCAGCAGTCTTCACCACTCTCTGCAGGCGTCTGCGGTCCATAGCAGTAGTGCTGCCATACCACACAGTGATACAGCTAGTTAGGATGCTCTCAACAATGCAGCTGTAGAAGTTGCTGAGGATCTTGGGCAACATGCCAAACTTCCTCAGCCTCCTCAGAAAGTACAGCCGCTGTTGGGCCTTCTTAACCAGCTGAGTGGTGTTAAGTGTCCAGGTGAGGTCCTCGCTGATGTGGACGCCCAGGTATTTGAAACTGCTCACCCTCTCTACTTCAAGTTCCCGGATGTACAGTGGCCGATGAGGTCCCCTCTTCTTCCTCATGTCCACTATCATCTCCTTCATCTTGTCCGTATTGAGGGTGAGGTTGTTGTCCTCGCACCATGTTTGCGATGCTTAGACAAGGATATTTAAACACATGATTATTTGTTTGCTGTGCTCTATGGCCTCTGCTACAGACCTCATCGAAATGACACTTAGATATCTTAGGGTGTACGTATCAAGTCTTCCCAAATGGTCTAGCGGATAGGAATTTGCCTTGTAACGCAGGGCGGCCCGTGTTCGATTCCTGTCATGGCAAATTTTTTTGTAGAAAAATAAAATGAGTCCCAACGTGTGCAACAGAACAGTTCGAAATCTCGTTACATTTGCATCGTCATGAACATGACTTATATCAGGCTAGCTCATTTTTTCTTTGTTCATTTTAAGTGTAGAAACAATATTTCGTTTGTGAACATTTTTTTCTGCCGTTTTGACAACAGGCTCATGACTAAAGAACACACGGCTGTCTGCTGATTGACGCTTGACTGTAGATTTTCGCTTTGTGTCAAAAGAACTCCCTAACGCACACTTTTTCAAAGTAGGTGAATTCATCAGATCTGTTTGAAACATTGCATTTTATCCATGCACGACGACTACTTAGATACTCGCAGCACAGTTGCCTCATATAAATTGCCCATGAGCGCGGAGCTTGTCTTTGTCACTGTAGCAACTTTGCTCCATCAGCGGGAGAAGGCGCTTCGACGCCCCTGTAAGCACATGTTTCTCTGATTCCTTTGTTTCAGGCAAGCCACTGTGACGTCAGACGCCTTTACGCATACAGCTTTGCGATGCTTAGACAGTAATAACATAATTCATGTTTACATTTCTTTAATTTTCGACGCATTGTCGTTATTCGTGACGCATCAATGACCAATTGATTATATGGCAATGCAATGAAAAAAGCGTGTGGAAAACAGTGTTAATGACAGATTTGAGAAGCACATTTCTTCAATGTTGGCCGCATGGCATTCCTGTGCAGGTGACAATGGTAATTTTTCAAAACGACAAGGATATTTCAACACATGATTATTTGTTTGCTGTGCTCTATGGCCTCTGCTACAGACCTCATCGAAATGACACTTAGATATCTTAGGGTGTACATATCAAGTCTTCCCAAATGGTCTAGCGGATAGGCATCTACCTTTTAACGCAGGGTGGCCCGGGTTCGATTCCCGTCATGGCAAATGATTTTTGTAGAAAAATAAAATGAGTCCCAACGTGTGCAACAGAACAGTTCGAAATCTCGTTACATTTGCATCGTCATGAACATGACTTATATCAGGCTAGCTCATTTTTTCTTTGTTCATTTTAAGTGTAGAAACAATATTTCGTTTGTGAACATTTTTTTCTGCCGTTTTGACAACAGGCTCATGACTAAAGAACACACGGCTGTCTGCTGATTGACGCTTGACTGTAGATTTTCGCTTTGTGTCAAAAGAACTTCCTAACGCACACTTTTTCAAAGTAGGTGAATTCATCAGATCTGTTTGAAACATTGCATTTTATCCATGCACGACGACTGCTTAGATACTCGCAGCACAGTTGCCCCATATAAATTGCCCATGAGCGTGGAGCTTGTCTTTGTCACTGTAGCAACTTTGCTCCATCAGCGGGAGAAGGCGGTTCGACGCCCCTGTAAGCACATGTTTCTCTAATTCCTTTGTTTCAGGCAAGCCACTGTGACGTCAGACGCCTTTACGCATACAGCTTTGCGATGCTTAGACAGTAATAACATAATTCATGTTTACATTTCTTTAATTTTCGACGCATTGTCGTTATTCGTGACGCATCAATGACCAATTGATTATATGGCAATGCAATGAAAAAAGCGTGTGGAAAACAGTGTTAATGACAGATTTGAGAAGCACATTTCTTCAATGTTGGCCGCATGGCATTCCTGTGCAGGTGACAATGGTAATTTTTCAAAACGACAAGGATATTTAAACACATGATTATTTGTTTGCTGTGCTCTATGGCCTCTGCTACAGACCTCATCGAAATGACACTTAGATATCTTAGGGTGTACATATCAAGTTTTCCCAAATGGTCTAGCGGATAGGCATCTACCTTGTAACGCAGGGCGGCCCGGGTTCGATTCCCGTCATGGCGAATGTTTTTTGTAGAAAAATAAAATGAGTCCCAACGTGTGCAACAGAACAGTTCGAAATCTCGTTACATTTGCATCGTCATGAACATGACTTATATCAGGCTAGCTCATTTTTTCTTTGTTCATTTTAAGTGTAGAAACAATATTTCGTTTGTAACCATTTTTTTCTGCCGTTTTGACAACAGGCTCATGACTAAAGAACACACGGCTGTCTGCTGATTGACGCTTGACTGTAGATTTTCGCTTTGTGTCAAAAGAACTTCCTAACGCACACTTTTTCAAAGTAGGTGAATTCATCAGATCTGTTTGAAACATTGCATTTTATCCATGCACGACGACTGCTTAGATACTCGCAGCACAGTTGCCCCATATAAATTGCCCATGAGCGCGGAGCTTGTCTTTGTCACTGTTGCAACTTTGCTCCATCAGCGGGAGAAGGCGGTTCGACGCCCCTGTAAGCACATGTTTCTCTAATTCCTTTGTTTCAGGCAAGCCACTGTGACGTCAGACGCCTTTACGCATACAGCTTTGCGATGCTTAGACAGTAATAACATAATTCATGTTTACATTTCTTTAATTTTCGACGCATTGTCGTTATTCGTGACGCATCAATGACCAATTGATTATATGGCAATGCAATGAAAAAAGCGTGTGGAAAACAGTGTTAATGACAGATTTGAGAAGCACATTTCTTCAATGTTGGCCGCATGGCATTCCTGTGCAGGTGACAATGGTAATTTTTCAAAACGACAAGGATATTTAAACACATGATTATTTGTTTGCTGTGCTCTATGGCCTCTGCTACAGACCTCATCGAAATGACACTTAGATATCTTAGGGTGTACATATCAAGTTTTCCCAAATGGTCTAGCGGATAGGCATCTACCTTGTAACGCAGGGCGGCCCGGGTTCGATTCCCGTCATGGCGAATGTTTTTTGTAGAAAAATAAAATGAGTCCCAACGTGTGCAACAGAACAGTTCGAAATCTCGTTACATTTGCATCGTCATGAACATGACTTATATCAGGCTAGCTCATTTTTTCTTTGTTCATTTTAAGTGTAGAAACAATATTTCGTTTGTAACCATTTTTTTCTGCCGTTTTGACAACAGGCTCATGACTAAAGAACACACGGCTGTCTGCTGATTGACGCTTGACTGTAGATTTTCGCTTTGTGTCAAAAGAACTTCCTAACGCACACTTTTTCAAAGTAGGTGAATTCATCAGATCTGTTTGAAACATTGCATTTTATCCATGCACGACGACTGCTTAGATACTCGCAGCACAGTTGCCCCATATAAATTGCCCATGAGCGCGGAGCTTGTCTTTGTCACTGTTGCAACTTTGCTCCATCAGCGGGAGAAGGCGGTTCGACGCCCCTGTAAGCACATGTTTCTCTAATTCCTTTGTTTCAGGCAAGCCACTGTGACGTCAGACGCCTTTACGCATACAGCTTTGCGATGCTTAGACAGTAATAACATAATTCATGTTTACATTTCTTTAATTTTCGACGCATTGTCGTTATTCGTGACGCATCAATGACCAATTGATTATATGGCAATGCAATGAAAAAAGCGTGTGGAAAACAGTGTTAATGACAGATTTGAGAAGCACATTTCTTCAATGTTGGCCGCATGGCATTCCTGTGCAGGTGACAATGGTAATTTTTCAAAAACGACAAGGATATTTAAACACATGATTATTTGTTTGCTGTGCTCTATGGCCTCTGCTACAGACCTCATCGAAATGACACTTAGATATCTTAGGGTGTACATATCAAGTTTTCCCAAATGGTCTAGCGGATAGGCATCTACCTTGTAACGCAGGGCGGCCCGGGTTCGATTCCCGTCATGGCAATTTTTTTTTGTAGAAAAATAAAATGAGTCCCAACGTGTGCAACAGAACAGTTCGAAATCTCGTTACATTTGCATCGTCATGAACATGACTTATATCAGGCTAGCTCATTTTTTCTTTGTTCATTTTAAGTGTAGAAACAATATTTCGTTTGTAACCATTTTTTTCTGCCGTTTTGACAACAGGCTCATGACTAAAGAACACACGGCTGTCTGCTGATTGACGCTTGACTGTAGATTTTCGCTTTGTGTCAAAAGAACTTCCTAACGCACACTTTTTCAAAGCAGGTGAATTCATCAGATCTGTTTGAAACATTGCATTTTATCCATGCACGACGACTGCTTAGATACTTGCAGCACAGTTGCCCCATATAAATTGCCCATGAGCGCGGAGCTTGTCTTTGTCACTGTAGCAACTTTGCTCCATCAGCGGGAGAAGGCGGTTCGACGCCCCTGTAAGCACATGTTTCTCTAATTCCTTTGTTTCAGGCAAGCCACTGTGACGTCAGACGCCTTTACGCATACAGCTTTGCGATGCTTAGACAGTAATAACATAATTCATGTTTACATTTCTTTAATTTTCGACGCATTGTCGTTATTCGTGACGCATCAATGACCAATTGATTATATGGCAATGCAATGAAAAAAGCGTGTGGAAAACAGTGTTAATGACAGATTTGAGAAGCACATTTCTTCAATGTTGGCCGCATGGCATTCCTGTGCAGGTGACAATGGTAATTTTTCAAAACGACAAGGATATTTAAACACATGATTATTTGTTTGCTGTGCTCTATGGCCTCTGCTACAGACCTCATCGAAATGACACTTAGATATCTTAGGTTGTACATATCAAGTTTTCCCAAATGGTCTAGCGGATAGGCATCTACCTTGTAATGCAGGGCGGCCCGGGTTCGATTCCCGTCATGGCAAATGTTTTTTGTAGAAAAATAAAATGAGTCCCAACGTGTGCAACAGAACAGTTCGAAATCTCGTTACATTTGCATCGTCATGAACATGACTTATATCAGTCTAGCTCATTTTTTCTTTGTTCATTTTAAGTGTAGAAACAATATTTCGTTTGTGAACATTTTTTTCTGCCGTTTTGACAACAGGCTCATGACTAAAGAACACACGGCTGTCTGCTGATTGACGCTTGACTGTAGATTTTCGCTTTGTGTCAAAAGAACTTCCTAACGCACACTTTTTCAAAGCAGGTGAATTCATCAGATCTGTTTGAAACATTGCATTTTATCCATGCACGACGACTGCTTAGATACTTGCAGCACAGTTGCCCCATATAAATTGCCCATGAGCGCGGAGCTTGTCTTTGTCACTGTAGCAACTTTGCTCCATCAGCGGGAGAAGGCGGTTCGACGCCCCTGTAAGCACATGTTTCTCTAATTCCTTTGTTTCAGGCAAGCCACTGTGACGTCAGACGCCTTTACGCATACAGCTTTGCGATGCTTAGACAGTAATAACATAATTCATGTTTACATTTCTTTAATTTTCGACGCATTGTCGTTATTCGTGACGCATCAATGACCAATTGATTATATGGCAATGCAATGAAAAAAGCGTGTGGAAAACAGTGTTAATGACAGATTTGAGAAGCACATTTCTTCAATGTTGGCCGCATGGCATTCCTGTGCAGGTGACAATGGTAATTTTTCAAAACGACAAGGATATTTAAACACATGATTATTTGTTTGCTGTGCTCTATGGCCTCTGCTACAGACCTCATCGAAATGACACTTAGATATCTTAGGTTGTACATATCAAGTTTTCCCAAATGGTCTAGCGGATAGGCATCTACCTTGTAATGCAGGGCGGCCCGGGTTCGATTCCCGTCATGGCAAATGTTTTTTGTAGAAAAATAAAATGAGTCCCAACGTGTGCAACAGAACAGTTCGAAATCTCGTTACATTTGCATCGTCATGAACATGACTTATATCAGTCTAGCTCATTTTTTCTTTGTTCATTTTAAGTGTAGAAACAATATTTCGTTTGTGAACATTTTTTTCTGCCGTTTTGACAACAGGCTCATGACTAAAGAACACACGGCTGTCTGCTGATTGACGCTTGACTGTAGATTTTCGCTTTGTGTCAAAAGAACTTCCTAACGCACACTTTTTCAAAGCAGGTGAATTCATCAGATCTGTTTGAAACATTGCATTTTATCCATGCACGACGACTGCTTAGATACTTGCAGCACAGTTGCCCCATATAAATTGCCCATGAGCGCGGAGCTTGTCTTTGTCACTGTAGCAACTTTGCTCCATCAGCGGGAGAAGGCGGTTCGACGCCCCTGTAAGCACATGTTTCTCTAATTCCTTTGTTTCAGGCAAGCCACTGTGACGTCAGACGCCTTTACGCATACAGCTTTGCGATGCTTAGACAGTAATAACATAATTCATGTTTACATTTCTTTAATTTTCGACGCATTGTCGTTATTCGTGACGCATCAATGACCAATTGATTATATGGCAATGCAATGAAAAAAGCGTGTGGAAAACAGTGTTAATGACAGATTTGAGAAGCACATTTCTTCAATGTTGGCCGCATGGCATTCCTGTGCAGGTGACAATGGTAATTTTTCAAAACGACAAGGATATTTAAACACATGATTATTTGTTTGCTGTGCTCTATGGCCTCTGCTACAGACCTCATCGAAATGACACTTAGATATCTTAGGTTGTACATATCAAGTTTTCCCAAATGGTCTAGCGGATAGGCATCTACCTTGTAATGCAGGGCGGCCCGGGTTCGATTCCCGTCATGGCAAATGTTTTTTGTAGAAAAATAAAATGAGTCCCAACGTGTGCAACAGAACAGTTCGAAATCTCGTTACATTTGCATCGTCATGAACATGACTTATATCAGTCTAGCTCATTTTTTCTTTGTTCATTTTAAGTGTAGAAACAATATTTCGTTTGTGAACATTTTTTTCTGCCGTTTTGACAACAGGCTCATGACTAAAGAACACACGGCTGTCTGCTGATTGACGCTTGACTGTAGATTTTCGCTTTGTGTCAAAAGAACTTCCTAACGCACACTTTTTCAAAGTAGGTGAATTCATCAGATCTGTTTGAAACATTGCATTTTATCCATGCACGACGACTACTTAGATACTCGCAGCACAGTTGCCTCATATAAATTGCCCATGAGCGTGGAGCTTGTCTTTGTCACTGTAGCAACTTTGCTCCATCAGCGGGAGAAGGCGGTTCGACGCCCCTGTAAGCACATGTTTCTCTAATTCCTTTGTTTCAGGCAAGCCACTGTGACGTCTGACGCCTTTACGCATACAGCTTTGCGATGCTTAGACAGTAATAACATAATTCATGTTTACATTTCTTTAATTTTCGACGCATTGTCGTTATTCGTGACGCATCAATGACCAATTGATTATATGGCAATGCAATGAAAAAAGCGTGTGGAAAACAGTGTTAATGACAGATTTGAGAAGCACATTTCTTCAATGTTGGCCGCATGGCATTCCTGTGCAGGTGACAATGGTAATTTTTCAAAACGACAAGGATATTTAAACACATGATTATTTGTTTGCTGTGCTCTTTGGCCTCTGCTACAGACCTCATCGAAATGACACTTAGATATCTTAGGGTGTACATATCAAGTCTTCCCAAATGGTCTAGCGGATAGGAATCTGCCTTGTCACGCAGGGCGGCCCGGGTTCGATTCCCGTCATGGCAAATGATTTTTGTAGAAAAATAAAATGAGTCCCAACGTGTGCAACAGAACAGTTCGAAATCTCGTTACATTTGCATCGTCATGAACATGACTTATATCAGGCTAGCTCATTTTTTCTTTGTTCATTTTAAGTGTAGAAACAATATTTCGTTTGTAACCATTTTTTTCTGCCGTTTTGACAACAGGCTCATGACTAAAGAACACACGGCTGTCTGCTGATTGACGCTTGACTGTAGATTTTCGCTTTGTGTCAAAAGAACTTCCTAACGCACACTTTTTCAAAGCAGGTGAATTCATCAGATCTGTTTGAAACATTGCATTTTATCCATGCACGACGACTGCTTAGATACTTGCAGCACAGTTGCCCCATATAAATTGCCCATGAGCGCGGAGCTTGTCTTTGTCACTGTAGCAACTTTGCTCCATCAGCGGGAGAAGGCGGTTCGACGCCCCTGTAAGCACATGTTTCTCTAATTCCTTTGTTTCAGGCAAGCCACTGTGACGTCAGACGCCTTTACGCATACAGCTTTGCGATGCTTAGACAGTAATAACATAATTCATGTTTACATTTCTTTAATTTTCGACGCATTGTCGTTATTCATGACGCATCAATGACCAATTGATTATATGGCAATGCAATGAAAAAAGCGTGTGGAAAACAGTGTTAATGACAGATTTGAGAAGCACATTTCTTCAATGTTGGCCGCATGGCATTCCTGTGCAGGTGACAATGGTAATTTTTCAAAAACGACAAGGATATTTAAACACATGATTATTTGTTTGCTGTGCTCTATGGCCTCTGCTACAGACCTCATCGAAATGACACTTAGATATCTTAGGGTGTACATATCAAGTTTTCCCAAATGGTCTAGCGGATAGGCATCTACCTTGTAACGCAGGGCGGCCCGGGTTCGATTCCCGTCATGGCAATTTTTTTTTGTAGAAAAATAAAATGAGTCCCAACGTGTGCAACAGAACAGTTCGAAATCTCGTTACATTTGCATCGTCATGAACATGACTTATATCAGGCTAGCTCATTTTTTCTTTGTTCATTTTAAGTGTAGAAACAATATTTCGTTTGTAACCATTTTTTTCTGCCGTTTTGACAACAGGCTCATGACTAAAGAACACACGGCTGTCTGCTGATTGACGCTTGACTGTAGATTTTCGCTTTGTGTCAAAAGAACTTCCTAACGCACACTTTTTCAAAGCAGGTGAATTCATCAGATCTGTTTGAAACATTGCATTTTATCCATGCACGACGACTGCTTAGATACTTGCAGCACAGTTGCCCCATATAAATTGCCCATGAGCGCGGAGCTTGTCTTTGTCACTGTAGCAACTTTGCTCCATCAGCGGGAGAAGGCGGTTCGACGCCCCTGTAAGCACATGTTTCTCTAATTCCTTTGTTTCAGGCAAGCCACTGTGACGTCAGACGCCTTTACGCATACAGCTTTGCGATGCTTAGACAGTAATAACATAATTCATGTTTACATTTCTTTAATTTTCGACGCATTGTCGTTATTCGTGACGCATCAATGACCAATTGATTATATGGCAATGCAATGAAAAAAGCGTGTGGAAAACAGTGTTAATGACAGATTTGAGAAGCACATTTCTTCAATGTTGGCCGCATGGCATTCCTGTGCAGGTGACAATGGTAATTTTTCAAAACGACAAGGATATTTAAACACATGATTATTTGTTTGCTGTGCTCTATGGCCTCTGCTACAGACCTCATCGAAATGACACTTAGATATCTTAGGTTGTACATATCAAGTTTTCCCAAATGGTCTAGCGGATAGGCATCTACCTTGTAATGCAGGGCGGCCCGGGTTCGATTCCCGTCATGGCAAATGTTTTTTGTAGAAAAATAAAATGAGTCCCAACGTGTGCAACAGAACAGTTCGAAATCTCGTTACATTTGCATCGTCATGAACATGACTTATATCAGTCTAGCTCATTTTTTCTTTGTTCATTTTAAGTGTAGAAACAATATTTCGTTTGTGAACATTTTTTTCTGCCGTTTTGACAACAGGCTCATGACTAAAGAACACACGGCTGTCTGCTGATTGACGCTTGACTGTAGATTTTCGCTTTGTGTCAAAAGAACTTCCTAACGCACACTTTTTCAAAGCAGGTGAATTCATCAGATCTGTTTGAAACATTGCATTTTATCCATGCACGACGACTGCTTAGATACTTGCAGCACAGTTGCCCCATATAAATTGCCCATGAGCGCGGAGCTTGTCTTTGTCACTGTAGCAACTTTGCTCCATCAGCGGGAGAAGGCGGTTCGACGCCCCTGTAAGCACATGTTTCTCTAATTCCTTTGTTTCAGGCAAGCCACTGTGACGTCAGACGCCTTTACGCATACAGCTTTGCGATGCTTAGACAGTAATAACATAATTCATGTTTACATTTCTTTAATTTTCGACGCATTGTCGTTATTCGTGACGCATCAATGACCAATTGATTATATGGCAATGCAATGAAAAAAGCGTGTGGAAAACAGTGTTAATGACAGATTTGAGAAGCACATTTCTTCAATGTTGGCCGCATGGCATTCCTGTGCAGGTGACAATGGTAATTTTTCAAAACGACAAGGATATTTAAACACATGATTATTTGTTTGCTGTGCTCTATGGCCTCTGCTACAGACCTCATCGAAATGACACTTAGATATCTTAGGTTGTACATATCAAGTTTTCCCAAATGGTCTAGCGGATAGGCATCTACCTTGTAATGCAGGGCGGCCCGGGTTCGATTCCCGTCATGGCAAATGTTTTTTGTAGAAAAATAAAATGAGTCCCAACGTGTGCAACAGAACAGTTCGAAATCTCGTTACATTTGCATCGTCATGAACATGACTTATATCAGTCTAGCTCATTTTTTCTTTGTTCATTTTAAGTGTAGAAACAATATTTCGTTTGTGAACATTTTTTTCTGCCGTTTTGACAACAGGCTCATGACTAAAGAACACACGGCTGTCTGCTGATTGACGCTTGACTGTAGATTTTCGCTTTGTGTCAAAAGAACTTCCTAACGCACACTTTTTCAAAGCAGGTGAATTCATCAGATCTGTTTGAAACATTGCATTTTATCCATGCACGACGACTGCTTAGATACTTGCAGCACAGTTGCCCCATATAAATTGCCCATGAGCGCGGAGCTTGTCTTTGTCACTGTAGCAACTTTGCTCCATCAGCGGGAGAAGGCGGTTCGACGCCCCTGTAAGCACATGTTTCTCTAATTCCTTTGTTTCAGGCAAGCCACTGTGACGTCAGACGCCTTTACGCATACAGCTTTGCGATGCTTAGACAGTAATAACATAATTCATGTTTACATTTCTTTAATTTTCGACGCATTGTCGTTATTCGTGACGCATCAATGACCAATTGATTATATGGCAATGCAATGAAAAAAGCGTGTGGAAAACAGTGTTAATGACAGATTTGAGAAGCACATTTCTTCAATGTTGGCCGCATGGCATTCCTGTGCAGGTGACAATGGTAATTTTTCAAAACGACAAGGATATTTAAACACATGATTATTTGTTTGCTGTGCTCTATGGCCTCTGCTACAGACCTCATCGAAATGACACTTAGATATCTTAGGTTGTACATATCAAGTTTTCCCAAATGGTCTAGCGGATAGGCATCTACCTTGTAATGCAGGGCGGCCCGGGTTCGATTCCCGTCATGGCAAATGTTTTTTGTAGAAAAATAAAATGAGTCCCAACGTGTGCAACAGAACAGTTCGAAATCTCGTTACATTTGCATCGTCATGAACATGACTTATATCAGTCTAGCTCATTTTTTCTTTGTTCATTTTAAGTGTAGAAACAATATTTCGTTTGTGAACATTTTTTTCTGCCGTTTTGACAACAGGCTCATGACTAAAGAACACACGGCTGTCTGCTGATTGACGCTTGACTGTAGATTTTCGCTTTGTGTCAAAAGAACTTCCTAACGCACACTTTTTCAAAGTAGGTGAATTCATCAGATCTGTTTGAAACATTGCATTTTATCCATGCACGACGACTACTTAGATACTCGCAGCACAGTTGCCTCATATAAATTGCCCATGAGCGTGGAGCTTGTCTTTGTCACTGTAGCAACTTTGCTCCATCAGCGGGAGAAGGCGGTTCGACGCCCCTGTAAGCACATGTTTCTCTAATTCCTTTGTTTCAGGCAAGCCACTGTGACGTCTGACGCCTTTACGCATACAGCTTTGCGATGCTTAGACAGTAATAACATAATTCATGTTTACATTTCTTTAATTTTCGACGCATTGTCGTTATTCGTGACGCATCAATGACCAATTGATTATATGGCAATGCAATGAAAAAAGCGTGTGGAAAACAGTGTTAATGACAGATTTGAGAAGCACATTTCTTCAATGTTGGCCGCATGGCATTCCTGTGCAGGTGACAATGGTAATTTTTCAAAACGACAAGGATATTTAAACACATGATTATTTGTTTGCTGTGCTCTTTGGCCTCTGCTACAGACCTCATCGAAATGACACTTAGATATCTTAGGGTGTACATATCAAGTCTTCCCAAATGGTCTAGCGGATAGGAATCTGCCTTGTCACGCAGGGCGGCCCGGGTTCGATTCCCGTCATGGCAAATGATTTTTGTAGAAAAATAAAATGAGTCCCAACGTGTGCAACAGAACAGTTCGAAATCTCGTTACATTTGCATCGTCATGAACATGACTTATATCAGGCTAGCTAATTTTTTCTTTGTTCATTTTAAGTGTAGAAACAATATTTCGTTTGTGAACATTTTTTTCTGCCGTTTTGACAACAGGCTCATTACTAAAGAACACACGGCTGTCTGCTGATTGACGCTTGACTGTAGATTTTCGCTTTGTGTCAAAAGAACTCCCTAACGCACACTTTTTCAAAGTAGGTGAATTCATCAGATCTGTTTGAAACATTGCATTTTATCCATGCACGACGACTACTTAGATACTCGCAGCACAGTTGCCTCATATAAATTGCCCATGAGCGCGGAGCTTGTCTTTGTCACTGTAGCAACTTTGCTCCATCAGCGGGAGAAGGCGGTTCGACGCCCCTGTAAGCACATGTTTCTCTAATTCCTTTGTTTCAGGCAAGCCACTGTGACGTCAGACGCCTTTACGCATACAGCTTTGCGATGCTTAGACAGTAATAACATAATTCATGTTTACATTTCTTTAATTTTCGACGCATTGTCGTTATTCGTGACGCATCAATGACCAATTGATTATATGGCAATGCAATGAAAAAAGCGTGTGGAAAACAGTGTTAATGACAGATTTGAGAAGCACATTTCTTCAATGTTGGCCGCATGGCATTCCTGTGCAGGTGACAATGGTAATTTTTCAAAACGACAAGGATATTTAAACTCATGATTATTTGTTTGCTGTGCTCTTTGGCCTCTGCTACAGACCTCATCGAAATGACACTTAGATATCTTAGGGTGTACATATCAAGTTTTCCCAAATGGTCTAGCGGATAGGCATCTACCTTGTAACGCAGGGCGGCCCGGGTTCGATTCCCGTCATGGCAAATGTTTTTTGTAGAAAAATAAAATGAGTCCCAACGTGTGCAACAGAACAGTTCGAAATCTCGTTACATTTGCATCGTCATGAACATGACTTATATCAGTCTAGCTCATTTTTTCTTTGTTCATTTTAAGTGTAGAAACAATATTTCGTTTGTGAACATTTTTTTCTTCCGTTTTGACAACAGGCTCATGACTAAAGAACACACGGCTGTCTGCTGATTGACGCTTGACTGTAGATTTTCGCTTTGTGTCAAAAGAACTTCCTAACGCACACTTTTTCAAAATAGGTGAATTCATCAGATCTGTTTGAAACATTGCATTTTATCCATGCACGACGACTGCTTAGATACTCGCAGCACAGTTGCCCCATATAAATTGCCCATGAGCGCGGAGCTTGTCTTTGTCACTGTAGCAATTTTGCTCCATCAGCGGGAGAAGGCGGTTCGACGCCCCTGTAAGCACATGTTTCTCTAATTCCTTTGTTTCAGGCAAGCCACTGTGACGTCAGACGCCTTTACGCATACAGCTTTGCGATGCTTAGACAGTAATAACATAATTCATGTTTACATTTCTTTAATTTTCGACGCATTGTCGTTATTCGTGACGCATCAATGACCAATTGATTATATGGCAATGCAATGAAAAAAGCGTGTGGAAAACAGTGTTAATGACAGATTTGAGAAGCACATTTCTTCAATGTTGGCCGCATGGCATTCCTGTGCAGGTGACAATGGTAATTTTTCAAAACGACAAGGATATTTAAACACATGATTATTTGTTTGCTGTGCTCTATGGCCTCTGCTACAGACCTCATCGAAATGACACTTAGATATCTTAGGGTGTACATATCAAGTTTTCCCAAATGGTCTAGCGGATAGGCATCTACCTTGTAACGCAGGGCGGCCCGGGTTCGATTCCCGTCATGGCAAATGTTTTTTGTAGAAAAATAAAATGAGTCCCAACGTGTGCAACAGAACAGTTCGAAATCTCGTTACATTTGCATCGTCATGAACATGACTTATATCAGGCTAGCTAATTTTTTCTTTGTTCATTTTAAGTGTAGAAACAATATTTCGTTTGTGAACATTTTTTTCTGCCGTTTTGACAACAGGCTCATGACTAAAGAACACACGGCTGTCTGCTGATTGACGCTTGACTGTAGATTTTCGCTTTGTGTCAAAAGAACTTCCTAACGCACACTTTTTCAAAGTAGGTGAATTCATCAGATCTGTTTGAAACATTGCATTTTATCCATGCACGACGACTGCTTAGATACTCGCAGCACAGTTGCCTCATATAAATTGCCCATGAGCGCGGAGCTTGTCTTTGTCACTGTAGCAATTTTGCTCCATCAGCGGGAGAAGGCGATTCGACGCCCCTGTAAGCACATGTTTCTCTAATTCCTTTGTTTCAGGCAAGCCACTGTGACGTCAGACGCCTTTACGCATACAGCTTTGCGATGCTTAGACAGTAATAACATAATTCATGTTTACATTTCTTTAATTTTCGACGCATTGTCGTTATTCGTGACGCATCAATGACCAATTGATTATATGGCAATGCAATGAAAAAAGCGTGTGGAAAACAGTGTTAATGACAGATTTGAGAAGCACATTTCTTCAATGTTGGCCGCAGGGCATTCCTGTGCAGGTGACAATGGTAATTTTTCAAAACGACAAGGATATTTAAACACTTGATTATTTGTTTGCTGTGCTCTATGGCCTCTGCTACAGACCTCATCGAAATGACACTTAGATATCTTAGGGTGTACATATCAAGTCTTCCCAAATGGTCTAGCGGATAGGAATCTGCCTTGTCACGCAGGGCGGCCCGGGTTCGATTCCCGTCATGGCAAAGGATTTTTGTAGAAAAATAAAATGAGTCCCAACGTGTGCAACAGAACAGTTCGAAATCTCGTTACATTTGCATCGTCATGAACATGACTTATATCAGGCTAGCTAATTTTTTCTTTGTTCATTTTAAGTGTAGAAACAATATTTCGTTTGTGAACATTTTTTTCTGCCGTTTTGACAACAGGCTCATTACTAAAGAACACACGGCTGTCTGCTGATTGACGCTTGACTGTAGATTTTCGCTTTGTGTCAAAAGAACTCCCTAACGCACACTTTTTCAAAGTAGATGAATTCATCAGATCTGTTTGAAACATTGCATTTTATCCATGCACGACGACTACTTAGATACTCGCAGCACAGTTGCCTCATATAAATTGCCCATGAGCGCGGAGCTTGTCTTTGTCACTGTAGCAACTTTGCTCCATCAGCGGGAGAAGGCGGTTCGACGCCCCTGTAAGCACATGTTTCTCTAATTCCTTTGTTTCAGGCAAGCCACTGTGACGTCAGACGCCTTTACGCATACAGCTTTGCGATGCTTAGACAGTAATAACATAATTCATGTTTACATTTCTTTAATTTTCGACGCATTGTCGTTATTCGTGACGCATCAATGACCAATTGATTATATGGCAATGCAATGAAAAAAGCGTGTGGAAAACAGTGTTAATGACAGATTTGAGAAGCACATTTCTTCAATGTTGGCCGCATGGCATTCCTGTGCAGGTGACAATGGTAATTTTTCAAAACGACAAGGATATTTAAACACATGATTATTTGTTTGGTGTGCTCTATGGCCTCTGCTACAGACCTCATCGAAATGACACTTAGATATCTTAGGGTGTACATATCGAGTCTTCCCAAATGGTCTAGCGGATAGGCATGTACCTTGTAACGCAGGGCGGCCCGGGTTCGATTCCCGTCATGGCAAATGTTTTTTGTAGAAAAATAAAATGAGTCCCAACGTGTGCAACAGAACAGTTCGAAATCTCGTTACATTTGCATCGTCATGAACATGACTTATATCAGGCTAGCAAATTTTTTCTTTGTTCATTTTAAGTGTAGAAACAATATTTCGTTTGTGAACATTTTTTTCTGGCGTTTTGACAACAGGCTCATGACTAAAGAACACACGGCTGTCTGCTGATTGACGCTTGACTGTCGATTTTCGCTTTGTGTCAAAAGAACTCCCTAACGCACACTTTTTCAAAGTAGGTGAATTCATCAGATCTGTTTGAAACATTGCATTTTATCCATGCACGACGACTACTTAGATACTCGCAGCACAGTTGCCTCATATAAATTGCCCATGAGCGCGGAGCTTGTCTTTGTCACTGTAGCAACTTTGCTCCATCAGCGGGAGAAGGCGGTTCGACGCCCCTGTAAGCACATGTTTCTCTAATTCCTTTGTTTCAGGCAAGCCACTGTGACGTCAGACGCCTTTACGCATACAGCTTTGCGATGCTTAGACAGTAATAACATAATTCATGTTTACATTTCTTTAATTTTCGACGCATTGTCGTTATTCGTGACGCATCAATGACCAATTGATTATATGGCAATGCAATGAAAAAAGCGTGTGGAAAACAGTGTTAATGACAGATTTGAGAAGCACATTTCTTCAATGTTGGCCGCATGGCATTCCTGTGCAGGTGACAATGGTAATTTTTCAAAACGACAAGGATATTTAAACTCATGATTATTTGTTTGCTGTGCTCTATGGCCTCTGCTACAGACCTCATCGAAATGACACTTAGATATCTTAGGGTGTACATATCAAGTTTTCCCAAATGGTCTAGCGGATAGGCATCTACCTTGTAACGCAGGGCGGCCCGGGTTCGATTCCCGTCATGGCAAATGTTTTTTGTAGAAAAATAAAATGAGTCCCAACGTGTGCAACAGAACAGTTCGAAATCTCGTTACATTTGCATCGTCATGAACATGACTTATATCAGGCTAGCTAATTTTTTCTTTGTTCATTTTAAGTGTAGAAACAATATTTCGTTTGTGAACATTTTTTTCTGCCGTTTTGACAACAGGCTCATTACTAAAGAACACACGGCTGTCTGCTGATTGACGCTTGACTGTAGATTTTCGCTTTGTTTCAAAAGAACTCCCTAACGCACACTTTTTCAAAGTATGTGAATTCATCAGATCTGTTTGAAACATTGCATTTTATCCATGCACGACGACTACTTAGATACTCGCAGCACAGTTGCCTCATATAAATTGCCCATGAGCGCGGAGCTTGTCTTTGTCACTGTAGCAACTTTGCTCCATCAGCGGGAGAAGGAGGTTCGACGCCCCTGTAAGCACATGTTTCTCTAATTCCTTTGTTTCAGGCAAGCCACTGTGACGTCAGACGCCTTTACGCATACAGCTTTGCGATGCTTAGACAGTAATAACATAATTCATGTTTACATTTCTTTAATTTTCGACGCATTGTCGTTATTCGTGACGCATCAATGACCAATTGATTATATGGCAATGCAATGAAAAAAGCGTGTGGAAAACAGTGTTAATGACAGATTTGAGAAGCACATTTCTTCAATGTTGGCTGCAGGGCATTCCTGTGCAGGTGACAATGGTAATTTTTCAAAACGACAAGGATATTTAAACACATGATTATTTGTTTGCTGTGCTCTATGGCCTCTGCTACAGACCTCATCGAAATGACACTTAGATATCTTAGGGTGTACATATCAAGTCTTCCCAAATGGTCTAGCGGATAGGCATCTGCCTTGTCACGCAGGGCGGCCCGGGTTCGATTCCCGTCATGGCAAAGGATTTTTGTAGAAAAATAAAATGAGTCCCAACGTGTGCAACAGAACAGTTCGAAATCTCGTTACATTTGCATCGTCATGAACATGACTTATATCAGGCTAGCTAATTTTTTCTTTGTTCATTTTAAGTGTAGAAACAATATTTCTTTTGTGAACATTTTTTTCTGCCGTTTTGACAACAGGCTCATTACTAAAGAACACACGGCTGTCTGCTGATTGACGCTTGACTGTAGATTTTAGCTTTGTGTCAAAAGAACTCCCTAACGCACACTTTTTCAAAGTAGGTGAATTCATCAGATCTGTTTGAAACATTGCATTTTATCCATGCACGACGACTACTTAGATACTCGCAGCACAGTTGCCTCATATAAATTGCCCATGAGCGCGGAGCTTGTCTTTGTCGCTGTAGCAACTTTGCTCCATCAGCGGGAGAAGGCGGTTCGACGCCCCTGTAAGCACATGTTTCTCTAATTCCTTTGTTTCAGGCAAGCCACTGTGACGTCAGACGCCTTTACGCATACAGCTTTGCGATGCTTAGACAGTAATAACATAATTCATGTTTACATTTCTTTAATTTTCGACGCATTGTCGTTATTCGTGACGCATCAATGACCAATTGATTATATGGCAATGCAATGAAAAAAGCGTGTGGAAAACAGTGTTAATGACAGATTTGAGAAGCACATTTCTTCAATGTTGGCCGCATGGCATTCCTGTGCAGGTGACAATGGTAATTTTTCAAAACGACAAGGATATTTAAACTCATGATTATTTGTTTGCTGTGCTCTTTGGCCTCTGCTACAGACCTCATCGAAATGACACTTAGATATCTTAGGGTGTACATATCAAGTTTTCCCAAATGGTCTAGCGGATAGGCATCTACCTTGTAACGCAGGGCGGCCCGGGTTCGATTCCCGTCATGGCAAATGTTTTTTGTAGAAAAATAAAATGAGTCCCAACGTGTGCAACAGAACAGTTCGAAATCTCGTTACATTTGCATCGTCATGAACATGACTTATATCAGTCTAGCTCATTTTTTCTTTGTTCATTTTAAGTGTAGAAACAATATTTCGTTTGTGAACATTTTTTTCTGCCGTTTTGACAACAGGCTCATGACTAAAGAACACACGGCTGTCTGCTGATTGACGCTTGACTGCAGATTTTCGCTTTGTGTCAAAAGAACTTCCTAACGCACACTTTTTCAAAGTAGGTGAATTCATCAGATCTGTTTGAAACATTGCATTTTATCCATGCACGACGACTGCTTAGATACTCGCAGCACAGTTGCCCCATATAAATTGCCCATGAGCGCGGAGCTTGTCTTTGTCACTGTAGCAATTTTGCTCCATCAGCGGGAGAAGGCGGTTCGACGCCCCTGTAAGCACATGTTTCTCTAATTCCTTTGTTTCAGGCAAGCCACTGTGACGTCAGACGCCTTTACGCATACAGCTTTGCGATGCTTAGACAGTAATAACATAATTCATGTTTACATTTCTTTAATTTTCGACGCATTGTCGTTATTCGTGACGCATCAATGACCAATTGATTATATGGCAATGCAATGAAAAAAGCGTGTGGAAAACAGTGTTAATGACAGATTTGAGAAGCACATTTCTTCAATGTTGGCCGCATGGCATTCCTGTGCAGGTGACAATGGTAATTTTTCAAAACGACAAGGATATTTAAACACATGATTATTTGTTTGCTGTGCTCTATGGCCTCTGCTACAGACCTCATCGAAATGACACTTAGATATCTTAGGGTGTACATATCAAGTCTTCCCAAATGGTCTAGTGGATAGGAATCTGCCTTGTCACGCAGGGCGGCCCGGGTTCGATTCCCGTCATGGCAAATGTTTTTTGTGGAAAAATAAAATGAGTCCCAACGTGTGCAACAGAACAGTTTGAAATCTCGTTACATTTGCATCGTCATGAACATGACTTATATCAGGCTAGCTAATTTTTTCTTTGTTCATTTTAAGTGTAGAAACAATATTTCGTTTGTGAACATTTTTTTCTGCCGTTTTGACAACAGGCTCATGACTAAAGAACACACGGCTGTCTGCTGATTGACGCTTGACTGTAGATTTTCGCTTTGTGTCAAAAGAACTCCCTAACGCACACTTTTTCAAAGTAGGTGAATTCATCAGATCTGTTTGAAACATTGCATTTTATCCATGCACGACGACTACTTAGATACTCGCAGCACAGTTGCCTCATATAAATTGCCCGTGAGCGCGGAGCTTGTCTTTGTCACTGTAGCAACTTTGCTCCATCAGCGGGAGAAGGCGGTTCGACGCCCCTGTAAGCACATGTTTCTCTAATTCCTTTGTTTCAGGCAAGCCACTGTGACGTCAGACGCCTTTACGCATACAGCTTTGCGATGCTTAGACAGTAATAACATAATTCATGTTTACATTTCTTTAATTTTCGACGCATTGTCGTTATTCGTGACGCATCAATGACCAATTGATTATATGGCAATGCAATGAAAAAAGCGTGTGGAAAACAGTGTTAATGACAGATTTGAGAAGCACATTTCTTCAATGTTGGCCGCAGGGCATTCCTGTGCAGGTGACAATGGTAATTTTTCAAAACGACAAGGATATTTAAACACTTGATTATTTGTTTGCTGTGCTCTATGGCCTCTGCTACAGACCTCATCGAAATGACACTTAGATATCTTAGGGTGTACATATCAAGTCTTCCCAAATGGTCTAGCGGATAGGAATCTGCCTTGTCACGCAGGGCGGCCCGGGTTCGATTCCCGTCATGGCAAAGGATTTTTGTAGAAAAATAAAATGAGTCCCAACGTGTGCAACAGAACAGTTCGAAATCTCGTTACATTTGCATCGTCATGAACATGACTTATATCAGGCTAGCTAATTTTTTCTTTGTTCATTTTAAGTGTAGAAACAATATTTCGTTTGTGAACATTTTTTTCTGCCGTTTTGACAACAGGCTCATTACTAAAGAACACACGGCTGTCTGCTGATTGACGCTTGACTGTAGATTTTCGCTTTGTGTCAAAAGAACTCCCTAACGCACACTTTTTCAAAGTAGGTGAATTCATCAGATCTGTTTGAAACATTGCATTTTATCCATGCACGACGACTACTTAGATACTCGCAGCACAGTTGCCTCATATAAATTGCCCATGAGCGCGGAGCTTGTCTTTGTCACTGTAGCAACTTTGCTCCATCAGCGGGAGAAGGCGGTTAGACGCCCCTTGTAAGCACATGTTTCTCTAATTCCTTTGTTTCAGGCAAGCCACTGTGACGTCAGACGCCTTTACGCATACAGCTTTGCGATGCTTAGACAGTAATAACATAATTCATGTTTACATTTCTTTAATTTTCGACGCATTGTCGTTATTCGTGACGCATCAATGACCAATTGATTATATGGCAATGCAATGAAAAAAGCGTGTGGAAAACAGTGTTAATGACAGATTTGAGAAGCACATTTCTTCAATGTTGGCCGCATGGCATTCCTGTGCAGGTGACAATGGTAATTTTTCAAAACGACAAGGATATTTAAACACATGATTATTTGTTTGCTGTGCTCTATGGCCTCTGCTACAGACCTCATCGAAATGACACTTAGATATCTTAGGGTGTACATATCAAGTCTTCCCAAATGGTCTAGCGGATAGGAATCTGCCTTGTCACGCAGGGCGGCCCGGGTTCGATTCCCGTCATGGCAAATGATTTTTGTAGAAAAATAAAATGAGTCCCAACGTGTGCAACAGAACAGTTCGAAATCTCGTTACATTTGCATCGTCATGAACATGACTTATATCAGGCTAGCTAATTTTTTTTTTGTTCATTTTAAGTGTAGAAACAATATTTCGTTTGTGAACATTTTTTTCTGCCGTTTTAACAACAGGCTCATTACTAAAGAACACACGGCTGTCTGCTGATTGACGCTTGACTGTAGATTTTCGCTTTGTGTCAAAAGAACTCCCTAACGCACACTTTTTCAAAGTAGGTGAATTCATCAGATCTGTTTGAAACATTGCATTTTATCCATGCACGACGACTACTTAGATACTCGCAGCACAGTTGCCTCATATAAATTGCCCATGAGCGCGGAGCTTGTCTTTGTCACTGTAGCAACTTTGCTCCATCAGCGGGAGAAGGTGGTTCGACGCCCCTGTAAGCACATTTTTCTCTAATTCCTTTGTTTCAGGCAAGCCACTGTGACGTCAGACGCCTTTACGCATACAGCTTTGCGATGCTTAGACAGTAATAACATAATTCATGTTTACATTTCTTTAATTTTCGACGCATTGTCGTTATTCGTGACGCATCAATGACCAATTGATTATATGGCAATGCAATGAAAAAAGCGTGTGGAAAACAGTGTTAATGACAGATTTGAGAAGCACATTTCTTCAATGTTGGCCGCATGGCATTCCTGTGCAGGTGACAATGGTAATTTTTCAAAACGACAAGGATATTTAAACACATGATTATTTGTTTGCTGTGCTCTATGGCCTCTGCTACAGACCTCATCGAAATGACACTTAGATATCTTAGGGTGTACATATCAAGTCTTCCCAAATGGTCTAGCGGATAGGAATCTGCCTTGTCACGCAGGGCGGCCCGGGTTCGATTCCCGTCATGGCAAATGATTTTTGTAGAAAAATAAAATGAGTCCCAACGTGTGCAACAGAACAGTTCGAAATCTCGTTACATTTGCATCGTCATGAACATGACTTATATCAGGCTAGCTAATTTTTTTTTTGTTCATTTTAAGTGTAGAAACAATATTTCGTTTGTGAACATTTTTTTCTGCCGTTTTGACAACAGGCTCATGACTAAAGAACACACGGCTGTCTGCTGATTGACGCTTGACTGTAGATTTTCGCTTTGTGTCAAAAGAACTCCCTAACGCACACTTTTTCAAAGTAGGTGAATTCATCAGATCTGTTTGAAACATTGCATTTTATCCATGCACGACGACTACTTAGATACTCGCAGCACAGTTGCCTCATATAAATTGCCCGTGAGCGCGGAGCTTGTCTTTGTCACTGTAGCAACTTTGCTCCATCAGCGGGAGAAGGCGGTTCGACGCCCCTGTAAGCACATGTTTCTCTAATTCCTTTGTTTCAGGCAAGCCACTGTGACGTCAGACGCCTTTACGCATACAGCTTTGCGATGCTTAGACAGTAATAACATAATTCATGTTTACATTTCTTTAATTTTCGACGCATTGTCGTTATTCGTGACGCATCAATGACCAATTGATTATATGGCAATGCAATGAAAAAAGCGTGTGGAAAACAGTGTTAATGACAGATTTGAGAAGCACATTTCTTCAATGTTGGCCGCAGGGCATTCCTGTGCAGGTGACAATGGTAATTTTTCAAAACGACAAGGATATTTAAACACTTGATTATTTGTTTGCTGTGCTCTATGGCCTCTGCTACAGACCTCATCGAAATGACACTTAGATATCTTAGGGTGTACATATCAAGTCTTCCCAAATGGTCTAGCGGATAGGAATCTGCCTTGTCACGCAGGGCGGCCCGGGTTCGATTCCCGTCATGGCAAAGGATTTTTGTAGAAAAATAAAATGAGTCCCAACGTGTGCAACAGAACAGCTCGAAATCTCGTTACATTTGCATCGTCATGAACATGACTTATATCAGGCTAGCTAATTTTTTCTTTGTTCATTTTAAGTGTAGAAACAATATTTCGTTTGTGAACATTTTTTTCTGCCGTTTTGACAACAGGCTCATGACTAAAGAACACACGGCTGTCTGCTGATTGACGCTTGACTGTAGATTTTCGCTTTGTGTCAAAAGAACTTCCTAACGCACACTTTTTCAAAGTAGGTGAATTCATCAGATCTGTTTGAAACATTGCATTTTATCCATGCACGACGACTGCTTAGATACTTGCAGCACAGTTGCCTCATATAAATTGCCCATGAGCGCGGAGCTTGTCTTTGTCACTGTAGCAACTTTGCTCCATCAGCGGGAGAAGGCGGTTCGACGCCCCTGTAAGCACATGTTTCTCTAATTCCTTTGTTTCAGGCAAGCCACTGTGACGTCAGACGCCTTTACGCATACAGCTTTGCGATGCTTAGACAGTAATAACATAATTCATGTTTACATTTCTTTAATTTTCGACGCATTGTCGTTATTCGTGACGCATCAATGACCAATTGATTATATGGCAATGCAATGAAAAAAGCGTGTGGAAAACAGTGTTAATGACAGATTTGAGGAGCACATTTCTTCAATGTTGGCCGCATGGCATTCCTGTGCAGGTGACAATGGTAATTTTTCAAAACGACAAGGATATTTAAACACATGATTATTTGTTTGCTGTGCTCTATGGCCTCTGCTACAGACCTCATCGAAATGACACTTAGATATCTTAGGGTGTACATATCAAGTTTTCCCAAATGGTCTAGCGGATAGGCATCTACCTTGTAACGCAGGGCGGCCCGGGTTCGATTCCCGTCATGGCAAATGTTTTTTGTAGAAAAATAAAATGAGTCCCAACGTGTGCAACAGAACAGTTCGAAATCTCGTTACATTTGCATCGTCATGAACATGACTTATATCAGGCTAGCTAATTTTTTCTTTGTTCATTTTAAGTGTAGAAACAATATTTCGTTTGTGAACATTTTTTTCTGCCGTTTTGACAACAGGCTCATGACTAAAGAACACACGGCTGTCTGCTGATTGACGCTTGACTGTAGATTTTCGCTTTGTGTCAAAAGAACTTCCTAACGCACACTTTTTCAAAGTAGGTGAATTCATCAGATCTGTTTGAAACATTGCATTTTATCCATGCACGACGACTGCTTAGATACTCGCAGCACAGTTGCCTCATATAAATTGCCCATGAGCGCGGAGCTTGTCTTTGTCACTGTAGCAATTTTGCTCCATCAGCGGGAGAAGGCGGTTCGACGCCCCTGTAAGCACATGTTTCTCTAATTCCTTTGTTTCAGGCAAGCCACTGTGACGTCAGACGCCTTTACGCATACAGCTTTGCGATGCTTAGACAGTAATAACATAATTCATGTTTACATTTCTTTAATTTTCGACGCATTGTCGTTATTCGTGACGCATCAATGACCAATTGATTATATGGCAATGCAATGAAAAAAGCGTGTGGAAAACAGTGTTAATGACAGATTTGAGAAGCACATTTCTTCAATGTTGGCCGCAGGGCATTCCTGTGCAGGTGACAATGGTAATTTTTCAAAACGACAAGGATATTTAAACACTTGATTATTTGTTTGCTGTGCTCTATGGCCTCTGCTACAGACCTCATCGAAATGACACTTAGATATCTTAGGGTGTACATATCAAGTCTTCCCAAATGGTCTAGCGGATAGGAATCTGCCTTGTCACGCAGGGCGGCCCGGGTTCGATTCCCGTCATGGCAAAGGATTTTTGTAGAAAAATAAAATGAGTCCCAACGTGTGCAACAGAACAGTTCGAAATCTCGTTACATTTGCATCGTCATGAACATGACTTATATCAGGCTAGCTAATTTTTTCTTTGTTCATTTTAAGTGTAGAAACAATATTTCGTTTGTGAACATTTTTTTCTGCCGTTTTGACAACAGGCTCATTACTAAAGAACACACGGCTGTCTGCTGATTGACGCTTGACTGTAGATTTTCGCTTTGTGTCAAAAGAACTCCCTAACGCACACTTTTTCAAAGTAGGTGAATTCATCAGATCTGTTTGAAACATTGCATTTTATCCATGCACGACGACTACTTAGATACTCGCAGCACAGTTGCCTCATATAAATTGCCCATGAGCGCGGAGCTTGTCTTTGTCACTGTAGCAACTTTGCTCCATCAGCGGGAGAAGGCGGTTCGACGCCCCTTGTAAGCACATGTTTCTCTAATTCCTTTGTTTCAGGCAAGCCACTGTGACGTCAGACGCCTTTACGCATACAGCTTTGCGATGCTTAGACAGTAATAACATAATTCATGTTTACATTTCTTTAATTTTCGACGCATTGTCGTTATTCGTGACGCATCAATGACCAATTGATTATATGGCAATGCAATGAAAAAAGCGTGTGGAAAACAGTGTTAATGACAGATTTGAGAAGCACATTTCTTCAATGTTGGCCGCATGGCATTCCTGTGCAGGTGACAATGGTAATTTTTCAAAACGACAAGGATATTTAAACACATGATTATTTGTTTGCTGTGCTCTATGGCCTCTGCTACAGACCTCATCGAAATGAAACTTAGATATCTTAGGGTGTACATATCAAGTCTTCCCAAATGGTCTAGCGGATAGGAATCTGCCTTGTCACGCAGGGCGGCCCGGGTTCGATTCCCGTCATGGCAAATGTTTTTTGTGGAAAAATAAAATGAGTCCCAACGTGTGCAACAGAACAGTTTGAAATCTCGTTACATTTGCATCGTCATGAACATGACTTATATCAGGCTAGCTAATTTTTTCTTTGTTCATTTTAAGTGTAGAAACAATATTTCGTTTGTGAACATTTTTTTCTGCCGTTTTGACAACAGGCTCATGACTAAAGAACACACGGCTGTCTGCTGATTGACGCTTGACTGTAGATTTTCGCTTTGTGTCAAAAGAACTCCCTAACGCACACTTTTTCAAAGTAGGTGAATTCATCAGATCTGTTTGAAACATTGCATTTTATCCATGCACGACGACTACTTAGATACTCGCAGCACAGTTGCCTCATATAAATTGCCCGTGAGCGCGGAGCTTGTCTTTGTCACTGTAGCAACTTTGCTCCATCAGCGGGAGAAGGCGGTTCGACGCCCCTGTAAGCACATGTTTCTCTAATTCCTTTGTTTCAGGCAAGCCACTGTGACGTCAGACGCCTTTACGCATACAGCTTTGCGATGCTTAGACAGTAATAACATAATTCATGTTTACATTTCTTTAATTTTCGACGCATTGTCGTTATTCGTGACGCATCAATGACCAATTGATTATATGGCAATGCAATGAAAAAAGCGTGTGGAAAACAGTGTTAATGACAGATTTGAGAAGCACATTTCTTCAATGTTGGCCGCAGGGCATTCCTGTGCAGGTGACAATGGTAATTTTTCAAAACGACAAGGATATTTAAACACTTGATTATTTGTTTGCTGTGCTCTATGGCCTCTGCTACAGACCTCATCGAAATGACACTTAGATATCTTAGGGTGTACATATCAAGTCTTCCCAAATGGTCTAGCGGATAGGAATCTGCCTTGTCACGCAGGGCGGCCCGGGTTCGATTCCCGTCATGGCAAAGGATTTTTGTAGAAAAATAAAATGAGTCCCAACGTGTGCAACAGAACAGTTCGAAATCTCGTTACATTTGCATCGTCATGAACATGACTTATATCAGGCTAGCTAATTTTTTTTTTGTTCATTTTAAGTGTAGAAACAATATTTCGTTTGTGAACATTTTTTTCTGCCGTTTTGACAACAGGCTCATTACTAAAGAACACACGGCTGTCTGCTGATTGACGCTTGACTGTAGATTTTCGCTTTGTGTCAAAAGAACTCCCTAACGCACACTTTTTCAAAGTAGGTGAATTCATCAGATCTGTTTGAAACATTGCATTTTATCCATGCACGACGACTACTTAGATACTCGCAGCACAGTTGCCTCATATAAATTGCCCATGAGCGCGGAGCTTGTCTTTGTCACTGTAGCAACTTTGCTCCATCAGCGGGAGAAGGTGGTTCGACGCCCCTGTAAGCACATTTTTCTCTAATTCCTTTGTTTCAGGCAAGCCACTGTGACGTCAGACGCCTTTACGCATACAGCTTTGCGATGCTTAGACAGTAATAACATAATTCATGTTTACATTTCTTTAATTTTCGACGCATTGTCGTTATTCGTGACGCATCAATGACCAATTGATTATATGGCAATGCAATGAAAAAAGCGTGTGGAAAACAGTGTTAATGACAGATTTGAGAAGCACATTTCTTCAATGTTGGCCGCAGGGCATTCCTGTGCAGGTGACAATGGTAATTTTTCAAAACGACAAGGATATTTAAACACTTGATTATTTGTTTGCTGTGCTCTATGGCCTCTGCTACAGACCTCATCGAAATGACACTTAGATATCTTAGGGTGTACATATCAAGTCTTCCCAAATGGTCTAGCGGATAGGAATCTGCCTTGTCACGCAGGGCGGCCCGGGTTCGATTCCCGTCATGGCAAAGGATTTTTGTAGAAAAATAAAATGAGTCCCAACGTGTGCAGCAGAACAGTTCGAAATCTCGTTACATTTGCATCGTCATGAACATGACTTATATCAGGCTAGCTAATTTTTTTTTTGTTCATTTTAAGTGTAGAAACAATATTTCGTTTGTGAACATTTTTTTCTGCCGTTTTGACAACAGGCTCATTACTAAAGAACACACGGCTGTCTGCTGATTGACGCTTGACTGTAGATTTTCGCTTTGTGTCAAAAGAACTCCCTAACGCACACTTTTTCAAAGTAGGTGAATTCATCAGATCTGTTTGAAACATTGCATTTTATCCATGCACGACGACTACTTAGATACTCGCAGCACAGTTGCCTCATATAAATTGCCCATGAGCGCGGAGCTTGTCTTTGTCACTGTAGCAACTTTGCTCCATCAGCGGGAGAAGGCGGTTCGACGCCCCTGTAAGCACATGTTTCTCTAATTCCTTTGTTTCAGGCAAGCCACTGTGACGTCAGACGCCTTTACGCATACAGCTTTGCGATGCTTAGACAGTAATAACATAATTCATGTTTACATTTCTTTAATTTTCGACGCATTGTCGTTATTCGTGACGCATCAATGACCAATTGATTATATGGCAATGCAATGAAAAAAGCGTGTGGAAAACAGTGTTAATGACAGATTTGAGAAGCACATTTCTTCAATGTTGGCCGCAGGGCATTCCTGTGCAGGTGACAATGGTAATTTTTCAAAACGACAAGGATATTGAAACACATGATTATTTGTTTGCTGTGCTCTATGGCCTCTGCTACAGACCTCATCGAAATGACACTTAGATATCTTAGGGTGTACATATCAAGTCTTCCCAAATGGTCTAGCGGATAGGCATCTACCTTGTAACGCAGGGCGGCCCGGGTTCGATTCCCGTCATGGCAAATGTTTTTTGTTGAAAAATAAAATGAGTCCCAACGTGTGCAACAGAACAGTTCGAAATCTCGTTACATTTGCATCGTCATAAACATGACTTATATCAGGCTAGCTAATTTTTTCTTTGTTCATTTTAAGTGTAGAAACAATATTTCGTTTGTGAACATTTTTTTCTGCCGTTTTGAAAACAGGCTCATTACTAAAGAACACACTGCTGTCTGCTGATTGACGCTTGACTGTAGATTTTCGCTTTGTGTCAAAAGAACTCCCTAACGCACACTTTTTCAAAGTAGGTGAATTCATCAGATCTGTTTGAAACATTGCATTTTATCCATGCACGACGACTACTTAGATACTCGCAGCACAGTTGCCTCATATAAATTGCCCATGAGCGCGGAGCTTGTCTTTGTCACTGTAGCAACTTTGCTCCATCAGCGGGAGAAGGCGGTTCGACGCCCCTGTAAGCACATGTTTCTCTAATTCCTTTGTTTCAGGCAAGCCACTGTGACGTCAGACGCCTTTACGCATACAGCTTTGCGATGCTTAGACAGTAATAACATAATTCATGTTTACATTTCTTTAATTTTCGACGCATTGTCGTTATTCGTGACGCATCAATGACCAATTGATTATATGGCAATGCAATGAAAAAAGCGTGTGGAAAACAGTGTTAATGACAGATTTGAGAAGCACATTTCTTCAATGTTGGCCGCATGGCATTCCTGTGCAGGTGACAATGGTAATTTTTCAAAACGACAAGGATATTTAAACACATGATTATTTGTTTGCTGTGCTCTATGGCCTCTGCTATAGACCTCATCGAAATGACACTTAGATATCTTAGGGTGTACATATCAAGTCTTCCCAAATGGTCTAGCGGATAGGCATCTGCCTTGTAACGCAGGGCGGCCCGGGTTCGATTCCCGTCATGGCAAATGTTTTTTGTAGAAAAATAAAATGAGTCCCAACGTGTGCAACAGAACAGTTTGAAATCTCGTTACATTTGCATCGTCATGAACATGACTTATATCAGGCTAGCTAATTTTTTCTTTGTTCATTTTAAGTGTAGAAACAATATTTCGTTTGTGAACATTTTTTTCTGCCGTTTTGACAACAGGCTCATGACTAAAGAACACACGGCTGTCTGCTGATTGACGCTTGACTGTAGATTTTCGCTTTGTGTCAAAAGAACTCCCTAACGCACACTTTTTCAAAGTAGGTGAATTCATCAGATCTGTTTGAAACATTGCATTTTATCCATGCACGACGACTACTTAGATACTCGCAGCACAGTTGCCTCATATAAATTGCCCGTGAGCGCGGAGCTTGTCTTTGTCACTGTAGCAACTTTGCTCCATCAGCGGGAGAAGGCGGTTCGACGCCCCTGTAAGCACATGTTTCTCTAATTCCTTTGTTTCAGGCAAGCCACTGTGACGTCAGACGCCTTTACGCATACAGCTTTGCGATGCTTAGACAGTAATAACATAATTCATGTTTACATTTCTTTAATTTTCGACGCATTGTCGTTATTCGTGACGCATCAATGACCAATTGATTACATGGCAATGCAATGAAAAAAGCGTGTGGAAAACAGTGTTAATGACAGATTTGAGAAGCACATTTCTTCAATGTTGGCCGCAGGGCATTCCTGTGCAGGTGACAATGGTAATTTTTCAAAACGACAAGGATATTTAAACACTTGATTATTTGTTTGCTGTGCTCTATGGCCTCTGCTACAGACCTCATCGAAATGACACTTAGATATCTTAGGGTGTACATATCAAGTCTTCCCAAATGGTCTAGCGGATAGGCATCTGCCTTGTCACGCAGGGCGGCCCGGGTTCGATTCCCGTCATGGCAAAGGATTTTTGTAGAAAAATAAAATGAGTCCCAACGTGTGCAACAGAACAGTTCGAAATCTCGTTACATTTGCATCGTCATGAACATGACTTATATCAGGCTAGCTCATTTTTTCTTTGTTCATTTTAAGTGTAGAAACAATATTTCGTTTGTGAACATTTTTTTCTGCCGTTTTGACAACAGGCTCATGACTAAAGAACACACGGCTGTCTGCTGATTGACGCTTGACTGTAGATTTTCGCTTTGTGTCAAAAGAACTCCCTAACGCACACTTTTTCAAAGTAGGTGAATTCATCAGATCTGTTTGAAACATTGCATTTTATCCATGCACGACGACTACTTAGATACTCGCAGCACAGTTGCCTCGTATAAATTGCCCGTGAGCGCGGAGCTTGTCTTTGTCACTGTAGCAACTTTGCTCCATCAGCGGGAGAAGGCGGTTCGACGCCCCTGTAAGCACATGTTTCTCTAATTCCTTTGTTTCAGGCAAGCCACTGTGACGTCAGACGCCTTTACGCATACAGCTTTGCGATGCTTAGACAGTAATAACATAATTCATGTTTACATTTCTTTAATTTTCGACGCATTGTCGTTATTCGTGACGCATCAATGACCAATTGATTACATGGCAATGCAATGAAAAAAGCGTGTGGAAAACAGTGTTAATGACAGATTTGAGAAGCACATTTCTTCAATGTTGGCCGCAGGGCATTCCTGTGCAGGTGACAATGGTAATTTTTCAAAACGACAAGGATATTTAAACACTTGATTATTTGTTTGCTGTGCTCTATGGCCTCTGCTACAGACCTCATCGAAATGACACTTAGATATCTTAGGGTGTACATATCAAGTCTTCCCAAATGGTCTAGCGGATAGGCATCTGCCTTGTCACGCAGGGCGGCCCGGGTTCGATTCCCGTCATGGCAAAGGATTTTTGTAGAAAAATAAAATGAGTCCCAACGTGTGCAACAGAACAGTTCGAAATCTCGTTACATTTGCATCGTCATGAACATGACTTATATCAGGCTAGCTCATTTTTTCTTTGTTCATTTTAAGTGTAGAAACAATATTTCGTTTGTGAACATTTTTTTCTGCCGTTTTGACAACAGGCTCATGACTAAAGAACACACGGCTGTCTGCTGATTGACGCTTGACTGTAGATTTTCGCTTTGTGTCAAAAGAACTCCCTAACGCACACTTTTTCAAAGTAGGTGAATTCATCAGATCTGTTTGAAACATTGCATTTTATCCATGCACGACGACTACTTAGATACTCGCAGCACAGTTGCCTCATATAAATTGCCCGTGAGCGCGGAGCTTGTCTTTGTCACTGTAGCAACTTTGCTCCATCAGCGGGAGAAGGCGGTTCGACGCCCCTGTAAGCACATGTTTCTCTAATTCCTTTGTTTCAGGCAAGCCACTGTGACGTCAGACGCCTTTACGCATACAGCTTTGCGATGCTTAGACAGTAATAACATAATTCATGTTTACATTTCTTTAATTTTCGACGCATTGTCGTTATTCGTGACGCATCAATGACCAATTGATTACATGGCAATGCAATGAAAAAAGCGTGTGGAAAACAGTGTTAATGACAGATTTGAGAAGCACATTTCTTCAATGTTGGCCGCAGGGCATTCCTGTGCAGGTGACAATGGTAATTTTTCAAAACGACAAGGATATTTAAACACTTGATTATTTGTTTGCTGTGCTCTATGGCCTCTGCTACAGACCTCATCGAAATGACACTTAGATATCTTAGGGTGTACATATCAAGTCTTCCCAAATGGTCTAGCGGATAGGCATCTGCCTTGTCACGCAGGGCGGCCCGGGTTCGATTCCCGTCATGGCAAAGGATTTTTGTAGAAAAATAAAATGAGTCCCAACGTGTGCAACAGAACAGTTCGAAATCTCGTTACATTTGCATCGTCATGAACATGACTTATATCAGGCTAGCTCATTTTTTCTTTGTTCATTTTAAGTGTAGAAACAATATTTCGTTTGTGAACATTTTTTTCTGCCGTTTTGACAACAGGCTCATGACTAAAGAACACACGGCTGTCTGCTGATTGACGCTTGACTGTAGATTTTCGCTTTGTGTCAAAAGAACTCCCTAACGCACACTTTTTCAAAGTAGGTGAATTCATCAGATCTGTTTGAAACATTGCATTTTATCCATGCACGACGACTACTTAGATACTCGCAGCACAGTTGCCTCGTATAAATTGCCCGTGAGCGCGGAGCTTGTCTTTGTCACTGTAGCAACTTTGCTCCATCAGCGGGAGAAGGCGGTTCGACGCCCCTGTAAGCACATGTTTCTCTAATTCCTTTGTTTCAGGCAAGCCACTGTGACGTCAGACGCCTTTACGCATACAGCTTTGCGATGCTTAGACAGTAATAACATAATTCATGTTTACATTTCTTTAATTTTCGACGCATTGTCGTTATTCGTGACGCATCAATGACCAATTGATTACATGGCAATGCAATGAAAAAAGCGTGTGGAAAACAGTGTTAATGACAGATTTGAGAAGCACATTTCTTCAATGTTGGCCGCAGGGCATTCCTGTGCAGGTGACAATGGTAATTTTTCAAAACGACAAGGATATTTAAACACTTGATTATTTGTTTGCTGTGCTCTATGGCCTCTGCTACAGACCTCATCGAAATGACACTTAGATATCTTAGGGTGTACATATCAAGTCTTCCCAAATGGTCTAGCGGATAGGCATCTGCCTTGTCACGCAGGGCGGCCCGGGTTCGATTCCCGTCATGGCAAAGGATTTTTGTAGAAAAATAAAATGAGTCCCAACGTGTGCAACAGAACAGTTCGAAATCTCGTTACATTTGCATCGTCATGAACATGACTTATATCAGGCTAGCTCATTTTTTCTTTGTTCATTTTAAGTGTAGAAACAATATTTCGTTTGTGAACATTTTTTTCTGCCGTTTTGACAACAGGCTCATGACTAAAGAACACACGGCTGTCTGCTGATTGACGCTTGACTGTAGATTTTCGCTTTGTGTCAAAAGAACTCCCTAACGCACACTTTTTCAAAGTAGGTGAATTCATCAGATCTGTTTGAAACATTGCATTTTATCCATGCACGACGACTACTTAGATACTCGCAGCACAGTTGCCTCATATAAATTGCCTGTGAGCGCGGAGCTTGTCTTTGTCACTGTAGCAACTTTGCTCCATCAGCGGGAGAAGGCGGTTCGACGCCCCTGTAAGCACATGTTTCTCTAATTCCTTTGTTTCAGGCAAGCCACTGTGACGTCAGACGCCTTTACGCATACAGCTTTGCGATGCTTAGACAGTAATAACATAATTCATGTTTACATTTCTTTAATTTTCGACGCATTGTCGTTATTCGTGACGCATCAATGACCAATTGATTATATGGCAATGCAATGAAAAAAGCGTGTGGAAAACAGTGTTAATGACAGATTTGAGAAGCACATTTCTTCAATGTTGGCCGCAGGGCATTCCTGTGCAGGTGACAATGGTAATTTTTCAAAACGACAAGGATATTGAAACACATGATTATTTGTTTGCTGTGCTCTATGGCCTCTGCTACAGACCTCATCGAAATGACACTTAGATATCTTAGGGTGTACATATCAAGTCTTCCCAAATGGTCTAGCGGATAGGCATCTACCTTGTAACGCAGGGCGGCCCGGGTTCGATTCCCGTCATGGCAAATGTTTTTTGTTGAAAAATAAAATGAGTCCCAACGTGTGCAACAGAACAGTTCGAAATCTCGTTACATTTGCATCGTCATGAACATGACTTATATCAGGCTAGCTAATTTTTTCTTTGTTCATTTTAAGTGTAGAAACAATATTTCGTTTGTGAACATTTTTTTCTGCCGTTTTGAAAACAGGCTCATTACTAAAGAACACACTGCTGTCTGCTGATTGACGCTTGACTGTAGATTTTCGCTTTGTGTCAAAAGAACTCCCTAACGCACACTTTTTCAAAGTAGGTGAATTCATCAGATCTGTTTGAAACATTGCATTTTATCCATGCACGACGACTACTTAGATACTCGCAGCACAGTTGCCTCATATAAATTGCCCATGAGCGCGGAGCTTGTCTTTGTCACTGTAGCAACTTTGCTCCATCAGCGGGAGAAGGCGGTTCGACGCCCCTGTAAGCACATGTTTCTCTAATTCCTTTGTTTCAGGCAAGCCACTGTGACGTCAGACGCCTTTACGCATACAGCTTTGCGATGCTTAGACAGTAATAACATAATTCATGTTTACATTTCTTTAATTTTCGACGCATTGTCGTTATTCGTGACGCATCAATGACCAATTGATTATATGGCAATGCAATGAAAAAAGCGTGTGGAAAACAGTGTTAATGACAGATTTGAGAAGCACATTTCTTCAATGTTGGCCGCATGGCATTCCTGTGCAGGTGACAATGGTAATTTTTCAAAACGACAAGGATATTTAAACACATGATTATTTGTTTGCTGTGCTCTATGGCCTCTGCTATAGACCTCATCGAAATGACACTTAGATATCTTAGGGTGTACATATCAAGTCTTCCCAAATGGTCTAGCGGATAGGCATCTGCCTTGTAACGCAGGGCGGCCCGGGTTCGATTCCCGTCATGGCAAATGTTTTTTGTAGAAAAATAAAATGAGTCCCAACGTGTGCAACAGAACAGTTTGAAATCTCGTTACATTTGCATCGTCATGAACATGACTTATATCAGGCTAGCTAATTTTTTCTTTGTTCATTTTAAGTGTAGAAACAATATTTCGTTTGTGAACATTTTTTTCTGCCGTTTTGACAACAGGCTCATGACTAAAGAACACACGGCTGTCTGCTGATTGACGCTTGACTGTAGATTTTCGCTTTGTGTCAAAAGAACTCCCTAACGCACACTTTTTCAAAGTAGGTGAATTCATCAGATCTGTTTGAAACATTGCATTTTATCCATGCACGACGACTACTTAGATACTCGCAGCACAGTTGCCTCATATAAATTGCCCGTGAGCGCGGAGCTTGTCTTTGTCACTGTAGCAACTTTGCTCCATCAGCGAGAGAAGGCGGTTCGACGCCCCTGTAAGCACATGTTTCTCTAATTCCTTTGTTTCAGGCAAGCCACTGTGACGTCAGACGCCTTTACGCATACAGCTTTGCGATGCTTAGACAGTAATAACATAATTCATGTTTACATTTCTTTAATTTTCGACGCATTGTCGTTATTCGTGACGCATCAATGACCAATTGATTACATGGCAATGCAATGAAAAAAGCGTGTGGAAAACAGTGTTAATGACAGATTTGAGAAGCACATTTCTTCAATGTTGGCCGCAGGGCATTCCTGTGCAGGTGACAATGGTAATTTTTCAAAACGACAAGGATATTTAAACACTTGATTATTTGTTTGCTGTGCTCTATGGCCTCTGCTACAGACCTCATCGAAATGACACTTAGATATCTTAGGGTGTACATATCAAGTCTTCCCAAATGGTCTAGCGGATAGGCATCTGCCTTGTCACGCAGGGCGGCCCGGGTTCGATTCCCGTCATGGCAAAGGATTTTTGTAGAAAAATAAAATGAGTCCCAACGTGTGCAACAGAACAGTTCGAAATCTCGTTACATTTGCATCGTCATGAACATGACTTATATCAGGCTAGCTTATTTTTTCTTTGTTCATTTTAAGTGTAGAAACAATATTTCGTTTGTGAACATTTTTTTCTGCCGTTTTGACAACAGGCTCATTACTAAAGAACACACGGCTGTCTGCTGATTGACGCTTGACTGTAGATTTTCGCTTTGTGTCAAAAGAACTCCCTAACGCACACTTTTTCAAAGTAGGTGAATTCATCAGATCTGTTTGAAACATTGCATTTTATCCATGCACGACGACTACTTAGATACTCGCAGCACAGTTGCCTCATATAAATTGCCCATGAGCGCGGAGCTTGTCTTTGTCACTGTAGCAACTTTGCTCCATCAGCGGGAGAAGGCGGTTCGACGCCCCTGTAAGCACATGTTTCTCTAATTCCTTTGTTTCAGGCAAGCCACTGTGACGTCAGACGCCTTTACGCATACAGCTTTGCGATGCTTAGACAGTAATAACATAATTCATGTTTACATTTCTTTAATTTTCGACGCATTGTCGTTATTCGTGACGCATCAATGACCAATTGATTATATGGCAATGCAATGAAAAAAGCGTGTGGAAAACAGTGTTAATGACAGATTTGAGAAGCACATTTCTTCAATGTTGGCCGCATGGCATTCCTGTGCAGGTGACAATGGTAATTTTTCAAAACGACAAGGATATTTAAACACATGATTATTTGTTTGCTGTGCTCTATGGCCTCTGCTACAGACCTCATCGAAATGACACTTAGATATCTTAGGGTATAAATATCAAGTTTTCCCAAATGGTCTAGCGGATAGGCATCTACCTTGTAACCCATGGCGGCCTGGGTTCGATTCCCGTCATGGCAAATGTTTTTTGTAGAAAAATAAAATGAGTCCCAACGTGTGCAACAGAACAGTTCGAAATCTCGTTACATTTGCATCGTCATGAACATGACTTATATCAGGCTAGCTCATTTTTTCTTTGTTCATTTTAAGTGTAGAAACAATATTTCGTTTGTGAACATTTTTTTCTGCCGTTTTGACAACAGGCTCATGACTAAAGAACACACGGCTGTCTGCTGATTGACGCTTGACTGTAGATTTTCGCTTTGTGTCAAAAGAACTTCCTAACGCACACTTTTTCAAAGTAGGTGAATTTATCAGATCTGTTTGAAACATTGCATTTTATCCATGCACGACGACTACTTAGATACTCGCAGCACAGTTGCCTCATATAAATTGCCCATGAGCGCGGAGCTTGTCTTTGTGACTGTAGCAACTTTGCTCCATCAGCGGGAGAAGGCGGTTCGACGCCCCTGTAAGCACATGTTTCTCTAATTCCTTTGTTTCAGGCAAGCCACTGTGAAGTCAGACGCCTTTACGCATACAGCTTTGCGATGCTTAGACAGTAATAACATAATTCATGTTTACATTTCTTTAATTTTCGACGCATTGTCGTTATTCGTGACGCATCAATGACCAATTGATTATATGGCAATGCAATGAAAAAAGCGTGTGGAAAACAGTGTTAATGACAGATTTGAGAAGCACATTTCTTCAATGTTGGCCGCATGGCATTCCTGTGCAGGTGACAATGGTAATTTTTCAAAACGACAAGGATATTTAAACACATGATTATTTGTTTGCTGTGCTCTATGGCCTCTGCTACAGACCTCATCGAAATGACACTTAGATATCTTAGGGTGTACATATCAAGTCTTCCCAAATGGTCTAGCGGATAGGCATCTGCCTTGTCACGCAGGGCGGCCCGGGTTCGATTCCCGTCATGGCAAAGGATTTTTGTAGAAAAATAAAATGAGTCCCAACGTGTGCAACAGAACAGTTCGAAATCTCGTTACATTTGCATCGTCATGAACATGACTTATATCAGGCTAGCTAATTTTTTCTTTGTTCATTTTAAGTGTAGAAACAATATTTCGTTTGTGAACATTTTTTTCTGCCGTTTTGACAACAGGCTCATTACTAAAGAACACACGGCTGTCTGCTGATTGACGCTTGACTGTAGATTTTCGCTTTGTGTCAAAAGAACTCCCTAACGCACACTTTTTCAAAGTAGGTGAATTCATCAGATCTGTTTGAAACATTGCATTTTATCCATGCACGACGACTACTTAGATACTCGCAGCACAGTTGCCTCATATAAATTGCCCATGAGCGCGGAGCTTGTCTTTGTCACTGTAGCAACTTTGCTCCATCAGCGGGAGAAGGCGGTTCGACGCCCCTGTAAGCACATGTTTCTCTAATTCCTTTGTTTCAGGCAAGCCACTGTGACGTCAGACGCCTTTACGCATACAGCTTTGCGATGCTTAGACAGTAATAACATAATTCATGTTTACATTTCTTTAATTTTCGACGCATTGTCGTTATTCGTGACGCATCAATGACCAATTGATTATATGGCAATGCAATGAAAAAAGCGTGTGGAAAACAGTGTTAATGACAGATTTGAGAAGCACATTTCTTCAATGTTGGCCGCATGGCATTCCTGTGCAGGTGACAATGGTAATTTTTCAAAACGACAAGGATATTTAAACACATGATTATTTGTTTGCTGTGCTCTATGGCCTCTGCTACAGACCTCATCGAAATGACACTTAGATATCTTAGGGTATAAATATCAAGTTTTCCCAAATGGTCTAGCGGATAGGCATCTACCTTGTAACCCATGGCGGCCTGGGTTCGATTCCCGTCATGGCAAATGTTTTTTGTAGAAAAATAAAATGAGTCCCAACGTGTGCAACAGAACAGTTCGAAATCTCGTTACATTTGCATCGTCATGAACATGACTTATATCAGGCTAGCTCATTTTTTCTTTGTTCATTTTAAGTGTAGAAACAATATTTCGTTTGTGAACATTTTTTTCTGCCGTTTTGACAACAGGCTCATGACTAAAGAACACACGGCTGTCTGCTGATTGACGCTTGACTGTAGATTTTCGCTTTGTGTCAAAAGAACTTCCTAACGCACACTTTTTCAAAGTAGGTGAATTTATCAGATCTGTTTGAAACATTGCATTTTATCCATGCACGACGACTACTTAGATACTCGCAGCACAGTTGCCTCATATAAATTGCCCATGAGCGCGGAGCTTGTCTTTGTGACTGTAGCAACTTTGCTCCATCAGCGGGAGAAGGCGGTTCGACGCCCCTGTAAGCACATGTTTCTCTAATTCCTTTGTTTCAGGCAAGCCACTGTGAAGTCAGACGCCTTTACGCATACAGCTTTGCGATGCTTAGACAGTAATAACATAATTCATGTTTACATTTCTTTAATTTTCGACGCATTGTCGTTATTCGTGACGCATCAATGACCAATTGATTATATGGCAATGCAATGAAAAAAGCGTGTGGAAAACAGTGTTAATGACAGATTTGAGAAGCACATTTCTTCAATGTTGGCCGCATGGCATTCCTGTGCAGGTGACAATGGTAATTTTTCAAAACGACAAGGATATTTAAACACATGATTATTTGTTTGCTGTGCTCTATGGCCTCTGCTACAGACCTCATCGAAATGACACTTAGATATCTTAGGGTGTACATATCAAGTCTTCCCAAATGGTCTAGCGGATAGGAATCTGCCTTGTCACGCAAGGCGGCCCGGGTTCGATTCCCGTCATGGCAAATGATTTTTGTAGAAAAATAAAATGAGTCCCAACGTGTGCAACAGAACAGTTCGAAATCTCGTTACATTTGCATCGTCATGAACATGACTTATATCAGGCTAGCTAATTTTTTCTTTGTTCATTTTAAGTGTAGAAACAATATTTCGTTTGTGAACATTTTTTTCTGCCGTTTTGACAACAGGCTCATTACTAAAGAACACACGGCTGTCTGCTGATTGACGCTTGACTGTAGATTTTCGCTTTGTGTCAAAAGAACTCCCTAACGCACACTTTTTCAAAGTAGGTGAATTCATCAGATCTGTTTGAAACATTGCATTTTATCCATGCACGACGACTACTTAGATACTCGCAGCACAGTTGCCTCATATAAATTGCCCATGAGCGCGGAGCTTGTCTTTGTCACTGTAGCAACTTTGCTCCATCAGCGGGAGAAGGCGGTTCGACGCCCCTGTAAGCACATGTTTCTCTAATTCCTTTGTTTCAGGCAAGCCACTGTGACGTCAGACGCCTTTACGCATACAGCTTTGCGATGCTTAGACAGTAATAACATAATTCATGTTTACATTTCTTTAATTTTCGACGCATTGTCGTTATTCGTGACGCATCAATGACCAATTGATTATATGGCAATGCAATGAAAAAAGCGTGTGGAAAACAGTGTTAATGACAGATTTGAGAAGCACATTTCTTCAATGTTGGCCGCATGGCATTCCTGTGCAGGTGACAATGGTAATTTTTCAAAACGACAAGGATATTTAAACACATGATTATTTGTTTGCTGTGCTCTATGGCCTCTGCTACAGACCTCATCGAAATGACACTTAGATATCTTAGGGTATAAATATCAAGTTTTCCCAAATGGTCTAGCGCAGACCTGGGCAAACTACGGCCCGCGGGCCACATCCGGCCCTTTGTACGTCCCTGTCCGGCCCGCGTGAGGCCAATCATAAATTATAGGGATGCACCGAAAATTCAGCCACCGAAAATGGCCCAAAAGTGCATTTTCGCTTTTCGGCCGAAATACCTAAATCACCGAAACAACACGGCCGAAACACAATTGTAATGACGCAATTAAAAAGCGCAGCCAGCACACGGTTATCTGGATAAGAGCCAACATGTCTGCGGTGTGGACTTATTTCAATATCTCGGAGAAAGACCCACGGATAGCGATTTGCAAAACATGCAATGCTGAAATTTCAAGAGGGGGTGTATCTGCAAAGAGTTTCTCCACGTCGGGTTTAATTTATCACCTGAAATCCAAACATCCCGATTGCCATTCTAAATATGAGAAGAATGCGGCGCAGAAAAGAAAAGTCAATCCGAGCATGCCCACTCCGTCTGTAGCAGACGTTTTTGAAAAGGCAAGAAAGTTTTCCAGTGATGGGGCCAAGGCAAAAGGCATAACACAAAAAAATTATGGAATTTATTGCCTTAGATCAGTGGTTGCCAACCCATCGATCGCGATCGACGGGTTGATCTTTGAAACATTCCCTGTAGATCCCGAAAATAATAATTATTATAATATAATATTATTTATTACACGGCTCTTCTTAATGCTGTAGATTAGAACGTTCCATTCACTTGAATGGGCCTTCCAAACGTTCGGCGGTCAATTATTTTCGTATAACAGACCGTTGCTAATAATAATTGACCGCTGTCTGTCTGTCAATACTATGAATGGTAACAAATAAATAATAATAATTTATATGAGGTTAGTACACAGTCATAGCCATAAATGCAATGGTTCTAATAATTGACAATCTTTTCTTTCGGTGTTTCGGTTTTCGGTTTTCGGCCTTGGTTTCCTCATTTTTGGTTTTCGGTTTCGGCCAAGAATTTTCATTTCGGTGCATCCCTAATAAATTACAACATAAATTAGACAAATATCTGTGTCGTGTTTTATTTTGAAATTTGAAATTTTATTTAGAAAAGCGTTACGTTTGTATTACTTACGTATGGACGTATGTGCGTGCGTGAGCTGTGAGTGAAGGTGAACAGCGACAAGTGACGCTAGCCAAATTACCCTCAAGATGTCGGCTCACGCTAAGAAAAGAAAAATTGATAACGAATGCCGTGTTTTCAACAAGACATGGACTGCCAAGTATTTCTTTACAGAAATTAAAGGTAAAGCCGTGTGCTTAATCTGTGGTACACAGGTCGCTGTGTTAAAGGATTATAATTTGAATCGCCACTACACGACCAAGCATGAGGATAAATACAGAAATCTGTCTGATGAAGAGCACGCGCGGGAGTCTGATGCGTTGCTAGCAAAACTGCAAACCCAACAAGGACTTTTTACGAAACTTCACACCCCCAGAGATGCAGCCGTCAGGACAAGTTATGTAATTTCTCACAAAATCGCCAGAAAAAGTAAGGCGTTTTCTGACGGAGAGTTTATTAAGGAGTGCTTATTGGACTCTGTTGCGCTGATGTGCCCGGAGAAAAAGGGCGCATTTGAGAACGTGTCACTCTCCCGACGCACTGTAACGAGGCGGGTTGAGGACATTGCTGGAAACTTGGAGCTTCAGCTGAAGAACAGAGCGGCCGACTTTGACTGTTTTTCTCTGGCTTTGGATGAGAGCTGCGATGTACGTGACACCGCCCAGCTACTCATCTTCTTACGTGGGATAACTGCAGACTTTCAAATCACGGAGGAGTTGGCAGCCATGCAGTCAATGAAAGGGACAACCACTGGTAATGACTTGTTCACAGAGGTAAATGCATGTTTGGACATGTTAGGACTGAAATGGGACAAGCTGGCAGGTGTGACAACAGACGGTTGTCCAAATCTGACGGGGAAAAATGTTGGACTTTTAAAGAGAATGCAGGATAAAGTGACAGAAATGAACCCTGTGCAGAAATTGACATTTTTGCATTGTATTATACATCAGGAAGTGTTATGTAAGACAGTGTTAAAAATGAACCATGTTGTTGATGCTGTAACTAAAACAGTTAACTTCATCCGAGCGAGAGCATTAAATCACAGACAATTTGTTGCATTTTTGGAGGAAAATGAGATTGAACATGGTGACATAAGCTATCACTGCACTGTCAGGTGGCTCAGCCTTGGCAAAGTACTGAAAAGTGTCTGGGACCTGAGAGACCAGATTCAGGATTTCTGTGTTAAGAAAGGACATGACATCCCAGAGCTTTCAGATGAAGACTGGGTGGCAGACCTCGGATTCGCTGTGGATGTGACTGCACTAATGAACGAACTAAATGTCAAACTGCAGTGCAAGGGCCTTTTTGTGCATGAGATGTACAGTGCAGTGAAGGCTTTCATGAGAAAGTTGCAGCTTATCTCAAGCCAAGTGAAGGACAACATTCTGACCCACTTGCCAACACTAAAGGAAGCCAAAAGATCAGCCGATCACCTCCACAAGTAGTCAACCATGTTAGAAGCACTGCATGCAGAGTTTTCGAGGCGATTTCAAGATTTCAAAACTCTTGAGAGTGAAATGCACATGGTTTCTTCTCCCTTCAACTGCAGTGTGGATAATGCACCAAGTGATGTTCAGATGGAACTCATTGACCTGCAGTCTGACACACTTCTGGCAGAGCACTTCAGGTCAGTCTCACTGCTGGACTTTTACTCCTCCCTCAAAGAGGAGAACTTTCCACACCTGAGGAGGCATGCTCAGAGGATTCTAGTCCTCTTTGGATCTACCTATGTATGTGAACAGACATTCTCAGTGATGAAGTTCAACAAATCCAAACACAGATCCTCTATCACTGATGACCACCTCTCAGCTGTCCTTCGCATAGCCACCTCAGACATTCAGCCAGATTTCAATGCCCTTGTTCAAGCCCAGAACAGACTGGATTATTCTCACTGAAGAGGTAAAATGAGGTGGAAAACATTACAAGTTATTGTTTGTTGTATTGCTGTATTTCTATAAACTTGTTAAATTGTTTGTTGTTTTTCATTGTTTGTGGAGATTAACAAGTTAAAAATAAATTGCACTGATTCAATAATTGTTTTTGTTTTCTTATTTGACTTATACACCACAATTTCACATTGCCTAATATAAATATTTTCAAAATATATAATTTAGTGCATTTTACAATGGAAGAAAGTTGAGCAGAATTAAGTTCAAGTTATCGTTGGTGTGGCCCTCTGACACAATTCAGGTTTCTCATGTGGCCCCTTGTAAAAATTAATTGCCCACCCCTGGTCTAGCGGATAGGCATCTACCTTGTAACCCATGGCGGCCTGGGTTCGATTCCCGTCATGGCAAATGTTTTTTGTAGAAAAATAAAATGAGTCCCAACGTGTGCAACAGAACAGTTCGAAATCTCGTTACATTTGCATCGTCATGAACATGACTTATATCAGGCTAGCTAATTTTTTCTTTGTTCATTTTAAGTGTAGAAACAATATTTCGTTTGTGAACATTTTTTTCTGCCGTTTTGACAACAGGCTCATGACTAAAGAACACACGGCTGTCTGCTGATTGACGCTTGACTGTAGATTTTCGCTTTGTGTCAAAAGAACTTCCTAACGCACACTTTTTCAAAGTAGGTGAATTTATCAGATCTGTTTGAAACATTGCATTTTATCCATGCACGACGACTACTTAGATACTCGCAGCACAGTTGCCTCATATAAATTGCCCATGAGCGCGGAGCTTGTCTTTGTGACTGTAGCAACTTTGCTCCATCAGCGGGAGAAGGCGGTTCGACGCCCCTGTAAGCACATGTTTCTCTAATTCCTTTGTTTCAGGCAAGCCACTGTGAAGTCAGACGCCTTTACGCATACAGCTTTGCGATGCTTAGACAGTAATAACATAATTCATGTTTACATTTCTTTAATTTTCGACGCATTGTCGTTATTCGTGACGCATCAATGACCAATTGATTATATGGCAATGCAATGAAAAAAGCGTGTGGAAAACAGTGTTAATGACAGATTTGAGAAGCACATTTCTTCAATGTTGGCCGCATGGCATTCCTGTGCAGGTGACAATGGTAATTTTTCAAAACGACAAGGATATTTAAACACATGATTATTTGTTTGCTGTGCTCTATGGCCTCTGCTACAGACCTCATCGAAATGACACTTAGATATCTTAGGGTGTACATATCAAGTCTTCCCAAATGGTCTAGCGGATAGGAATCTGCCTTGTCACGCAAGGCGGCCCGGGTTCGATTCCCGTCATGGCAAATGATTTTTGTAGAAAAATAAAATGAGTCCCAACGTGTGCAACAGAACAGTTCGAAATCTCGTTACATTTGCATCGTCATGAACATGACTTATATCAGGCTAGCTAATTTTTTCTTTGTTCATTTTAAGTGTAGAAACAATATTTTGTTTGTGAACATTTTTTTCTGCCGTTTTGACAACAGGCTCATTACTAAAGAACACACGGCTGTCTGCTGATTGACGCTTGACTGTAGATTTTCGCTTTGTGTCAAAAGAACTCCCTAACGCACACTTTTTCAAAGTAGGTGAATTCATCAGATCTGTTTGAAACATTGCATTTTATCCATGCACGACGACTACTTAGATACTCGCAGCACAGTTGCCTCATATAAATTGCCCATGAGCGCGGAGCTTGTCTTTGTCACTGTAGCAACTTTGCTCCATCAGCGGGAGAAGGCGGTTCGACGCCCCTGTAAGCACATGTTTCTCTAATTCCTTTGTTTCAGGCAAGCCACTGTGACGTCAGACGCCTTTACGCATACAGCTTTGCGATGCTTTGACAGAAATAACATAATTCATGTTTACATTTCTTTAATTTTCGACGCATTGTCGTTATTCGTGACGCATCAATGACCAATTGATTATATGGCAATGCAATGAAAAAAGCGTGTGGAAAACAGTGTTAATGACAGATTTGAGAAGCACATTTCTTCAATGTTGGCCGCATGGCATTCCTGTGCAGGTGACAATGGTAATTTTTCAAAACGACAAGGATATTTAAACACATGATTATTTGTTTGCTGTGCTCTATGGCCTCTGCTACAGAACTCATCGAAATGACACTTAGATATCTTAGGGTGTACATATCAAGTCTTCCCAAATGGTCTAGCGGATAGGAATCTGCCTTGTCACGCAGGGCGACCCGGGTTCGATTCCCGTCATGGCAAATGTTTTTTGTAGAAAAATAAAATGAGTCCCAACGTGTGCAACAGAACAGTTCGAAATCTCGTTACATTTGCATCGTCATGAACATGACTTATATCAGGCTAGCTAATTTTTTCTTTGTTCATTTTAAGTGTAGAAACAATATTTCGTTTGTGAACATTTTTTTCTGCCGTTTTGACAACAGGCTCATTACTAAAGAACACACGGCTGTCTGCTGATTGACGCTTGACAGTAGATTTTCGCTTTGTGTCAAAAGAACTCCCTAACGCACACTTTTTCAAAGTAGGTGAATTCATCAGATCTGTTTGAAACATTGCATTTTATCCATGCACGACGACTACTTAGATACTCGCAGCACAGTTGCCTCATATAAATTGCCCATGAGCGCGGAGCTTGTCTTTGTCACTGTAGCAACTTTGCTCCATCAGCGGGAGAAGGCGGTTCGACGCCCCTGTAAGCACATGTTTCTCTAATTCCTTTGTTTCAGGCAAGCCACTGTGACGTCAGACGCCTTTACGCATACAGCTTTGCGATGCTTTGACAGAAATAACATAATTCATGTTTACATTTCTTTAATTTTCGACGCATTGTCGTTATTCGTGACGCATCAATGACCAATTGATTATATGGCAATGCAATGAAAAAAGCGTGTGGAAAACAGTGTTAATGACAGATTTGAGAAGCACATTTCTTCAATGTTGGCCGCATGGCATTCCTGTGCAGGTGACAATGGTAATTTTTCAAAACGACAAGGATATTTAAACACATGATTATTTGTTTGCTGTGCTCTATGGCCTCTGCTACAGAACTCATCGAAATGACACTTAGATATCTTAGGGTGTACATATCAAGTCTTCCCAAATGGTCTAGCGGATAGGAATCTGCCTTGTCACGCAAGGCGGCCCGGGTTCGATTCCCGTCATGGCAAATGATTTTTGTAGAAAAATAAAATGAGTCCCAACGTGTGCAACAGAACAGTTCGAAATCTCGTTACATTTGCATCGTCATGAACATGACTTATATCAGGCTAGCTAATTTTTTCTTTGTTCATTTTAAGTGTAGAAACAATATTTCGTTTGTGAACATTTTTTTCTGCCGTTTTGACAACAGGCTCATTACTAAAGAACACACGGCTGTCTGCTGATTGACGCTTGACTGTAGATTTTCGCTTTGTGTCAAAAGAACTCCCTAACGCACACTTTTTCAAAGTAGGTGAATTCATCAGATCTGTTTGAAACATTGCATTTTATCCATGCACGACGACTACTTAGATACTCGCAGCACAGTTGCCTCATATAAATTGCCCATGAGCGCGGAGCTTGTCTTTGTCACTGTAGCAACTTTGCTCCATCAGCGGGAGAAGGCGGTTCGACGCCCCTGTAAGCACATGTTTCTCTAATTCCTTTGTTTCAGGCAAGCCACTGTGACGTCAGACGCCTTTACGCATACAGCTTTGCGATGCTTTGACAGAAATAACATAATTCATGTTTACATTTCTTTAATTTTCGACGCATTGTCGTTATTCGTGACGCATCAATGACCAATTGATTATATGGCAATGCAATGAAAAAAGCGTGTGGAAAACAGTGTAAATGACAGATTTGAGAAGCACATTTCTTCAATGTTGGCCGCATGGCATTCCTGTGCAGGTGACAATGGTAATTTTTCAAAACGACAAGGATATTTAAACACATGATTATTTGTTTGCTGTGCTCTATGGCCTCTGCTACAGAACTCATCGAAATGACACTTAGATATCTTAGGGTGTACATATCAAGTCTTCCCAAATGGTCTAGCGGATAGGAATCTGCCTTGTCACGCAGGGCGACCCGGGTTCGATTCCCGTCATGGCAAATGTTTTTTGTAGAAAAATAAAATGAGTCCCAACGTGTGCAACAGAACAGTTCGAAATCTCGTTACATTTGCATCGTCATGAACATGACTTATATCAGGCTAGCTAATTTTTTCTTTGTTCATTTTAAGTGTAGAAACAATATTTCGTTTGTGAACATTTTTTTCTGCCGTTTTGACAACAGGCTCATGACGAAAGAACACACGGCTGTCTGCTGATTGACGCTTGACTGTAGATTTTCGCTTTGTGTCAAAAGAACTCCCTAACGCACACTTTTTCAAAGTAGGTGAATTCATCAGATCTGTTTGAAACATTGCATTTTATCCATGCACGACGACTACTTAGATACTCGCAGCACAGTTGCCTCATATAAATTGCCCATGAGCGCGGAGCTTGTCTTTGTCACTGTAGCAACTTTGCTCCATCAGCGGGAGAAGGCGGTTCGACGCCCCTGTAAGCACATGTTTCTCTAATTCCTTTGTTTCAGGCAAGCCACTGTGACGTCAGACGCCTTTACGCATACAGCTTTGCGATGCTTAGACAGTAATAACATAATTCATGTTTACATTTCTTTAATTTTCGACGCATTGTCGTTATTCGTGACGCATCAATGACCAATTGATTATATGGCAATGCAATGAAAAAAGCGTGTGGAAAACAGTGTTAATGACAGATTTGAGAAGCACATTTATTCAATGTTGGCCGCATGGCATTCCTGTGCAGGTGACAATGGTAATTTTTCAAAACGACAAGGATATTTAAACACATGATTATTTGTTTGCTGTGCTCTATGGCCTCTGCTACAGACCTCATCGAAATGACACTTAGATATCTTTGGGTGTACATATCAAGTCTTCCCAAATGGTCTAGCGGATAGGAATCTGCCTTGTCACGCAGTGCGGCCCGGGTTTGATTCCCGTCATGGCAAATGATTTTTGTAGAAAAATAAAATGAGTCCCAACGTGTGCAACAGAACAGTTCGAAATCTCGTTACATTTGCATCGTCATGAACATGACTTATATCAGGCTAGCTAATTTTTTTTTTCTTCATTTTAAGTGTAGAAACAATATTTCGTTTGTGACCATTTTTTTCTGCCGTTTTGACAACAGGCTCATGACTAAAGAACACACGGCTGTCTGCTGATTGACGCTTGACTGTAGATTTTCGCTTTGTGTCAAAAGAACTCCCTAACGCACACTTTTTCAAAGTAGGTGAATTCATCAGATCTGTTTGAAACATTGCATTTTATCCATGCACGACGACTACTTAGATACTCGCAGCACAGTTGCCTCATATAAATTGCCCATGAGCGCGGAGCTTGTCGTTGTCACTGCAGCAGCTTTGCTCCATCAGCGGGAGAAGGCGGTTCGACGCCCCTGTAAGCACATGTTTCTCTAATTCCTTTGTTTCAGGCAAGCCACTGTGACGTCAGACGCCTTTACGCATACAGCTTTGCGATGCTTAGACAGTAATAACATAATTCATGTTTACATTTCTTTAATTTTCGACGCATTGTCGTTATTCGTGACGCATCAATGACCAATTGATTATATGGCAATGCAATGAAAAAAGCGTGTGGAAAACAGTGTTAATGACAGATTTGAGAAGCACATTTCTTCAATGTTGGCCGCATGGCATTCCTGTGCAGGTGACAATGGTAATTTTTCAAAACGACAAGGATATTTAAACACATGATTATTTGTTTGCTGTGCTCTATGGCCTCTGCTACAGACCTCATCGAAATGACACTTAGATATCTTAGGGTGTACATATCAAGTCTTCCCAAATGGTCTAGCGGATAGAAATCTGCCTTGTCATGCAGGGCGGCCCGGGTTCGATTCCCGTCATGGCAAATGATTTTTGTAGAAAAATAAAATGAGTCCCAACGTGTGCAACTGAACAGTTCGAAATCTCGTTACATTTGCATCGTCATGAACATGACTTATATCAGGCTAGCTCATTTTTTCTTTGTTCATTTTAAGTGTAGAAACAATATTTCGTTTGTGAACATTTTTTTCTGCCGTTTTGACAACAGGCTCATGACTAAAGAACACACGGCTGTCTGCTGATTGACGCTTGACTGTAGATTTTCGCTTTGTGTCAAAAGAACTTCCTAACGCACACTTTTTCAAAGTAGGTGAATTCATCAGATCTGTTTGAAACATTGCATTTTATCCATGCACGACGACTGCTTAGATACTCGCAGCACAGTTGCCCCATATAAATTGCCCATGAGCGCGGAGCTTGTCTTTGTCACTGTAGCAACTTTGCTCCATCAGCGGGAGAAGGCGGTTCGACGCCCCTGTAAGCACATGTTTCTCTAATTCCTTTGTTTCAGGCAAGCCACTGTGACGTCAGACGCCTTTACGCATACAGCTTTGCGATGCTTAGACAGTAATAACATAATTCATGTTTACATTTCTTTAATTTTCGACGCATTGTCGTTATTCGTGACGCATCAATGACCAATTGATTATATGGCAATGCAATGAAAAAAGCGTGTGGAAAACAGTGTTAATGACAGATTTGAGAAGCACATTTCTTCAATGTTGGCCGCATGGCATTCCTGTGCAGGTGACAATGGTAATTTTTCAAAACGACAAGGATATTTAAACACATGATTATTTGTTTGCTGTGCTCTATGGCCTCTGCTACAGACCTCATCGAAATGACACTTAGATATCTTAGGGTGTACATATCAAGTCTTCCCAAATGGTCTAGCGGATAGGAATCTGCCTTGTCACGCAGGGTGGCCCGGGTTCGATTCCCGTCATGGCAAATGATTTTTGTAGAAAAATAAAATGAGTCCCAACGTGTGCAACAGAACAGTTCGAAATCTCGTTACATTTGCATCGTCATGAACATGACTTATATCAGGCTAGCTAATTTTTTCTTTGTTCATTTTAAGTGTAGAAACAATATTTCGTTTGTGAAAATTTTTTTCTGCCGTTTTGACAACAGGCTCATTACTAAAGAACACACGGCTGTCTGCTGATTGACGCTTGACTGTAGATTTTCGCTTTGTGTCAAAAGAACTCCCTAACGCACACTTTTTCAAAGTAGGTGAATTCATCAGATCTGTTTGAAACATTGCATTTTATCCATGCACGACGACTACTTAGATACTCGCAGCACAGTTGCCTCATATAAATTGCCCATGAGCGCGGAGCTTGTCTTTGTCACTGTAGCAACTTTGCTCCATCAGCGGGAGAAGGCGGTTCGACGCCCCTGTAAGCACATGTTTCTCTAATTCCTTTGTTTCAGGCAAGCCACTGTGACGTCAGACGCCTTAACGCATACAGCTTTGCGATGCTTAGACAGTAATAACATAATTCATGTTTACATTTCTTTAATTTTCGACGCATTGTCGTTATTCGTGACGCATCAATGACCAATTGATTATATGGCAATGCAATGAAAAAAGCGTGTGGAAAACAGTGTTAATGACAGATTTGAGAAGCACATTTCTTCAATGTTGGCCGCATGGCATTCCTGTGCAGGTGACAATGGTAATTTTTCAAAACGACAAGGATATTTAAACACATGATTATTTGTTTGCTGTGCTCTATGGCCTCTGCTACAGACCTCATCGAAATGACACTTAGATATCTTAGGGTGTACATATCAAGTCTTCCCAAATGGTCTAGCGGATAGGAATCTGCCTTGTCACGCAGGGCGGCCCGGGTTCGATTCCCGTCATGGCAAATGTTTTTTGTAGAAAAATAAAATGAGTCCCAACGTGTGCAACAGAACAGTTCGAAATCTCGTTACATTTGCATCGTCATGAACATGACTTATATCAGGCTAGCTAATTTTTTCTTTGTTCATTTTAAGTGTAGAAACAATATTTCGTTTGTGAACATTTTTTTCTGGCGTTTTGACAACAGGCTCATGACTAAAGAACACACGGCTGTCTGCTGATTGACGCTTGACTGTAGATTTTCGCTTTGTGTCAAAAGAACTCCCTAACGCACACTTTTTCAAAGTAGATGAATTCATCAGATCTGTTTGAAACATTGCATTTTATCCATGCACGACGACTACTTAGATACTCGCAGCACAGTTGCCTCATATAAATTGCCCATGAGCGCGGAGCTTGTCTTTGTCACTGTAGCAACTTTGCTCCATCAGCGGGAGAAGGCGGTTCGACGCCCCTGTAAGCACATGTTTCTCTAATTCCTTTGTTTCAGGCAAGCCACTGTGACGTCAGACGCCTTTACGCATACAGCTTTGCGATGCTTAGACAGTAATAACATAATTCATGTTTACATTTCTTTAATTTTCGACGCATTGTCGTTATTCGTGACGCATCAATGACCAATTGATTATATGGCAATGCAATGAAAAAAGCGTGTGGAAAACAGTGTTAATGACAGATTTGAGAAGCACATTTCTTCAATGTTGGCCGCATGGCATTCCTGTGCAGGTGACAATGGTAATTTTTCAAAACGACAAGGATATTTAAACACATGATTATTTGTTTGCTGTGCTCTATGGCCTCTGCTACAGACCTCATCGAAATGACACTTAGATATCTTAGGGTGTACATATCAAGTCTTCCCAAATGGTCTAGCGGATAGGCATCTGCCTTGTAACGCAGGGCGGCCCGGGTTCGATTCCCGTCATGGCAAATGTTTTTTGTAGAAAAATAAAATGAGTCCCAACGTGTGCAACAGAACAGTTCGAAATCTCGTTACATTTGCATCGTCATGAACATGACTTATATCAGGCTAGCTAATTTTTTCTTTGTTCATTTTAAGTGTAGAAACAATATTTCGTTTGCGAACATTTTTTTCTGCCGTTTTGACAACAGGCTCATGACTAAAGAACACACGGCTGTCTGCTGATTGACGCTTGACTGTCGATTTTCGCTTTGTGTCAAAAGAACTCCCTAACGCACACTTTTTCAAAGTAGGTGAATTCATCAGATCTGTTTGAAACATTGCATTTTATCCATGCACGACGACTACTTAGATACTCGCAGCACAGTTGCCTCATATAAATTGCCCATGAGCGCGGAGCTTGTCTTTTTCACTGTAGCAACTTTGCTCCATCAGCGGGAGAAGGCGGTTCGACGCCCCTGTAAGCACGTTTCTCTAATTCCTTTGTTTCAGGCAAGCCACTGTGACGTCAGACGCCTTTACGCATACAGCTTTGCGATGCTTAGACAGTAATAACATAATTCATGTTTACATTTCTTTAATTTTCGACGCATTGTCGTTATTCGTGACGCATCAATGACCAATTGATTATATGGCAATGCAATGAAAAAAGCGTGTGGAAAACAGTGTTAATGACAGATTTGAGAAGCACATTTCTTCAATGTTGGCCGCATGGCATTCCTGTGCAGGTGACAATGGTAATTTTTCAAAACGACAAGGATATTTAAACACATGATTATTTGTTTGCTGTGCTCTATGGCCTCTGCTACAGACCTCATCGAAATGACACTTAGATATCTTAGGGTGTACATATCAAGTCTTCCCAAATGGTCTAGCGGATAGGCATCTACCTTGTAACGCAGGGCGGCCCGGGTTCGATTCCCGTCATGGCAAATGTTTTTTGTAGAAAAATAAAATGAGTCCCAACGTGTGCAACAGAACAGTTCGAAATCTCGTTACATTTGCATCGTCATGAACATGACTTATATCAGGCTAGCTAATTTTTTCTTTGTTCATTTTAAGTGTAGAAACAATATTTCGTTTGCGAACATTTTCTTCTGCCGTTTTGACAACAGGCTCATGACTAAAGAACACACGGCTGTCTGCTGATTGACGCTTGACTGTCGATTTTCGCTTTGTGTCAAAAGAACTCCCTAACGCACACTTTTTCAAAGTAGGTGAATTCATCAGATCTGTTTGAAACATTGCATTTTATCCATGCACGACGACTACTTAGATACTCGCAGCACAGTTGCCTCATATAAATTGCCCATGAGCGCGGAGCTTGTCTTTTTCACTGTAGCAACTTTGCTCCATCAGCGGGAGAAGGCGGTTCGACGCCCCTGTAAGCACATGTTTCTCTAATTCCTTTGTTTCAGGCAAGCCACTGTGACGTCAGACGCCTTTACGCATACAGCTTTGCGATGCTTAGACAGTAATAACATAATTCATGTTTACATTTCTTTAATTTTCGACGCATTGTCGTTATTCGTGACGCATCAATGACCAATTGATTATATGGCAATGCAATGAAAAAAGCGTGTGGAAAACAGTGTTAATGACAGATTTGAGAAGCACATTTCTTCAATGTTGGCCGCATGGCATTCCTGTGCAGGTGACAATGGTAATTTTTCAAAACGACAAGGATATTTAAACACATGATTATTTGTTTGCTGTGCTCTATGGCCTCTGCTACAGACCTCATCGAAATGACACTTAGATATCTTAGGGTGTACATATCAAGTCTTCCCAAATGGTCTAGCGGATAGGCATCTACCTTGTAACGCAGGGCGGCCCGGGTTCGATTCCCGTCATGGCAAATGTTTTTTGTAGAAAAATAAAATGAGTCCCAACGTGTGCAACAGAACAGTTCGAAATCTCGTTACATTTGCATCGTCATGAACATGACTTATATCAGGCTAGCTAATTTTTTCTTTGTTCATTTTAAGTGTAGAAACAATATTTCGTTTGTGAACATTTTTTTCTGCCGTTTTGACAACAGGCTCATGACTAAAGAACACACGGCTGTCTGCTGATTGACGCTTGACTGTAGATTTTCGCTTTGTGTCAAAAGAACTTCCTAACGCACACTTTTTCAAAGTAGGTGAATTCATCAGATCTGTTTGAAACATTGCATTTTATCCATGCACGACGACTGCTTAGATACTCGCAGCACAGTTGCCCCATATAAATTGCCCATGAGCGCGGAGCTTGTCTTTGTCACTGTAGCAACTTTGCTCCATCAGCGGGAGAATGCGGTTCGACGCCCCTGTAAGCACATGTTTCTCTAATTCCTTTGTTTCAGGCAAGCCACTGTGACGTCAGACGCCTTTACGCATACAGCTTTGCGATGCTTAGACAGTAATAACATAATTCATGTTTACATTTCTTTAATTTTCGACGCATTGTCGTTATTCGTGACGCATCAATGACCAATTGATTATATGGCAATGCAATGAAAAAAGCGTGTGGAAAACAGTGTTAATGACAGATTTGAGAATCACATTTCTTCAATGTTGGCCGCATGGCATTCCTGTGCAGGTGACAATGGTAATTTTTCAAAACGACAAGGATATTTAAACACATGATTATTTGTTTGCTGTGCTCTATGGCCTCTGCTACAGACCTCATCGAAATGACACTTAGATATCTTAGGGTGTACATATCAAGTCTTCCCAAATGGTCTAGCGGATAGGAATCTGCCTTGTAACGCAGGGCGGCCCGGGTTCGATTCCCGTCATGGCAAAGGATTTTTGTAGAAAAATAAAATGAGTCCCAACGTGTGCAACAGAACAGTTCGAAATCTCGTTACATTTGCATCGTCATGAACATGACTTATATCAGGCTAGCTAATTTTTTCTTTGTTCATTTTAAGTGTAGAAACAATATTTCGTTTGTGAACATTTTTTTCTGCCGTTTTGACAACAGGCTCATGACTAAAGAACACACGGCTGTCTGCTGATTGACGCTTGACTGTAGATTTTCGCTTTGTGTCAAAAGAACTTCCTAACGCACACTTTTTCAAAGTAGGTGAATTCATCAGATCTGTTTGAAACATTGCATTTTATCCATGCACGACGACTACTTAGATACTCGCAGCACAGTTGCCTCATATAAATTGCCCATGAGCGCGGAGCTTGTCTTTGTCACTGTCGCAACTTTGCTCCATCAGCGGGAGAAGGCGCTTCGACGCCCCTGTAAGCACATGTTTCTCTGATTCCTTTGTTTCAGGCAAGCCACTGTGACGTCAGACGCCTTTACGCATACAGCTTTGCGATGCTTAGACAGTAATAACATAATTCATGTTTACATTTCTTTAATTTTCGACGCATTGTCGTTATTCGTGACGCATCAATGACCAATTGATTATATGGCAATGCAATGAAAAAAGCGTGTGGAAAACAGTGTTAATGACAGATTTGAGAAGCACATTTCTTCAATGTTGGCCGCATGGCATTCCTGTGCAGGTGACAATGGTAATTTTTCAAAACGACAAGGATATTTAAACACATGATTATTTGTTTACTGTGCACTATGGCCTCTGCTACAGACCTCATCGAAATGACACTTAGATATCTTAGGGTGTACATATGAAGTCTTCCCAAATGGTCTAGCGGATAGGAATCTGCCTTGTAACGCATGGCGGCCCGGGTTCGATTCCCGTCATGGCAAATGATTCTTGTAGAAAAATAAAATGAGTCCCAACGTGTGCAACAGAACAGTTTGAAATCTCGTTACATTTGCATCGTCATGAACATGACTTATATCAGGCTAGCTAATTTTTTCTTTGTTCATTTTAAGTGTAGAAACAATATTTCGTTTGTGAACATTTTTTTCTGCCGTTTTGACAACAGGCTCATGACTAAAGAACACACGGCTGTCTGCTGATTGACGCTTGACTGTAGATTTTCGCTTTGTGTCAAAAGAACTTCCTAACGCACACTTTTTCAAAGTAGGTGAATTCATCAGATCTGTTTGAAACATTGCATTTTATCCATGCACGACGACTACTTAGATACTCGCAGCACAGTTGCCTCATATAAATTGCCCATGAGCGCGGAGCTTGTCTTTGTCACTGTCGCAACTTTGCTCCATCAGCGGGAGAAGGCGCTTCGACGCCCCTGTAAGCACATGTTTCTCTGATTCCTTTGTTTCAGGCAAGCCACTGTGACGTCAGACGCCTTTACGCATACAGCTTTGCGATGCTTAGACAGTAATAACATAATTCATGTTTACATTTCTTTAATTTTCGACGCATTGTCGTTATTCGTGACGCATCAATGACCAATTGATTATATGGCAATGCAATGAAAAAAGCGTGTGGAAAACAGTGTTAATGACAGATTTGAGAAGCACATTTCTTCAATGTTGGCCGCATGGCATTCCTGTGCAGGTGACAATGGTAATTTTTCAAAACGACAAGGATATTTAAACACATGATTATTTGTTTACTGTGCACTATGGCCTCTGCTACAGACCTCATCGAAATGACACTTAGATATCTTAGGGTGTACATATGAAGTCTTCCCAAATGGTCTAGCGGATAGGAATCTGCCTTGTAACGCAGGGTGGCCCGGGTTCGATTCCCGTCATGGCAAATGATTCTTGTAGAAAAATAAAATGAGTCCCAACGTGTGCAACAGAACAGTTCGAAATCTCGTTACATTTGCATCGTCATGAACATGACTTATATCAGGCTAGCTCATTTTGTCTTTGTTCATTTTAAGTGTAGAAACAATATTTCGTTTGTGACCATTTTTTTCTGCCGTTTTGACAACAGGCTCATGACTAAAGAACACACAGCTGTCTGCTGATTGACGCTTGACTGTAGATTTTCGCTTTGTGTCAAAAGGACTCCCTTAACGCACACTTTTTCAAAGTAGGTGAATTCATCAGATCTGTTTGAAACATTGCATTTTATCCATGCACGACGACTGCTTAGATACTCGCAGCACAGTTGCCCCATATAAGTTGCCCATGAGCGCGGAGCTTGTCTTTGTCACTGTAGCAACTTTGCTCCATCAGGGGGACAAGCCGGTTCGACGCCCCTGTAAGCACATGTTTCTCTAATTCCTTTGTTTCAGGCAAGCCACAGTGACGTCAGACCCCTTTGCGCATACAGCTTTGCGATGCTTAGACAGTAATAACATAATTCATGTTTACATTTCTTTAATTTTCGACGCATTGTCGTTATTCGTGACGCATCAATGACCAATTGATTATATGGCAATGCAATGAAAAAAGCGTTTGGAAAACAGTGTTAATGACAGATTTGAGAAGCACATTTCTTCAATGTTGGCCGCATGGCATTCCTGTGCAGGTGACAATGGTAATTTTTCAAAACTACAAGGATATTTAAACACATGATTATTTGTTTGGTGTGCTCTATGGCCTCTGCTACAGACCTCATCGAAATGACACTTAGATATCTTAGGGTCTACATATGAAATCTTCCCAAATGGTCTAGCGGATAGGAATCTGCCTTGTAACGCAGGGCGGCCCGGGTTCGATTCCCGTCATGGCAAATGATTCTTGTAGAAAAATAAAATGAGTCCCAACGTGTGCAACAGAACAGTTCGAAATCTCGTTACATTTGCATCGTCATGAACATGACTTATATCAGGCTAGCTCATTTTGTCTTTGTTCATTTTAAGTGTAGAAACAATATTTCGTTTGTGACCATTTTTTTCTGCCGTTTTGACAACAGGCTCATGACTAAAGAACACACGGCTGTCTGCTGATTGACGCTTGACTGTAGATTTTCGCTTTGTGTCAAAAGGACTCCCTTAACGCACACTTTTTCAAAGTAGGTGAATTCATCAGATCTGTTTGAAACATTGCATTTTATCCATGCACGACGACTGCTTAGATACTCGCAGCACAGTTGCCCCATATAAGTTGCCCATGAGCGCGGAGCTTGTCTTTGTCACTGTAGCAACTTTGCTCCATCAGGGGGACAAGCCGGTTCGACGCCCCTGTAAGCACATGTTTCTCTAATTCCTTTGTTTCAGGCAAGCCACAGTGACGTCAGACGCCTTTGCGCATACAGCTTTGCGATGCTTAGACAGTAATAACATAATTCATGTTTACATTTCTTTAATTTTCGACGCATTGTCGTTATTCGTGAAGCATCAATGACCAATTGATTATATGGCAATGCAATGAAAAAAGCGTGTGGAAAACAGTGTTAATGACAGATTTGAGAAGCACATTTCTTCAATGTTGGCCGCATGGCATTCCTGTGCAGGTGACAATGGTAATTTTTCAAAACGACAAGGATATTTAAACACATGATTATTTGTTTGGTGTGCTCTATGGCCTCTGCTACAGACCTCATCGAAATGACACTTAGATATCTTAGGGTCTACATATGAAATCTTCCCAAATGGTCTAGCGGATAGGAATCTGCCTTGTAACGCAGGGCGGCCCGGGTTCGATTCCCGTCATGGCAAATGATTCTTGTAGAAAAATAAAATGAGTCCCAACGTGTGCAACAGAACAGTTCGAAATCTCGTTACATTTGCATCGTCATGAACATGACTTATATCAGGCTAGCTCATTTTTTCTTTGTTCATTTTAAGTGTAGAAACAATATTTCGTTTGTGACCATTTCTTTCTGCCGTTTTGACAACAGGCTCATGACTAAAGAACACACGGCTGTCTGCTGATTGACGCTTGACTGTAGATTTTCGCTTTGTGTCAAAAGGACTCCCTTAACGCACACTTTTTCAAAGTAGGTGAATTCATCAGATCTGTTTGAAACATTGCATTTTATCCATGCACGACGACTGCTTAGATACTTGCAGCACAGTTGCCCCATATAAATTGCCCATGAGCGCGGAGCTTGTCTTTGTCACTGTAGCAACTTTGCTCCATCAGGGGGACAAGCCGGTTCGGCGCCCCTGTAAGCACATGTTTCTCTCATTCCTTTGTTTCAGGCAAGCCACAGTGACGTCAGACGCCTTTGCGCATACAGCTTTGCGATGCTTAGACAGTAATAACATAATTCATGTTTACATTTCTTTAATTTTCGACGCATTGTCGTTATTCGTGACGCATCAATGACCAATTGATTATATGGCAATGCAGTGAAAAAAGCGTGTGGAAAACAGTGTTAATGACAGATTTGAGAAGCACATTTCTTCAATGTTGGCCGCATGGCATTCCTGTGCAGGTGACAATGGTAATTTTTCAAAACGACAAGGATATTTAAACACATGATTATTTGTTTGGTGTGCTCTATGGCCTCTGCTACAGACCTCATCGAAATGACACTTAGATATCTTAGGGTCTACATATGAAATCTTCCCAAATGGTCTAGCGGATAGGAATCTGCCTTGTAACGCAGGGCGGCCCGGGTTCGATTCCCGTCATGGCAAATGATTCTTGTAGAAAAATAAAATGAGTCCCAACGTGTGCAACAGAACAGTTCGAAATCTCGTTACATTTGCATCGTCATGAACATGACTTATATCAGGCTAGCTCATTTTTTCTTTGTTCATTTTAAGTGTAGAAACAATATTTCGTTTGTGACCATTTCTTTCTGCCGTTTTGACAACAGGCTCATGACTAAAGAACACACGGCTGTCTGCTGATTGACGCTTGACTGTAGATTTTCGCTTTGTGTCAAAAGGACTCCCTTAACGCACACTTTTTCAAAGTAGGTGAATTCATCAGATCTGTTTGAAACATTGCATTTTATCCATGCACGACGACTGCTTAGATACTCGCAGCACAGTTGCCCCATATAAATTGCCCATGAGCGCGGAGCTTGTCTTTGTCACTGTAGCAACTTTGCTCCATCAGGGGGACAAGCCGGTTCGGCGCCCCTGTAAGCACATGTTTCTCTCATTCCTTTGTTTCAGGCAAGCCACAGTGACGTCAGACGCCTTTGCGCATACAGCTTTGCGATGCTTAGACTGTAATAACATAATTCATGTTTACATTTCTTTAATTTTCGACGCATTGTCGTTATTCGTGACGCATCAATGACCAATTGATTATATGGCAATGCAGTGAAAAAAGCGTGTGGAAAACAGTGTTAATGACAGATTTGAGAAGCACATTTCTTCAATGTTGGCCGCATGGCATTCCTGTGCAGGTGACAATGGTAATTTTTCAAAACGACAAGGATATTTAAACACATGATTATTTGTTTGGTGTGCTCTATGGCCTCTGCTACAGACCTCATCGAAATGACACTTAGATATCTTAGGGTCTACATATGAAATCTTCCCAAATGGTCTAGCGGATAGGAATCTGCCTTGTAACGCAGGGCGGCCCGTGTTCGATTCCCGTCATGTCAAATGATTCTTGTAGAAAAATAAAATGAGTCCCAACGTGTGCAACAGAACAGTTTGAAATCTCGTTACATTTGCATCGTCATGAACATGACTTATATCAGGCTAGCTGATTTTTTCTTTGTTCATTTTAAGTGTAGAAACAATATTTCGTTTGTGACCATTTTTTTCTGCCATTTTGACAACAGGCTCATGACTAAAGAACACACGGCAGTCTGCCGATTGACGCTTGACTGTAGATTTTCGCTTTGTGTCAAAAGAACTCCCTAACGCACACTTTTTCAAAGTAGGTGAATTCATCAGATCTGTTTGAAACATTGCATTTTATCCATGCACGACGACTGCTTAGATACTCGCAGCACAGTTGCCCCATATAAATTGCCCATGAGCGCGGAGCTTGTCTTTGTCACTGTAGCAACTTTGCTCCATCAGCGGGAGAAGCCGGTTCGACGCCCCTGTAAGCACATGTTTCTCTAATTCCTTTGTTTCAGGCAAGCCACTGTGACGTCAGACGCCTTTACGCATACAGCTTTGCGATGCTTAGACAGTAATAACATAATTCATGTTTACATTTCTTTTATTTTCGACGCATTGTCGTTATTCGTGACGCATCAATGACCAATTGATTATATGTCAATGCAATGAAAAAAGCGTGTGGAAAACAGTGTTAATGACAGATTTGAGAAGCACATTTCTTCAATGTTGGCCGCATGGCATTCCTGTGCAGGTGACAATGGTAATTTTTCAAAACGACAAGGATATTTAAACACATGATTATTTGTTTGCTGTGCTCTATGGCCTCTGCTACAGACCTCATCGAAATGACACTTAGATATCTTAGGGTCTACATATGAAATCTTCCCAAATGGTCTAGCGGATAAGAATCTGCCTTGTAACGCAGGGCGGCCCGGGTTCGATTCCCGTCATGGCAAATGATTCTTGTAGAAAAATAAAATGAGTCCCAACGTGTGCAACAGAACAGTTCGAAATCTCGTTACATTTGCATCGTCATGAACATGACTTATATCAGGCTAGCTCATTTTTTCTTTGTTCATTTTAAGTGTAGAAACAATATTTCGTTTGTGACCATTTTTTTCTGCCGTTTTGACAACAGGCTCATGACTAAAGAACACACGGCTGTCTGCTGATTGACACTTGACTGTAGATTTTCGCTTTGTGTCAAAAGGACTCCCTTAACGCACACTTTTTCAAAGTAGGTGAATTCATCAGATCTGTTTGAAACATTGCATTTTATCCATGCACGACGACTGCTTAGATACTCGCAGCACAGTTGCCCCATATAAATTGCCCATGAGCGCGGAGCTTGTCTTTGTGACTGTAGCAACTTTGCTCCATCAGGGGGACAAGCCGGTTCGACGCCCCTGTAAGCACATGTTTCTCTAATTCCTTTGTTTCAGGCAAGCCACAGTGACGTCAGACGCCTTTACGCATACAGCTTTGCGATGCTTAGACAGTAATAACATAATTCATGTTTACATTTCTTTAATTTTCGACGCATTGTCGTTATTCGTGACGCATCAATGACCAATTGATTATATGGCAATGCAATGAAAAAAGCGTGTGGAAAACAGTGTTAATGACAGATTTGAGAAGCACATTTCTTCAATGTTGGCCGCATGGCATTCCTGTGCAGGTGACAATGGTAATTTTTCAAAACGACAAGGATATTTAAACACATGATTATTTGTTTGGTGTGCTCTATGGCCTCTGCTACAGACCTCATCGAAATGACACTTAGATATCTTAGGGTCTACATATGAAATCTTCCCAAATGGTCTAGCGGATAGGAATCTGCCTTGTAAAGCAGGGCGGCCCGCGTTCGATTCCCGTCATGGCAAATGATTCTTGTAGAAAAATAAAATGAGTCCCAACGTGTGCAACAGAACAGTTCGAAATCTCGTTACATTTGCATCGTCATGAACATGACTTATATCAGGCTAGCTAATTTTTTTTTGTTCATTTTAAGTGTAGAAACAATATTTCGTTAGTGACCATTTTTTTCTGCCGTTTTGACAACAGGCTCATGACTAAAGAACACACGGCTGTCTGCTGATTGACGCTTGACTGTAGATTTTCGCTTTGTGTCAAAAGGACTCCCTTAACGCACACTTTTTCAAAGTAGGTGAATTCTTCAGATCTGTTTGAAACATTGCATTTTATCCATGCACGACGACTGCTTAGATACTCGCAGCACAGTTACCCCATATAAATTGCCCATGAGCGCGGAGCTTGTCTTTGTCACTGTAGCAACTTTGCTCCATCAGGGGGACAAGCCGGTTCGACGCCCCTGTAAGCACATGTTTCTCTAATTCCTTTGTTTCAGGCAAGCCACTGTGACGTCAGACGCCTTTACGCATACAGCTTTGCGATGCTTTGACAGTAATAACATAATTCATGTTTACATTTCTTTAATTTTCGACGCATTGTTGTTATTCGTGACGCATCAATGACCAATTGATTATATGGCAATGCAATGAAAAAAGCGTGTGGAAAACAGTGTTAATGACAGATTTGAGAAGCACATTTCTTCAATGTTCGCCGCATGGCATTCCTGTGCAGGTGACAATGGTAATTTTTCAAAACGACAAGGATATTTAAACACATGATTATTTGTTTGGTGTGCTCTATGGCCTCTGCTACAGACCTCATCGAAATGACACTTAGATATCTTAGGGTCTACATATGAAATCTTCCCAAATGGTCTAGCGGATAGGAAACTGCCTTGTAACGCAGGGCGGCCCGGGTTCGATTCCCGTCATGGCAAATGATTCTTGTAGAAAAAAAAAATGAGTCCCAACGTGTGCAACAAAACAGTTCGAAATCTCGTTACATTTGCATCGTCATGAACATGACTTATATCAGGCTAGCTCATTTTTTCTTTGTTCATTTTAAGTGTAGAAACAATATTTCGTTTGTGACCATTTTTTTCTGCCGTTTTGACAACAGGCTCATGACTAAAGAACACACGGCTGTCTGCTGATTGACGCTTGACTGTAGATTTTCGCTTTGTGTCAAAAGGACTCCCTTAACGCACACTTTTTCAAAGTAGGTGAATTCATCAGATCTGTTTGAAACATTGCATTTTATCCATGCACGACGACTGCTTAGATACTCGCAGCACAGTTGCCCCATATAAATTGCCCATGAGCGCGGAGCTTGTCTTTGTCACTGTAGCAACTTTGCTCCATCAGGGGGACAAGCCGGTTCGACGCCCCTGTAAGCACATGTTTCTCTAATTCCTTTGTTTCAGGCAAGCCACAGTGACGTCAGACGCCTTTGCGCATACAGCTTTGCGATGCTTAGACAGTAATAACATAATTCATGTTTACATTTCTTTAATTTTCGACGCATTGTCGTTATTCGTGACGCATCAATGACCAATTGATTATATGGCAATGCAATGAAAAAAGCGTGTGGAAAACAGTGTTAATGACAGATTTGAGAAGCACATTTCTTCAATGTTGGCCGCATGGCATTCCTGTGCAGGTGACAATGGTAATTTTTCAAAACGACAAGGATATTTAAACACATGATTATTTGTTTGGTGTGCTCTATGGCCTCTGCTACAGACCTCATCGAAATGCCACTTAGATATCTTAGGGTCTACATATGAAATCTTCCCAAATTGTCTAGCGGATAGGAATCTGCCTTGTAACGCAGGGCGGCCCGGGTTCGATTCCAGTCATGGCAAATGATTCTTGTAGAAAAATCAAATGAGTCCCAATGTGTGCAACAGAACAGTTCGAAATCTCGTTACATTTGCATCGTCATGAACATGACTTATATCAGGCTAGCTCATTTTTTCTTTGTTCATTTTAAGTGTAGAAACAATATTTCGTTTGTGACAATTTTTTTCTGCCGTTTTGACAACAGGCTCATGACTAAAGAACACACGGCTGTCTGCTGATTGACGCTTGACTGTAGATTTTCGCTTTTTGTCAAAAGGACTCCCTTAACGCACACTTTTTCAAAGTAGGTGAATTCATCAGATCTGTTTGAAACATTGCATTTTATCCATGCACGACGACTGCTTAGATACTCGCAGCACAGTTGCCCCATATAAATTGCCCATGAGCGCGGAGCTTGTCTTTGTCACTGTAGCAACTTTGCTCCATCAGGGGGACAAGCCGGTTCGACGCCCCTGTAAGCACATGTTTCTCTAATTCCTTTGTTTCAGGCAAGCCACAGTGACGTCAGACGCCTTTGCGCATACAGCTTTGCGATGCTTAGACAGTAATAACATAATTCATGTTTACATTTCTTTAATTTTCGACGCATTGTCGTTATTCGTGACGCATCAATGACCAATTGATTATATGGCAATGCAATGAAAAAAGCGTGTGGAAAACAGTGTTAATGACAGATTTGAGAAGCACATTTCTTCAATGTTGGCCGCATGGCATTCCTGTGCAGGTGACAATGGTAATTTTTCAAAACGACAAGGATATTTAAACACATGATTATTTGTTTGGTGTGCTCTATGGCCTCTGCTACAGACCTCATCGAAATGCCACTTAGATATCTTAGGGTCTACATATGAAATCTTCCCAAATGGTCTAGCGGATAGGAATCTGCCTTGTAACGCAGGGCGGCCCGGGTTCGATTCCAGTCATGGCAAATGATTCTTGTAGAAAAATCAAATGAGTCCCAATGTGTGCAACAGAACAGTTCGAAATCTCGTTACATTTGCATCGTCATGAACATGACTTATATCAGGCTAGCTCATTTTTTCTTTGTTCATTTTAAGTGTAGAAACAATATTTCGTTTGTGACAATTTTTTTCTGCCGTTTTGACAACAGGCTCATGACTAAAGAACACACGGCTGTCTGCTGATTGACGCTTGACTGTAGATTTTCGCTTTTTGTCAAAAGGACTCCCTTAACGCACACTTTTTCAAAGTAGGTGAATTCATCAGATCTGTTTGAAACATTGCATTTTATCCATGCACGACGACTGCTTAGATACTCGCAGCACAGTTGCCCCATATAAATTGCCCATGAGCGCGGAGCTTGTCTTTGTCACTGTAGCAACTTTGCTCCATCAGGGGGACAAGCCGGTTCGACGCCCCTGTAAGCACATGTTTCTCTAATTCCTTTGTTTCAGGCAAGCCACAGTGACGTCAGACGCCTTTGCGCATACAGCTTTGCGATGCTTAGACAGTAATAACATAATTCATGTTTACATTTCTTTAATTTTCGACGCATTGTCGTTATTCGTGACGCATCAATGACCAATTGATTATATGGCAATGCAATGAAAAAAGCGTGTGGAAAACAGTGTTAATGACAGATTTGAGAAGCACATTTCTTCAATGTTGGCCGCATGGCATTCCTGTGCAGGTGACAATGGTAATTTTTCAAAACGACAAGGATATTTAAACACATGATTATTTGTTTGGTGTGCTCTATGGCCTCTGCTACAGACCTCATCGAAATGACACTTAGATATCTTAGGGTCTACATATGAAATCTTCCCAAATGGTCTAGCGGATAGGAATCTGCCTTGTAACGCAGGGCGGCCCGGGTTCGATTCCCGTCATGGCAAATGATTCTTGTAGAAAAAAAAAATGAGTCCCAACGTGTGCAACAAAACAGTTCGAAATCTCGTTACATTTGCATCGTCATGAACATGACTTATATCAGGCTAGCTCATTTTTTCTTTGTTCATTTTAAGTGTAGAAACAATATTTCGTTTGTGACCATTTTTTTCTGCCGTTTTGACAACAGGCTCATGACTAAAGAACACACGGCTGTCTGCTGATTGACGCTTGACTGTAGATTTTCGCTTTGTGTCAAAAGGACTCCCTTAACGCACACTTTTTCAAAGTAGGTGAATTCATCAGATCTGTTTGAAACATTGCATTTTATCCATGCACGACGACTGCTTAGATACTCGCAGCACAGTTGCCCCATATAAATTGCCCATGAGCGCGGAGCTTGTCTTTGTCACTGTAGCAACTTTGCTCCATCAGGGGGACAAGCCGGTTCGACGCCCCTGTAAGCACATGTTTCTCTAATTCCTTTGTTTCAGGCAAGCCACAGTGACATCAGACGCATTTACGCATACAGCTTTGCGATGCTTAGACAGTAATAACATAATTCATGTTTAAATTTCTTTAATTTTCGACGCATTGTCGTTATTCGTGACGCATCAATGACCAATTGATTATATGGCAATGCAATGAAAAAAGCGTGTGGAAAACAGTGTTAATGACAGATTTGAGAAGCACATTTCTTCAATGTTGGCTGCATGGCATTCATGTGCAGGTGACAATGGTAATTTTTCAAAACGACAAGGATATTTAAACACATGATTATTTGTTTGGTGTGCTCTATGGCCTCTGCTACAGACCTCATCGAAATGACACTTAGATATCTTAGGGTGTACATATCAAGTCTTCCCAAATGGTCTAGCGGATAGGAATCTGCCTTGTAACGCAGGGCGGCCCGGGTTCGATTCCCGTCATGGCAAATTATTTTTGTAGAAAAATAAAATGAGTCCCAACGTGTGCAACAGAACAGTTCGAAATCTCGTTACATTTGCATCGTCATGAACATGACTTATATCAGGCTAGCTCATTTTGTCTTTGTTCATTTTAAGTGGAGAAACAATATTTCGTTTGTGACCATTTTTTTCTGCCGTTTTGACAACAGGCTCATGACTAAAGAACACACGGCTGTCTGCTGATTGACGCTTGACTGTAGATTTTCGCTTTGTGTCAAAAGGACTCCCTTAACGCACACTTTTTCAAAGTAGGTGAATTCATCAGATCTGTTTGAAACATTGCATTTTATCCATGCACGACGACTGCTTAGATACTCGCAGCACAGTTGCCCCATATAAATTGCCCATGAGCGCGGAGCTTGTCTTTGTCACTGTAGCAACTTTGCTCCATCAGGGGGACAACCCGGTTCGACGCCCCTTGTAAGCACATGTTTCTCTAATTCCTTTGTTTCAGGCAAGCCACTGTGACGTCAGACGCCTTTACGCATACAGCTTTGCGATGCTTAGACAGTAATAACATAATTCATGTTTACATTTCTTTAATTTTCGACGCATTGTCGTTATTCGTGACGCATCAATGACCAATTGATTATATGGCAATGCAATGAAAAAAGCTTGTGGAAAACAGTGTTAATGACAGATTTGAGCAGCACATTTCTTCAATGTTGGCCGCATGGCATTCCTGTGCAGGTGACAATGGTAATTTTTCAAAACGACAAGGATATTTAAACACATGATTATTTGTTTGGTGTGCTCTATGGCCTCTGCTACAGACCTCATCGAAATGACACTTAGATATCTTAGGGTCTACATTTGAAATCTTCCCAAATGGTCTAGCGGATAGGAATCTGCCTTGTAACGCAGGGCGGCCCGGGTTCGATTCCCGTCATGGCAAATGATTCTTGTAGAAAAATAAAATGAGTCCCAACGTGTGCAACAGAACAGTTCGAAATCTCGTTACATTTGCATCGTCATGAACATGACTTATATCAGGCTAGCTCATTTTGTCTTTGTTCATTTTAAGTGTAGAAACAATATTTCGTTTGTGACCATTTTTTTCTGCCGTTTTGACAACAGGCTCATGACTAAAGAACACACGGCTGTCTGCTGATTGACGCTTGACTGTAGATTTTCGCTTTGTGTCAAAAGGACTCCCTTAACGCACACTTTTTCAAAGTAGGTGAATTCATCAGATCTGTTTGAAACATTGCATTTTATCCATGCACGACGACTGCTTAGATACTCGCAGCACAGTTGCCCCATATAAATTGCCCATGAGCGCGGAGCTTGTCTTTGTCACTGTAGCAACTTTGCTCCATCAGGGGGACAAGCCGGTTCGACGCCCCTGTAAGCACATGTTTCTCTAATTCCTTTGTTTCAGGCAAGCCACAGTGACGTCAGACGCCTTTGCGCATACAGCTTTGCGATGCTTAGACAGTAATAACATAATTCATGTTTACATTTCTTTAATTTTCGACGCATTGTCGTTATTCGTGACGCATCAATGACCAATTGATTATATGGCAATGCAATGAAAAAAGCGTGTGGAAAACAGTGTTAATGACAGATTTGAGAAGCACATTTCTTCAATGTTGGCCGCATGGCATTCCTGTGCAGGTGACAATGGTAATTTTTCAAAACGACAAGGATATTTAAACACATGATTATTTGTTTGGTGTGCTCTATGGCCTCTGCTACAGACCTCATCGAAATGACACTTAGATATCTTAGGGTGCACCTATGAAATCTTCCCAAATGGTCTAGCGGATAGGAGTCTGCCTTGTAACGCAGGGTGGCTCGGGTTCGATTCCCGTCATGGCAAATGATTCTTGTAGAAAAGTAAAATGAGTCCCAACGTGTGCAACAGAACAGTTTGAAATCTCGTTACATTTGCATCGTCATGAACATGACTTATATCAGGCTAGCTCATTTTTTCTTTGTTCATTTTAAGTGTAGAAACAATATTTCGTTTGTGACCATTTTTTTCTGCCGTTTTGACAACAGGCTCATGACTAAAGAACACACGGCTGTCTGCTGATTGACGCTTGACTGTAGATTTTCGCTTTGTGTCAAAAGGACTCCCTTAACGCACACTTTTTCAAAGTAGGTGAATTCATCAGATCTGTTTGAAACATTGCATTTTATCCATGCACGACGACTGCTTAGATACTCGCAGCACAGTTGTCCCATATAAATTGCCCATGAGCGCGGAGCTTGTCTTTGTCACTGTAGCAACTTTGCTCCATCAGGGGGACAAGCCGGTTCGACGCCCCTTGTAAGCACATGTTTCTCTAATTCCTTTGTTTCAGGCAAGCCACAGTGACGTCAGACGCCTTTGCGCATACAGCTTTGCGATGCTTAGACAGTAATAACATAATTCATGTTTACATTTCTTTAATTTTCGACGCATTGTCGTTATTCGTGACGCATCAATGACCAATTGATTATATGGCAATGCAATGAAAAAAGCGTGTGGAAAACAGTGTTAATGACAGATTTGAGAAGCACATTTCTTCAATGTTGGCCGCATGGCATTCCTGTGCAGGTGACAATGGTAATTTTTCAAAACGACAAGGATATTTAAACACATGATTATTTGTTTGGTGTGCTCTATGGCCTCTGCTACAGACCTCATCGAAATGACACTTAGATATCTTAGGGTGCACCTATGAAATCTTCCCAAATGGTCTAGCGGATAGGAATCTGCCTTGTAACGCAGGGCGGCCCGGGTTCGATTCCCGTTATGGCAAATGATTCTTGTAGAAAAATAAAATGAGTCCCAACGTGTGCAACAGAAAAGTTCGAAAACTGGTTACATTTGCATCGTCATGAACATGACTTATATCAGGCTAGCTCATTTTGTCTTTGTTCATTTTAAGTGTAGAAACAATATTTCGTTTGTGACCATTTTTTTCTGCCGTTTTGACAACAGGCTCATGACTAAAGAACACACGGCTGTCTGCTGATTGACGCTTGACTGTAGATTTTCGCTTTGTGTCAAAAGGACTCCCTTAACGCACACTTTTTCAAAGTAGGTGAATTCATCAGATCTGTTTGAAACATTGCATTTTATCCACGCACGACGACTGCTTAGATACTCGCAGCACAGTTGCCCCATATAAATTGCCCATGAGCGCGGAGCTTGTCTTTGTCACTGTAGCAACTTTGCTCCATCAGGGGGACAAGCCGGTTCGACGCCCCTGTAAGCACATGTTTCTCTAATTCCTTTGTTTCAGGCAAGCCACAGTGACGTCAGACGCCTTTGCGCATACAGCTTTGCGATGCTTAGACAGTAATAACATAATTCATGTTTACATTTCTTTAATTTACGACGCATTGTCGTTATTCGTGACGCATCAATGACCAATTGATTATATGGCAATGCAATGAAAAAAGCGTGTGGAAAACAGTGTTAATGACAGATTTGAGAAGCACATTTCTTCAATGCTGGCCGCATGGCATTCCTGTGCAGGTGACAATGGTAATTTTTCAAAACGACAAGGATATTTAAACACATGATTATTTGTTTGCTGTGCTCTATGGCCTCTGCTACAGACCTCATCGAAATGACACTTAGATATCTTAGGGTGCACCTATGAAATCTTCCCAAATGGTCTAGCGGATAGGAATCTGCCTTGTAACGCAGGGCGGCCCGGGTCCGATTCCCGTCATGGCAAATGATTCTTGTAGAAAAATAAAATGAGTCCCAACGTGTGCAACAGAACAGTTCGAAATCTCGTTACATTTGCATCGTCATGAACATCACTTATATCAGGCTAGCTCATTTTTTCTTTGTTCATTTTAAGTGTAGAAACAATATTTCGTTTGTGACCATTTTTTTCTGCCGTTTTGACAACAGGCTCATGACTAAAGAACACACGGCTGTCTGCTGATTGACGCTTGACTGTAGATTTTCGCATTGTGTCAAAAGGACTCCCTTAACACACACTTTTTCAAAGTAGGTGAATTCATCAGATCTGTTTGAAACATTGCATTTTATCCATGCACGACGACTGCTTAGATACTCGCAGCACAGTTGCCCCATATAAATTGCCCATGAGCGCGGAGCTTGTCTTTGTCACTGTAGCAACTTTGCTCCATCAGGGGGACAAGCCGGTTCGACGCCCCTGTAAGCACATGTTTCTCTAATTCCTTTGTTTCAGGCAAGCCACTGTGACGTCAGACGCCTTTACGCATACAGCTTTGCGATGCTTAGACAGTAATAACATAATTCATGTTTACATTTCTTTAATTTTCGACGCATTGTCGTTATTCGTGACGCATCAATGACCAATTGATTATATGGCAATGCAATGAAAAAAGCGTGTGGAAAACAGTGTTAATGACAGATTTGAGAAGCACATTACTTCAATGTTGGCCGCATGGCATTCCTGTGCAGGTGACAATGGTAATTTTTCAAAACGACTAGGATATTTAAACACATGATTATTTGTGTGCTCTATGGCCTCTGCTACAGACCTCATCGAAATGACACTTAGATATCTTAGGGTCTACCTATGAAATCTTCCCAAATGGTCTAGCGGATAGGAATCTGCCTTGTAATGCAGGGCGGCCTGGGTTCGATTCCCGTCATGACAAATGATCCTTGTAGAAAAATAAAATGAGTCCCAACGTGTGCAACAGAACAGTTTGAAATCTCGTTACATTTGCATCGTCATGAACATGACTTATATCAGGCTAGCTCATTTTTTCTTTGTTCATTTTAAGTGTAGAAACAATATTTCGTTTGTGACCATTTTTTTCTGCCGTTTTGACAACAGGCTCATGACTAAAGAACACACGGCTGTCTGCTGATTGACGCTTGACTGTAGATTTTCGCTTTGTGTCAAAAGGACTCCCTTAACGCACACTTTTTCAAAGTAGGTGAATTCATCAGATCTGTTTGAAACATTGCATTTTATCCATGCACGACGACTGCTTACATACTCGCAGCACAGTTGCCCCATATAAATTGCCCATGAGCGCGGAGCTTGTCTTTGTCACTGTAGCAACTTTGCTCCATCAGGGGGACAAGCCGGTTCGACGCCCCTGTAAGCACATGTTTCTCTAATTCCTTTGTTTCAGGCAAGCCACTGTGACGTCAGACGCCTTTACGCATACAGCTTTGCGATGCTTAGACAGTAATAACATAATTCATGTTTACATTTCTTTAATTTACGACGCATTGTCGTTATTCGTGACGCATCAATGAACAATTGATTATATGGCAATGCAATGAAAAAAGCGTGTGGAAAACAGTGTTAATGACAGATTTGAGAAGCACATTACTTCAATGTTGGCCGCATGGCATTCCTGTGCAGGTGACAATGGTAATTTTTCAAAACGACTAGGATATTTAAACACATGATTATTTGTGTGCTCTATGGCCTCTGCTACAGACCTCATCGAAATGACACTTAGATATCTTAGGGTCTACCTATGAAATCTTCCCAAATGGTCTAGCGGATAGGAATCTGCCTTGTAATGCAGGGCGGCCTGGGTTCGATTCCCGTCATGACAAATGATCCTTGTAGAAAAATAAAATGAGTCCCAACGTGTGCAACAGAACAGTTTGAAATCTCGTTACATTTGCATCGTCATGAACATGACTTATATCAGGCTAGCTCATTTTTTCTTTGTTCATTTTAAGTGTAGAAACAATATTTCGTTTGTGACCATTTTTTTCTGCCGTTTTGACAACAGGCTCATGACTAAAGAACACACGGCTGTCTGCTGATTGACGCTTGACTGTAGATTTTCGCTTTGTGTCAAAAGGACTCCCTTAACGCACACTTTTTCAAAGTAGGTGAATTCATCAGATCTGTTTGAAACATTGCATTTTATCCATGCACGACGACTGCTTACATACTCGCAGCACAGTTGCCCCATATAAATTGCCCATGAGCGCGGAGCTTGTCTTTGTCACTGTAGCAACTTTGCTCCATCAGGGGGACAAGCCGGTTCGACGCCCCTGTAAGCACATGTTTCTCTAATTCCTTTGTTTCAGGCAAGCCACTGTGACGTCAGACGCCTTTACGCATACAGCTTTGCGATGCTTAGACAGTAATAACATAATTCATGTTTACATTTCTTTAATTTACGACGCATTGTCGTTATTCGTGACGCATCAATGAACAATTGATTATATGGCAATGCAATGAAAAAAGCGTGTGGAAAACAGTGTTAATGACAGATTTGAGAAGCACATTTCTTCAATGTTGGCCGCATGGCATTCCTGTGCAGGTGACAATGGTAATTTTTCAAAACGACAAGGATATTTAAACACATGATTATTTGTTTGGTGTGCTGTATGGCCTCTGCTACAGACCTCATCGAAATGACACTTAGATATCTTAGGGTCTTCATATGAAATCTTCCCAAATGGTCTAGCGGATAGGAATCTGCCTTGTAACGCAGGGCGGCGCGGGTTCGATTCCCGTCATGGCAAATGATTCTTGTAGAAAAATAAAATGAGTCCCAACGTGTGCAACAGAAAAGTTCGAAATCTCGTTACATTTGCATCGTCATGAACATGACTTATATCAGGCTAGCTCATTTTGTCTTTGTTCATTTTAAGTGTAGAAACAATATTTCGTTTGTGACCATTTCTTTCTGCCGTTTTGACAACAGGCTCATGACTAAAGAACACACGGCTGTCTGCTGATTGACGCTTGACTGTAGATTTTCGCTTTGTGTCAAAAGGACTCCCTTAACGCACACTTTTTCAAAGGAGGTGAATTCATCAGATCTGTTTGAAACATTGCATTTTATCCATGCACGACGACTGCTTAGATACTCGCAGCACAGTTGCCCCATATAAATTGCCCATGAGCGCGGAGCTTGTCTTTGTCACTGTCGCAACTTTGCTCCATCAGGGGGACAAGCCGGTTCGACGCCCCTGTAAGCACATGTTTCTCTAATTCCTTTGTTTCAGGCAAGCCACAGTGACGTCAGACGCCTTTGCGCATACAGCTTTGCGATGCTTAGACAGTAATAACATAATTCATGTTTACATTTCTTTAATTTACGACGCATTGTCGTTATTCGTGACGCATCAATGACCAATTGATTATATGGCAATGCAATGAAAAAAGCGTGTGGAAAACAGTGTTAATGACAGATTTGAGAAGCACATTTCTTCAATGCTGGCCGCATGGCATTCCTGTGCAGGTGACAATGGTAATTTTTCAAAACGACAAGGATATTTAAACACATGATTATTTGTTTGGTGTGCTCTTTGGCCTCTGCTACAGACCTCATCGAAATGACACTTAGATATCTTAGGGTGCACCTATGAAATCTTCCCAAATGGTCTAGCGGATAGGAATCTGCCTTGTAATGCAGGGCGGCCCTGGTTCGATTCCCGTCATGACAAATGATTCTTGTAGAAAAATAAAATGAGTCCCAACGTGTGCAACAGAACAGTTTGAAATCTCGTTACATTTGCATCGTCATGAACATGACTTATATCAGGCTAGCTAATTTTTCTTTTGTTCATTTTAAGTGTAGAAACAATATTTCGTTTGTGACCATTTTTTTCTACCGTTTTGACAACAGGCTCATGACTAAAGAACACACGGCTGTCTGCTGATTGACGCTTGACTGTAGATTTTCGCTTTGTGTCAAAAGGACTCCCTTAACGCACACTTTTTCAAAGTAGGTGAATTCATCAGATCTGTTTGAAACATTGCATTTTATCCATGCACGACGAATGCTTAGATACTCGCAGCACAGTTGCCCCATATAAATTGCCCATGAGCGCGGAGCTTGTCTTTGTCACTGTAGCAAGTTTGCTCCATCAGGGGGACAAGCCGGTTCGACGCCCCTGTAAGCACATGTTTCTCTAATTCCTTTGTTTCAGGCAAGCCACAGTGACGTCAGACGCCTTTGCGCATACAGCTTTGCGATGCTTAGACAGTAATAACATAATTCATGTTTACATTTCTTTAATTTTCGACGCATTGTCGTTATTCGTGACGCATCAATGACCAATTGATTATATGGCAATGCAATGAAAAAAGCGTGTGGAAAACAGTGTTAATGACAGATTTGAGAAGCACATTTCTTCAATGTTGGCCGCATGGCATTCCTGTGCAGGTGACAATGGTAATTTTTCAAAAAAACAAGGATATTTAAACAAGTGATTATTTGTTTGGTGTGCTCTATGGCCTCTGCTACAGACCTCATCGAAATGACACTTAGATATCTTAGGGTGCACATATCAAGTCTTCCCAAATGGTCTAGCGGAGAGGAATCTGCCTTGTAACGCAGGGCGGCCCGGGTTCGATTCCCGTCATGGCAAATGATTCTTGTAGAAAAATAAAATGAGTCCCAACGTGTGCAACAGAAAAGTTCGAAATCTCGTTACATTTGCATCGTCATGAACATGACTTATATCAGGCTAGCTCATTTTGTCTTTGTTCATTTTAAGTGTAGAAACAATATTTCGTTTGTGACCATTTTTTTCTGCCGTTTTGACAACAGGCTCATGACTAAAGAACACACGGCTGTCTGCTGATTGACGCTTGACTGTAGATTTTCGCTTTGTGTCAAAAGGACTCCCTTAACGCACACTTTTTCAAAGGAGGTGAATTCATCAGATCTGTTTGAAACATTGCATTTTATCCATGCACGACGACTGCTTAGATACTCGCAGCACAGTTGCCCCATATAAATTGCCCATGAGCGCGGAGCTTGTCTTTGTCACTGTCGCAACTTTGCTCCATCAGGGGGACAAGCCGGTTCGACGCCCCTGTAAGCACATGTTTCTCTAATTCCTTTGTTTCAGGCAAGCCACAGTGACGTCAGACGCCTTTGCGCATACAGCTTTGCGATGCTTAGACAGTAATAACATAATTCATGTTTACATTTCTTTAATTTACGACGCATTGTCGTTATTCGTGACGCATCAATGACCAATTGATTATATGGCAATGCAATGAAAAAAGCGTGTGGAAAACAGTGTTAATGACAGATTTGAGAAGCACATTTCTTCAATGCTGGCCGCATGGCATTCCTGTGCAGGTGACAATGGTAATTTTTCAAAACGACAAGGATATTTAAACACATGATTATTTGTTTGGTGTGCTCTTTGGCCTCTGCTACAGACCTCATCGAAATGACACTTAGATATCTTAGGGTGCACCTATGAAATCTTCCCAAATGGTCTAGCGGATAGGAATCTGCCTTGTAATGCAGGGCGGCCCTGGTTCGATTCCCGTCATGACAAATGATTCTTGTAGAAAAATAAAATGAGTCCCAACGTGTGCAACAGAACAGTTTGAAATCTCGTTACATTTGCATCGTCATGAACATGACTTATATCAGGCTAGCTAATTTTTCTTTTGTTCATTTTAAGTGTAGAAACAATATTTCGTTTGTGACCATTTTTTTCTGCCGTTTTGACAACAGGCTCATGACTAAAGAACACACGGCTGTCTGCTGATTGACGCTTGACTGTAGATTTTCGCTTTGTGTCAAAAGGACTCCCTTAACGCACACTTTTTCAAAGTAGGTGAATTCATCAGATCTGTTTGAAACATTGCATTTTATCCATGCACGACGAATGCTTAGATACTCGCAGCACAGTTGCCCCATATAAATTGCCCATGAGCGCGGAGCTTGTCTTTGTCACTGTAGCAAGTTTGCTCCATCAGGGGGACAAGCCGGTTCGACGCCCCTGTAAGCACATGTTTCTCTAATTCCTTTGTTTCAGGCAAGCCACAGTGACGTCAGACGCCTTTGCGCATACAGCTTTGCGATGCTTAGACAGTAATAACATAATTCATGTTTACATTTCTTTAATTTTCGACGCATTGTCGTTATTCGTGACGCATCAATGACCAATTGATTATATGGCAATGCAATGAAAAAAGCGTGTGGAAAACAGTGTTAATGACAGATTTGAGAAGCACATTTCTTCAATGTTGGCCGCATGGCATTCCTGTGCAGGTGACAATGGTAATTTTTCAAAAAAACAAGGATATTTAAACAAGTGATTATTTGTTTGGTGTGCTCTATGGCCTCTGCTACAGACCTCATCGAAATGACACTTAGATATCTTAGGGTGCACATATCAAGTCTTCCCAAATGGTCTAGCGGAGAGGAATCTGCCTTGTAACGCAGGGCGGCCCGGGTTCGATTCCCGTCATGGCAAATGATTTTTGTTGAAAAATAAAATGAGTCCCAACGTGTGCAACAGAACAGTTCGAAATCTCGTTACATTAGCATCGTCATGAACATGACTTATATCAGGCTAGCTCATTTTGTCTTTGTTCATTTTAAGTGTAGAAACAATATTTCGTTTGTGACCATTTTTTTCTGCCGTTTTGACAACAGGCTCATGACTAAAGAACACACGGCAGTCTGCAGATTGACGCTTGACTGTAGATTTTCGCTTGAGTCGAAAGAACTCCCTAACGCACACTTTTTCAAAGTAGGTGAATTCATCAGATCTGTTTGAAACATTGCATTTTATCCATGCACGACGACTGCTTAGATACTCGCAGCACAGTTGCCCCATATAAATTGCCCATGAGCGCGGAGCTTGTCTTTGTCACTGTAGCAACTTTGCTCCATCAGCGGGAGAAGCCGGTTCGACGCCCCTGTGAGCACATGTTTCTCTAATTCCTTTGTTTCAGGCAAGCCACTGTGACGTCAGAGGCCTTTACGCATACAGCTTTGCGATGCTTAGACAGTAATAACATAATTCATGTTTACATTTCTTTAATTTTCGACGCATTGTCGTTATTCGTGACACATCAATGACCAATTGATTATATGGCAATGCAATGAAAAAAGCGTGTGGAAAACAGTGTTAATGACAGATTTGAGAAGCACATTTCTTCAATGTTGGCCGCATGGCATTCCTGTGCAGGTGACAATGGTAATTTTTCAAAACGACAAGGATATTTAAACACATGATTATTTGTTTGCTGTGCTCTATGGCCTCTGCTACAGACCTCATCGAAATGACACTTAGATATCTTAGGGTGTACATATCAAGTCTTCCCAAATGGTCTAGCAGAGAGGATTCTGCCTTGTAACGCAGGGCGGCCCGGGTTCGATTCCCGTCATGGTAAATGATTTTTGTAGAAAAATAAAATGAGTCCTTACGTGTGCAACAGAACAGTTCGAAATCTCGTTACATTTGCATCGTCATGAACATGACTTATATCAGGCTAGCTCATTTTTTCTTTGTTCATTTTAAGTGTAGAAACAATATTTCGTTTGTGACCATTTTTTTCTGCCGTTTTGACAACAGGCTCAAGACTAAAGAACACACGGCAGTCTGCTGATTGACGCTTGACTGTAGATTTTCGCTTGAGTCGAAAGAACTCCCTAACGCACACTTTTTCAAAGTAGGTGAATTCATCAGATCGGTTTGAAACATTGCATTTTATCCATGCACGACGACTGCTTAGATACTCGCAGCACAGTTGCCTCATATAAATTGCCAATGAGCGCGGAGCTTGTCTTTGTCACTGTAGCAACTTTGCTCCATCAGCGGGAGAAGCCGGTTCGACGCCCCTGTGAGCACATGTTTCTCTAATTCCTTTGTTTCAGGCAAGCCACTGTGACGTCAGAGGCCTTTACGCATACAGCTTTGCGATGCTTAGACAGTAATAACATAATTCATGTTTACATTTCTTTAATTTTCGACGCATTGTCGTTATTCGTGACACATCAATGACCAATTGATTATATGGCAATGCAATGAAAAAAGCGTGTGGAAAACAGTGTTAATGACAGATTTGAGAAGCACATTTCTTCAATGTTGGCCGCATGGCATTCCTGTGCAGGTGACAATGGTAATTTTTCAAAACGACAAGGATATTTAAACACATGATTATTTGTTTGCTGTGCTCTATGGCCTCTGCTACAGACCTCATCGAAATGACACTTAGATATCTTAGGGTGTACATATCAAGTCTTCCCAAATGGTCTAGCAGAGAGGATTCTGCCTTGTAACGCAGGGCGGCCCGGGTTCGATTCCCGTCATGGCAAATGATTTTTGTAGAAAAATAAAATGAGTCCTTACGTGTGCAACAGAACAGTTCGAAATCTCGTTACATTTGCATCATCATGAACATGACTTATATCAGGCTAGCTCATTTTTTCTTTGTTCATTTTAAGTGTAGAAACAATATTTCGTTTGTGACCATTTTTTTCTGCCGTTTTGACAACAGGCTCAAGACTAAAGAACACACGGCAGTCTGCTGATTGACGCTTGACTGTAGATTTTCGCTTGAGTCGAAAGAACTCCCTAACGCACACTTTTTCAAAGTAGGTGAATTCATCAGATCGGTTTGAAACATTGCATTTTATCCATGCACGACGACTGCTTAGATACTCGCAGCACAGTTGCCTCATATAAATTGCCAATGAGCGCGGAGCTTGTATTTGTCACTGTAGCAACTTTGCTCCATCAGCGTGAGAAGCCGGTTCGACGCCCCTGTAAGCACATGTTTCTCAAATTCCTTTGTTTCAGGCAAGCCACTGTGACGTCAGACGCCTTTACGCATACAGCTTTGCGATGCTTAGACAGTAATAACATAATTCATGTTTAAATTTCTTTAATTTTAAACGCATTGTCGTTATTCGTGACGCATCAATGACCAATTGATTATATGGCAATGCAATGAAAAAAGCGTGTGGAAAACAGTGTTAATGACAGATTTGAGAAGCACATTTCTTCAATGTTGGCCGCATGGCATTCCTGTGCAGGTGACAATGGTAATTTTTCAAAACGACAACGATATTTAAACACATGATTATTTGTTTGCTGTGCTCTATGGCCTCTGCTACAGACCTCATCGAAATGACACTTAGATATCTTAGGGTGTACATATCAAGTCTTCCCAAATGGTCTAGCGGATAGGAATCTGCCTTGTAACGCAGGGCGGCCCGGGTTCGATTCCCGTCATGGCAAATGATTTTTGTAGAAAAATAAAATGAGTCCCAACGTGTGCAACAGAACAGTTCGAAATCTCGTTGCATTTGCATCGTCATGAACATGACTTATATCAGGCTAGCTCCTTTTTTCTTTGTTCATTTTAAGTGTAGAAACAATATTTCGATTGTGAACATTTTTTTCTGCCGTTTTGACAACAGGCTCATGACTAAAGAACACACGGCTGTCTGCTGGTTGACGCTTGACTGTAGATTTTCGCTTTGTGTCAAAAGAACTCCCTAACCACACTTTTTCAAAGTAGGTGAATTCATCAGATCTGTTTGAAACATTGCATTTTATCCATGCACGACGACTGCTTAGATACTCGCAGCACAGTTGCCCCATATAAATTGCCCATGAGCGCGGAGCTTGTCTTTGTCACTGTAGCAACTTTGCTCCATCAGCGGGAGAAACCGGTTCGATGCCCCTGTAAGCACATGTTTCTCGAATTCCTTTGTTTCAGGCAAGCCACTGTGACGTCAGACGCCTTTACGCATACAGCTTTGCGATGCTTAGACAGTAATAACATAATTCATGTTTACATTTCTTTAATTTTCGACGTATTGTCGTTATTCGTGACGCATCAATGACCAATTGATTATATGGCAATGCAATGAAAAAAGCGTGTGGAAAACAGTGTTAATGACAGATTTGAGAAGCACATTTCTTCAATGTTGGCCGCATGGCATTCCTGTGCAGGTGACAATGGTAATTTTTCAAAACGACAAGGATATTTAAACACATGATTATTTGTTTGCTGTACTCTATGGCCTCTGCTACAGACCTCATCGAAATGACACTTAGATATCTTAGGGTGCACATATCAAGTCTTCCCAAATGGTCTAGCGGATAGGAATCTCCCTTGTAACGCAGGGCGGCCCGGATTCGATTCCCGTCATGGCAAATGATTTTTTGTAGAAAAATAAAATGAGTCCCAACGTGTGCAACAGAACAGTTCGAAATCTGGTTATATTTGCATCGTCATGAACATGACTTATATCAGGCTAGCTCATTTTTTCTTTGTTCATTTTAAGTGTAGAAACAATATTTCGTTTGTGACCATTTTTTTCTGCCGTTTTGACAACAGGCTCATGACTAAAGAACACACGGCTGTCTGCTGATTGACGCTTGACTGTAGATTTTCGCTTTGTTTCAAAAGGACTCCCTAACACACACTTTTTCAAAGTAGGTGAATTCATCAGATCTGTTTGAAACATTGCATTTTATCCATGCACGACGACTGCTTAGATACTCGCAGCACAGTTGCCCCATATAAATTGCCCATGAGCGCGGAGCTTATCTTTGTCACTGTAGCAACTTTGCTCCATCAGCGGGAGAAGCCGGTTCGACGCCCCTGTAAGCACATGTTTCTCTAATTCCTTTGTTTCAGGCAAGCCACTGTGACGTCAGACGCCTTTACGCATACAGCTTTGCTATGCTTAGACAGTAATAACATAATTCATGTTTACATTTCTTTAATTTTCGACGTATTGTCGTTATTCGTGACGCATCAATGACCAATTGATTATATGGCAATGCAATGAAAAAAGCGTGTGGAAAACAGTGTTAATGACAGATTTGAGAAGCACATTTCTTCAATGTTGGCCGCATGGCATTCCTGTGCAGGTGACAATGGTAATTTTTCAAAACGACAAGGATATTTAAACACATGATTATTTGTTTGCTGTACTCTATGGCCTCTGCTACAGACCTCATCGAAATGACACTTAGATATCTTAGGGTGCACATATCAAGTCTTCCCAAATGGTCTAGCGGATAGGAATCTCCCTTGTAACGAAGGGTGGCCCGGATTCGATTCCCGTCATGGCAAATGATTTTTTGTAGAAAAATAAAATGAGTCCCAACGTGTGCAACAGAACAGTTCGAAATCTGGTTATATTTGCATCGTCATGAACATGACTTATATCAGGCTAGCTCATTTTTTCTTTGTTCATTTTAAGTGTAGAAACAATATTTCGTTTGTGACCATTTTTTTCTGCCGTTTTGACAACAGGCTCATGACTAAAGAACACACGGCTGTCTGCTGATTGACGCTTGACTGTAGATTTTCGCTTTGTTTCAAAAGGACTCCCTAACACACACTTTTTCAAAGTAGGTGAATTCATCAGATCTGTTTGAAACATTGCATTTTATCCATGCACGACGACTACTTAGATACTCGCAGCACAGTTGCCTCATATAAATTGCCCATGAGCGCGGAGCTTGTCTTTGTCACTGTAGCAACTTTGCTCCATCAGCGGGAGAAGGCGGTTCGACGCCCCTGTAAGCACATGTTTCTCTAATTCCTTTGTTTCAGGCAAGCCACTGTGACGTCAGACGCCTTTACGCATACAGCTTTGCGATGCTTAGACAGTAATAACATAATTCATGTTTACATTTCTTTAATTTTCGACGCATTGTCGTTATTCGTGACGCATCAATGACCAATTGATTATATGGCAATGCAATGAAAAAAGCGTGTGGAAAACAGTGTTAATGACAGATTTGAGAAGCACATTTCTTCAATGTTGGCCGCATGGCATTCCTGTGCAGGTGACAATGGTAATTTTTCAAAACGACAAGGATATTTAAACACATGATTATTTGTTTGCTGTGCTCTATGGCCTCTGCTACAGACCTCATCGAAATGACACTTAGATATCTTAGGGTGTACATATCAAGTCTTCCCAAATGGTCTAGCGGATAGGAATCTGCCTTGTCACGCAGGGCGGCCCGGGTTCGATTCCCGTCATGGCAAATGATTTTTGTAGAAAAATAAAATGAGTCCCAACGTGTGCAACAGAACAGTTCGAAATCTCGTTACATTTGCATCGTCATGAACATGACTTATATCAGGCTAGCTCATTTTTTCTTTGTTCATTTTAAGTGTAGAAACAATATTTCGTTTGTGAACATTTTTTTCTGCCGTTTTGACAACAGGCTCATGACTAAAGAACACACGGCTGTCTGCTGATTGACGCTTGACTGTAGATTTTCGCTTTGTGTCAAAAGAACTCCCTAACGCACACTTTTTCAAAGTAGGTGAATTCATCAGATCTGTTTGAAACATTGCATTTTATCCATGCACGACGACTACTTAGATACTCGCAGCACAGTTGCCTCATATAAATTGCCCATGAGCGCGGAGCTTGTCTTTGTCACTGCAGCAACTTTGCTCCATCAGCGGGAGAAGGCGGTTCGACGCCCCTGTAAGCACATGTTTCTCTAATTCCTTTGTTTCAGGCAAGCCACTGTGACGTCAGACGCCTTTACGCATACAGCTTTGCGATGCTTAGACAGTAATAACATAATTCATGTTTACATTTCTTTAATTTTCGACGCATTGTCGTTATTCGTGACGCATCAATGACCAATTGATTATATGGCAATGCAATGAAAAAAGCGTGTGGAAAACAGTGTTAATGACAGATTTGAGAAGCACATTTCTTCAATGTTGGCCGCATGGCATTCCTGTGCAGGTGACAATGGTAATTTTTCAAAACGACAAGGATATTTCAACACATGATTATTTGTTTGCTGTGCTCTATGGCCTCTGCTACAGACCTCATCGAAATGACACTTAGATATCTTAGGGTGTACATATCAAGTCTTCCCAAATGGTCTAGCGGATAGGAATCTGCCTTGTCACGCAGGGCGGCCCGCGTTCGATTCCCGTCATGGCAAATGATTTTTGTAGAAAAATAAAATGAGTCCCAACGTGTGCAACAGAACAGTTCGAAATCTCGTTACATTTGCATCGTCATGAACATGACTTATATCAGGCTAGCTCATTTTTTCTTTGTTCATTTTAAGTGTAGAAACAATATTTCGTTTGTGAACATTTTTTTCTGCCGTTTTGACAACAGGCTCATGACTAAAGAACACACGGCTGTCTGCTGATTGACGCTTGACTGTAGATTTTCGCTTTGTGTCAAAAGAACTCCCTAACGCACACTTTTTCAAAGTAGGTGAATTCATCAGATCTGTTTGAAACATTGCATTTTATCCATGCACGACGACTACTTAGATACTCGCAGCACAGTTGCCTCATATAAATTGCCCATGAGCGCGGAGCTTGTCTTTGTCACTGCAGCAACTTTGCTCCATCAGCGGTAGAAGGCGGTTCGACGCCCCTGTAAGCACATGTTTCTCTAATTCCTTTGTTTCAGGCAAGCCACTGTGACGTCAGACGCCTTTACGCATACAGCTTTGCGATGCTTAGACAGTAATAACATAATTCATGTTTACATTTCTTTAATTTTCGACGCATTGTCGTTATTCGTGACGCATCAATGACCAATTGATTATATGGCAATGCAATGAAAAAAGCGTGTGGAAAACAGTGTTAATGACAGATTTGAGAAGCACATTTCTTCAATGTTGTCCGCATGGCATTCCTGTGCAGGTGACAATGGTAATTTTTCAAAACGACAAGGATATTTAAACACATGATTATTTGTTTGCTGTGCTCTAATGGCCTCTGCTACAGACCTGATCGAAATGACACTTAGATATCTTAGGGTGTACATATCAAGTCTTCCCAAATGTTCTAGCGGATAGGCATCTACCTTGTAACGCAGGGCGGCCCGGGTTCGATTCCCGTCATGGCAAATGTTTTTTGTAGAAAAATAAAATGAGTCCCAACGTGTGCAACAGAACAGTTCGAAATCTCGTTACATTTGCATCGTCATGAACATGACTTATATCAGGCTAGCTAATTTTTTCTTTGTTCATTTTAAGTGTAGAAACAATATTTCGTTTGTGAACATTTTTTTCTGCCGTTTTGACAACAGGCTCATGACTAAAGAACACACGGCTGTCTGCTGATTGACGCTTGACTGTAGATTTTCGCTTCGTGTCAAAAGAACTCCCTAACGCACACTTTTTCAAAGTAGGTGAATTCATCAGATCTGTTTGAAACATTGCATTTTATCCATGCACGACGACTACTTAGATACTCGCAGCACAGTTGCCTCATATAAATTGCCCATGAGCGCGGAGCTTGTCTTTGTCACTGTAGCAACTTTGCTCCATCAGCGGGAGAAGGCGGTTCGACGCCCCTGTAAGCACATGTTTCTCTAATTCCTTTGTTTCAGGCAAGCCACTGTGACGTCAGACGCCTTTACGCATACAGCTTTGCGATGCTTAGACAGTAATAACATAATTCATGTTTACATTTCTTTAATTTTCGACGCATTGTCGTTATTCGTGACGCATCAATGACCAATTGATTATATGGCAATGCAATGAAAAAAGCGTGTGGAAAACAGTGTTAATGACAGATTTGAGAAGCACATTTCTTCAATGTTGGCCGCATGGCATTCCTGTGCAGGTGACAATGGTAATTTTTCAAAACGACAAGGATATTTAAACACATTATTATTTGTTTGCTGTGCTCTATGGCCTCTGCTACAGACCTCATCGAAATGACACTTAGATATCTTAGGGTGTACATATCAAGTCTTCCCAAATGGTTTAGCGGATAGGCATCTACCTTGTAACGCAGGGCGGCCCGGGTTCGATTCCCGTCATGGCAAACGTTTTTTGTAGAAAAATAAAATGAGTCCCAACGTGTGCAACAGAACAGTTCGAAATCTCGTTACATTTGCATCGTCATGAACATGACTTATATCAGGCTAGCCAATTTTTTCTTTGTTCATTTTAGGTGTAGAAACAATATTTCGTTTGTGAACATTTTTTTCTGCCGTTTTGACAACAGGCTCATTACTAAAGAACACACGGCTGTCTGCTGATTGACGCTTGACTGTAGATTTTCGCTTTGTGTCAAAAGAACTCCCTAACGCACACTTTTTCAAAGTAGGTGAATTCATCAGATCTGTTTGAAACATTGCATTTTATCCATGCACGACTACTACTTAGATACTCGCAGCACAGTTGCCTCATATAAATTGCCCATGAGCGCGGAGCTTGTCTTTGTCACTGTAGCAACTTTGCTCCATCAGCGGGAGAAGGCGGTTCGACGCCCCTGTAAGCACATGTTTCTCTAATTCCTTTGTTTCAGGCAAGCCACTGTGACGTCAGACGCCTTTACGCATACAGCTTTGCGATGCTTAGACAGTAATAACATAATTCATGTTTACATTTCTTTAATTTTCGACGCATTGTCGTTATTCGTGACGCATCAATGACCAATTGATTATATGGCAATGCAATGAAAAAAGCGTGTGGAAAACAGTGTTAATGACAGATTTGAGAAGCACATTTCTTCAATGTTGGCCGCATGGCATTCCTGTGCAGGTGACAATGGTAATTTTTTCAAAACGACAAGGATATTTAAACACATGATTATTTGTTTGCTGTGCTCTATGGCCTCTGCTACAGACCTCATCGAAATGACACTTAGATATCTTAGGGTGTACATATCAAGTCTTCCCAAATGGTCTAGCGGATAGGAATCTGCCTTGTAACGCAGGGCGGCCTGGGTTCGATTCCCGTCATGGCAAAGGATTTTTGTAGAAAAATAAAATGAGTCCCAACGTGTGCAACAGAACAGTTCGAAATCTCGTTACATTTGCATCGTCATGAACATGACTTATATCAGGCTAGCTCATTTTTTCTTTGTTCATTTTAAGTGTAGAAACAATATTTCGTTTGTGAACATTTTTTTCTGCCGTTTTGACAACAGGCTCATGACTAAAGAACACACGGCTGTCTGCTGATTGACGCTTGACTGTAGATTTTCGCTTTGTGTCAAAAGAACTTCCTAACGCACACTTTTTCAAAGTAGGTGAATTCATCAGATCTGTTTGAAACATTGCATTTTATCCATGCACGACGACTGCTTAGATACTCGCAGCACAGTTGCCCCATATAAATTGCCCATGAGCGCGGAGCTTGTCTTTGTCACTGTAGCAACTTTGCTCCATCAGCGGGAGAAGGCGGTTCGACGCCCCTGTAAGCACATGTTTCTCTAATTCCTTTGTTTCAGGCAAGCCACTGTGACGTCAGACGCCTTCACGCATACAGCTTTGCGATGCTTAGACAGTAATAACATAATTCATGTTTACATTTCTTTAATTTTCGACGCATTGTCGTTATTCGTGACGCATCAATGACCAATTGATTATATGGCAATGCAATGAAAAAAGCGTGTGGAAAACAGTGTTAATGACAGATTTGAGAAGCACATTTCTTCAATGTTGGCCGCATGGCATTCCTGTGCAGGTGACAATGGTAATTTTTCAAAACGACAAGGATATTTAAACACATGATTATTTGTTTGCTGTGCTCTATGGCCTCTGCTACAGACCTCATCGAAATGACACTTAGATATCTTAGGGTGTACATATCAAGTTTTCCCAAATGGTCTAGCGGATAGGCATCTACCTTGTAACGCAGGGTGGCCCGGGTTCGATTCCTGTCATGGCAAATGTTTTTTGTAGAAAAATAAAATGAGTCCCAACGTGTGCAACAGAACAGTTCGAAATCTCGTTACATTTGCATCGTCATGAACATGACTTATATCAGGCTAGCTCATTTTTTCTTTGTTCATTTTAAGTGTAGAAACAATATTTCGTTTGTGACCATTTTTTTCTGCCGTTTTGACAACAGGCTCATGACTAAAGAACACACGGCTGTCTGCTGATTGACGCTTGACTGTAGATTTTCGCTTTGTGTCAAAAGAACTTCCTAACGCACACTTTTTCAAAGTAGGTGAATTCATCAGATCTGTTTGAAACATTGCATTTTATCCATGCACGACGACTGCTTAGATACTCGCAGCACAGTTGCCCCATATAAATTGCCCATGAGCGCGGAGCTTGTCTTTGTCACTGTAGCAACTTTGCTCCATCAGCGGGAGAAGGCGGTTCGACGCCCCTGTAAGCACATGTTTCTCTAATTCCTTTGTTTCAGGCAAGCCACTGTGACGTCAGACGCCTTCACGCATACAGCTTTGCGATGCTTAGACAGTAATAACATAATTCATGTTTACATTTCTTTAATTTTCGACGCATTGTCGTTATTCGTGACGCATCAATGACCAATTGATTATATGGCAATGCAATGAAAAAAGCGTGTGGAAAACAGTGTTAATGACAGATTTGAGAAGCACATTTCTTCAATGTTGGCCGCATGGCATTCCTGTGCAGGTGACAATGGTAATTTTTCAAAACGACAAGGATATTTAAACACATGATTATTTGTTTGCTGTGCTCTATGGCCTCTGCTACAGACCTCATCGAAATGACACTTAGATATCTTAGGGTGTACATATCAAGTCTTCCCAAATGGTTTAGCGGATAGGCATCTACCTTGTAACGCAGGGCGGCCCGGGTTCGATTCCCGTCATGGCAAATATTTTTTGTAGAAAAATAAAATGAGTCCCAACGTGTGCAACAGAACAGTTCGAAATCTCGTTACATTTGCATCGTCATGAACATGACTTATATCAGGCTTGCTCATTTTTTCTTTGTTCATTTTAAGTGTAGAAACAATATTTCGTTTTAGAACATTTTTTTCTGCCGTTTTGACAACAGGCTCATGACTAAAGAACACACGGCTGTCTGCTGATTGACGCTTGACTGTAGATTTTCGCTTTGTGTCAAAAGAACTCCCTAACGCACACTTTTTCAAAGTAGGTGAATTCATCAGATCTGTTTGAAACATTGCATTTTATCCATGCACGACGACTACTTAGATACTCGCAGCACAGTTGCCTCATATAAATTGCCCATGTGCGCGGAGCTTGTCTTTGTCACTGTAGCAACTTTGCTCCATCAGCGGGAGAAGGCGCTTCGACGCCCCTGTAAGCACATGTTTCTCTGATTCCTTTGTTTCAGGCAAGCCACTGTGACGTCAGACGCCTTTACGCATACAGCTTTGCGATGCTTAGACAGTAATAACATAATTCATGTTTACATTTCTTTAATTTTCGACGCATTGTCGTTATTCGTGACGCATCAATGACCAATTGATTATATGGCAATGCAATGAAAAAAGCGTGTGGAAAACAGTGTTAATGACAGATTTGAGAAGCACATTTCTTCAATGTTGGCCGCATGGCATTCCTGTGCAGGTGACAATGGTAATTTTTCAAAACGACAAGGATATTTAAACACATGATTATTTGTTTGCTGTGCTCTATGGCCTCTGCTACAGACCTCATCGAAATCACACTTAGATATCTTAGGGTGTACATATCAAGTTTTCCCAAATGGTCTAGCGGATAGGCATCTACCTTGTAACGCAGGGCGGCCCGGGTTCGATTCCCGTCATGGCAAATGTTTTTTGTAGAAAAATAAAATGAGTCCCAACGTGTGCAACAGAACAGTTCGAAATCTCGTTACATTTGCATCGTCATGAACATGACTTATATCAGGCTAGCTCATTTTTTCTTTGTTCATTTTAAGTGTAGAAACAATATTTCGTTTGTGAACATTTTTTTCTGCCGTTTTGACAACAGGCTCATGACTAAAGAACACACGGCTGTCTGCTGATTGACGCTTGACTGTAGATTTTCGCTTTGTGTCAAAAGAACTTCCTAACGCACACTTTTTCAAAGTAGGTGAATTCATCAGATCTGTTTGAAACATTGCATTTTATCCATGCACGACGACTACTTAGATACTCGCAGCACAGTTGCCTCATATAAATTGCCCATGAGCGCGGAGCTTGTCTTTGTCACTGTAGCAACTTTGCTCCATCAGCGGGAGAAGGCGGTTCGACGCCCCTGTAAGCACATGTTTCTCTAATTCCTTTGTTTCAGGCAAGCCACTGTGACGTCAGACGCCTTTACGCATACAGCTTTGCGATGCTTAGACAGTAATAACATAATTCATGTTTACATTTCTTTAATTTTCGACGCATTGTCGTTATTCGTGACGCATCAATGACCAATTGATTATATGGCAATGCAATGAAAAAAGCGTGTGGAAAACAGTGTTAATGACAGATTTGAGAAGCACATTTCTTCAATGTTGGCCGCATGGCATTCCTGTGCAGGTGACAATGGTAATTTTTCAAAACGACAAGGATATTTAAACACATGATTATTTGTTTGCTGTGCTCTATGGCCTCTGCTACAGACCTCATCGAAATGACACTTAGATATCTTAGGGTGTACATATCAAGTCTTCCCAAATGGTTTAGCGGATAGGCATCTACCTTGTAACGCAGGGCGGCCCGGGTTCGATTCCCGTCATGGCAAATGTTTTTTGTAGAAAAATAAAATGAGTCCCAACGTGTGCAACAGAACAGTTCGAAATCTCGTTACATTTGCATCGTCATGAACATGACTTATATCAGGCTAGCCAATTTTTTCTTTGTTCATTTTAAGTGTAGAAACAATATTTCGTTTTAGAACATTTTTTTCTGCCGTTTTGACAACAGGCTCATGACTAAAGAACACACGGCTGTCTGCTGATTGACGCTTGACTGTAGATTTTCGCTTTGTGTCAAAAGAACTCCCTAACGCACACTTTTTCAAAGTAGGTGAATTCATCAGATCTGTTTGAAACATTGCATTTTATCCATGCACGACGACTACTTAGATACTCGCAGCACAGTTGCCTCATATAAATTGCCCATGAGCGTGGAGCTTGTCTTTGTCACTGTAGCAACTTTGCTCCATCAGAGGGAGAAGGCGGTTCGACGCCCCTGTAAGCACATGTTTGTCTAATTCCTTTGTTTCAGGCAAGCCACTGTGACGTCAGACGCCTTTACGCATACAGCTTTGCGATGCTTAGACAGTAATAACATAATTCATGTTTACATTTCTTTAATTTTCGACGCATTGTCGTTATTCGTGACGCATCAATGACCAATTGATTATATGGCAATGCAATGAAAAAAGCGTGTGGAAAACAGTGTTAATGACAGATTTGAGAAGCACATTTCTTCAATGTTGGCCGCATGGCATTCCTGTGCAGGTGACAATAGTAATTTTTCAAAACGACAAGGATATTTAAACACATGATTATTTGTTTGCTGTGCTCTATGGCCTCTGCTACAGACCTCATCGAAATGACACTTAGATATCTTAGGGTGTATATATCAAGTCTTCCCAAATGGTCTAGCGTATAGGAATCTGCCTTGTCACGCAGGGCGGCCCGGGTTCGATTCCCGTCATGGCAAATGATTTTTGTAGAAAAATAAAATGAGTCCCAACGTGTGCAACAGAACAGTTCGAAATCTCGTTACATTTGCATCGTCATGAACATGACTTATATCAGGCTAGCTAATTTTTTCTTTGTTCATTTTAAGTGTAGAAACAATATTTCGTTTGTGAACATTTTTTTCTGCCGTTTTGACAACAGACTCATTACTAAAGAACACACGGCTGTCTGCTGATTGACGCTTGACTGTAGATTTTCGCTTTGTGTCAAAAGAACTCCCTAACGCACACTTTTTCAAAGTAGGTGAATTCATCAGATCTGTTTGAAACATTGCATTTTATCCATGCACGACGACTACTTAGATACTCGCAGCACAGTTGCCTCATATAAATTGCCCATGTGCGCGGAGCTTGTCTTTGTCACTGTAGCAACTTTGCTCCATCAGCGGGAGAAGGCGGTTCGACGCCCCTGTAAGCACATGTTTCTCTAATTCCTTTGTTTCAGGCAAGCCACTGTGACGTCAGACGCCTTTACGCATACAGCTTTGCGATGCTTAGACAGTAATAACATAATTCATGTTTACATTTCTTTAATTTTCGACGCATTGTCGTTATTCGTGACGCATCAATGACCAATTGATTATATGGCAATGCAATGAAAAAAGCGTGTGGAAAACAGTGTTAATGACAGATTTGAGAAGGACATTTCTTCAATGTTGGCCGCATGGCATTCCTGTGCAGGTGACAATGGTAATTTTTCAAAACGACAAGGATATTTAAACACATGATTATCTGTTTGCTGTGCTCTATGGCCTCTGCTACAGACCTCATCGAAATGACACTTAGATATCTTAGGGTGTACATATCAAGTCTTCCCAAATGGTCTAGCGGATAGGAATCTGCCTTGTAACGCAGGGCGGCCCGGGTTCGATTCCCGTCATGGCAAAGGATTTTTGTAGAAAAATAAAATGAGTCCCAACGTGTGCAACAGAACAGTTCGAAATCTCGTTACATTTGCATCGTCATGAACATGACTTATATCAGGCTAGCTCATTTTTTCTTTGTTCATTTTAAGTGTAGAAACAATATTTCGTTTGTGAACATTTTTTTCTGCCGTTTTGACAACAGGCTCATGACTAAAGAACGCACGGCTGTCTGCTGATTGACGCTTGACTGTAGATTTTCGCTTTGTGTCAAAAGAACTCCCTAACGCACACTTTTTCAAAGTAGGTGAATTCATCAGATCTGTTTGAAACATTGCATTTTATCCATGCACGACGACTACTTAGATACTCGCAGCACAGTTGCCTCATATAAATTGCCCATGAGCGTGGAGCTTGTCTTTGTCACTGTAGCAACTTTGCTCCATCAGAGGGAGAAGGCGGTTCGACGCCCCTGTAAGCACATGTTTGTCTAATTCCTTTGTTTCAGGCAAGCCACTGTGACGTCAGACGCCTTTACGCATACAGCTTTGCGATGCTTAGACAGTAATAACATAATTCATGTTTACATTTCTTTAATTTTCGACGCATTGTCGTTATTCGTGACGCATCAATGACCAATTGATTATATGGCAATGCAATGAAAAAAGCGTGTGGAAAACAGTGTTAATGACAGATTTGAGAAGCACATTTCTTCAATGTTGGCCGCATGGCATTCCTGTGCAGGTGACAATAGTAATTTTTCAAAACGACAAGGATATTTAAACACATGATTATTTGTTTGCTGTGCTCTATGGCCTCTGCTACAGACCTCATCGAAATGACACTTAGATATCTTAGGGTGTATATATCAAGTCTTCCCAAATGGTCTAGCGTATAGGAATCTGCCTTGTCACGCAGGGCGGCCCGGGTTCGATTCCCGTCATGGCAAATGATTTTTGTAGAAAAATAAAATGAGTCCCAACGTGTGCAACAGAACAGTTCGAAATCTCGTTACATTTGCATCGTCATGAACATGACTTATATCAGGCTAGCTAATTTTTTCTTTGTTCATTTTAAGTGTAGAAACAATATTTCGTTTGTGAACATTTTTTTCTGCCGTTTTGACAACAGACTCATTACTAAAGAACACACGGCTGTCTGCTGATTGACGCTTGACTGTAGATTTTCGCTTTGTGTCAAAAGAACTCCCTAACGCACACTTTTTCAAAGTAGGTGAATTCATCAGATCTGTTTGAAACATTGCATTTTATCCATGCACGACGACTACTTAGATACTCGCAGCACAGTTGCCTCATATAAATTGCCCATGTGCGCGGAGCTTGTCTTTGTCACTGTAGCAACTTTGCTCCATCAGCGGGAGAAGGCGGTTCGACGCCCCTGTAAGCACATGTTTCTCTAATTCCTTTGTTTCAGGCAAGCCACTGTGACGTCAGACGCCTTTACGCATACAGCTTTGCGATGCTTAGACAGTAATAACATAATTCATGTTTACATTTCTTTAATTTTCGACGCATTGTCGTTATTCGTGACGCATCAATGACCAATTGATTATATGGCAATGCAATGAAAAAAGCGTGTGGAAAACAGTGTTAATGACAGATTTGAGAAGGACATTTCTTCAATGTTGGCCGCATGGCATTCCTGTGCAGGTGACAATGGTAATTTTTCAAAACGACAAGGATATTTAAACACATGATTATCTGTTTGCTGTGCTCTATGGCCTCTGCTACAGACCTCATCGAAATGACACTTAGATATCTTAGGGTGTACATATCAAGTCTTCCCAAATGGTCTAGCGGATAGGAATCTGCCTTGTAACGCAGGGCGGCCCGGGTTCGATTCCCGTCATGGCAAAGGATTTTTGTAGAAAAATAAAATGAGTCCCAACGTGTGCAACAGAACAGTTCGAAATCTCGTTACATTTGCATCGTCATGAACATGACTTATATCAGGCTAGCTCATTTTTTCTTTGTTCATTTTAAGTGTAGAAACAATATTTCGTTTGTGAACATTTTTTTCTGCCGTTTTGACAACAGGCTCATGACTAAAGAACACACGGCTGTCTGGTGATTGACGCTTGACTGTAGATTTTCGCTTTGTGTCAAAAGAACTTCCTAACGCACACTTTTTCAAAGTAGGTGAATTCATCAGATCTGTTTGAAACATTGCATTTTATCCATGCACGACGACTGCTTAGATACTCGCAGCACAGTTGCCCCATATAAATTGCCCATGAGCGCGGAGCTTGTCTTTGTCACTGTAGCAACTTTGCTCCATCAGCGGGAGAAGGCGGTTCGACGCCCCTGTAAGCACATGTTTCTCTAATTCCTTTGTTTCAGGCAAGCCACTGTGACGTCAGACGCCTTCACGCATACAGCTTTGCGATGCTTAGACAGTAATAACATAATTCATGTTTACATTTCTTTAATTTTCGACGCATTGTCGTTATTCGTGACGCATCAATGACCAATTGATTATATGGCAATGCAATGAAAAAAGCGTGTGGAAAACAGTGTTAATGACAGATTTGAGAAGGACATTTCTTCAATGTTGGCCGCATGGCATTCCTGTGCAGGTGACAATGGTAATTTTTCAAAACGACAAGGATATTTAAACACATGATTATCTGTTTGCTGTGCTCTATGGCCTCTGCTACAGACCTCATCGAAATGACACTTAGATATCTTAGGGTGTACATATCAAGTCTTCCCAAATGGTCTAGCGGATAGGAATCTGCCTTGTAACGCAGGGCGGCCCGGGTTCGATTCCCGTCATGGCAAAGGATTTTTGTAGAAAAATAAAATGAGTCCCAACGTGTGCAACAGAACAGTTCGAAATCTCGTTACATTTGCATCGTCATGAACATGACTTATATCAGGCTAGCTCATTTTTTCTTTGTTCATTTTAAGTGTAGAAACAATATTTCGTTTGTGAACATTTTTTTCTGCCGTTTTGACAACAGGCTCATGACTAAAGAACACACGGCTGTCTGCTGATTGACGCTTGACTGTAGATTTTCGCTTTGTGTCAAAAGAACTCCCTAACGCACACTTTTTCAAAGTAGGTGAATTCATCAGATCTGTTTGAAACATTGCATTTTATCCATGCACGACGACTACTTAGATACTCGCAGCACAGTTGCCTCATATAAATTGCCCATGAGCGTGGAGCTTGTCTTTGTCACTGTAGCAACTTTGCTCCATCAGAGGGAGAAGGCGGTTCGACGCCCCTGTAAGCACATGTTTGTCTAATTCCTTTGTTTCAGGCAAGCCACTGTGACGTCAGACGCCTTTACGCATACAGCTTTGCGATGCTTAGACAGTAATAACATAATTCATGTTTACATTTCTTTAATTTTCGACGCATTGTCGTTATTCGTGACGCATCAATGACCAATTGATTATATGGCAATGCAATGAAAAAAGCGTGTGGAAAACAGTGTTAATGACAGATTTGAGAAGCACATTTCTTCAATGTTGGCCGCATGGCATTCCTGTGCAGGTGACAATAGTAATTTTTCAAAACGACAAGGATATTTAAACACATGATTATTTGTTTGCTGTGCTCTATGGCCTCTGCTACAGACCTCATCGAAATGACACTTAGATATCTTAGGGTGTATATATCAAGTCTTCCCAAATGGTCTAGCGTATAGGAATCTGCCTTGTCACGCAGGGCGGCCCGGGTTCGATTCCCGTCATGGCAAATGATTTTTGTAGAAAAATAAAATGAGTCCCAACGTGTGCAACAGAACAGTTCGAAATCTCGTTACATTTGCATCGTCATGAACATGACTTATATCAGGCTAGCTAATTTTTTCTTTGTTCATTTTAAGTGTAGAAACAATATTTCGTTTGTGAACATTTTTTTCTGCCGTTTTGACAACAGACTCATTACTAAAGAACACACGGCTGTCTGCTGATTGACGCTTGACTGTAGATTTTCGCTTTGTGTCAAAAGAACTCCCTAACGCACACTTTTTCAAAGTAGGTGAATTCATCAGATCTGTTTGAAACATTGCATTTTATCCATGCACGACGACTACTTAGATACTCGCAGCACAGTTGCCTCATATAAATTGCCCATGTGCGCGGAGCTTGTCTTTGTCACTGTAGCAACTTTGCTCCATCAGCGGGAGAAGGCGGTTCGACGCCCCTGTAAGCACATGTTTCTCTAATTCCTTTGTTTCAGGCAAGCCACTGTGACGTCAGACGCCTTTACGCATACAGCTTTGCGATGCTTAGACAGTAATAACATAATTCATGTTTACATTTCTTTAATTTTCGACGCATTGTCGTTATTCGTGACGCATCAATGACCAATTGATTATATGGCAATGCAATGAAAAAAGCGTGTGGAAAACAGTGTTAATGACAGATTTGAGAAGGACATTTCTTCAATGTTGGCCGCATGGCATTCCTGTGCAGGTGACAATGGTAATTTTTCAAAACGACAAGGATATTTAAACACATGATTATCTGTTTGCTGTGCTCTATGGCCTCTGCTACAGACCTCATCGAAATGACACTTAGATATCTTAGGGTGTACATATCAAGTCTTCCCAAATGGTCTAGCGGATAGGAATCTGCCTTGTAACGCAGGGCGGCCCGGGTTCGATTCCCGTCATGGCAAAGGATTTTTGTAGAAAAATAAAATGAGTCCCAACGTGTGCAACAGAACAGTTCGAAATCTCGTTACATTTGCATCGTCATGAACATGACTTATATCAGGCTAGCTCATTTTTTCTTTGTTCATTTTAAGTGTAGAAACAATATTTCGTTTGTGAACATTTTTTTCTGCCGTTTTGACAACAGGCTCATGACTAAAGAACACACGGCTGTCTGGTGATTGACGCTTGACTGTAGATTTTCGCTTTGTGTTAAAAGAACTTCCTAACGCACACTTTTTCAAAGTAGGTGAATTCATCAGATCTGTTTGAAACATTGCATTTTATCCATGCACGACGACTGCTTAGATACTCGCAGCACAGTTGCCCCATATAAATTGCCCATGAGCGCGGAGCTTGTCTTTGTCACTGTAGCAACTTTGCTCCATCAGCGGGAGAAGGCGGTTCGACGCCCCTGTAAGCACATGTTTCTCTAATTCCTTTGTTTCAGGCAAGCCACTGTGACGTCAGACGCCTTCACGCATACAGCTTTGCGATGCTTAGACAGTAATAACATAATTCATGTTTACATTTCTTTAATTTTCGACGCATTGTCGTTATTCGTGACGCATCAATGACCAATTGATTATATGGCAATGCAATGAAAAAAGCGTGTGGAAAACAGTGTTAATGACAGATTTGAGAAGCACATTTCTTCAATGTTGGCCGCATGGCATTCCTGTGCAGGTGACAATGGTAATTTTTCAAAACGACAAGGATATTTAAACACATGATTATTTGTTTGCTGTGATCTATGGCCTCTGCTACAGACCTCATCGAAATGACACTTAGATATCTTAGGGTGTACATATCAAGTCTTCCCAAATGGTCTAGCGGATAGGAATCTGCCTTGTAACGCAGGGCGGCCCGGGTTCGATTCCCGTCATGGCAAAGGATTTTTGTAGAAAAATAAAATGAGTCCCAACGTGTGCAACAGAACAGTTCGAAATCTCGTTACATTTGCATCGTCATGAACATGACTTATATCAGGCTAGCTCATTTTTTCTTTGTTCATTTTAAGTGTAGAAACAATATTTCGTTTGTGAACATTTTTTTCTGCCGTTTTGACAACAGGCTCATGACTAAAGAACACACGGCTGTCTGCTGATTGACGCTTGACTGTAGATTTTCGCTTCGTGTCAAAAGAACTCCCTAACGCACACTTTTTCAAAGTAGGTGAATTCATCAGATCTGTTTGAAACATTGCATTTTATCCATGCACGACGACTACTTAGATACTCGCAGCACAGTTGCCTCATATAAATTGCCCATGAGCGCGGAGCTTGTCTTTGTCACTGTAGCAACTTTGCTCCATCAGCGGGAGAAGGCGGTTCGACGCCCCTGTAAGCACATGTTTCTCTAATTCCTTTGTTTCAGGCAAGCCACTGTGACGTCAGACGCCTTTACGCATACAGCTTTGCGATGCTTAGACAGTAATAACATAATTCATGTTTACATTTCTTTAATTTTCGACGCATTGTCGTTATTCGTGACGCATCAATGACCAATTGATTATATGGCAATGCAATGAAAAAAGCGTGTGGAAAACAGTGTTAATGACAGATTTGAGAAGGACATTTCTTCAATGTTGGCCGCATGGCATTCCTGTGCAGGTGACAATGGTAATTTTTCAAAACGACAAGGATATTTAAACACATGATTATTTGTTTGCTGTGCTCTATGGCCTCTGCTACAGACCTCATCGAAATGACACTTAGATATCTTAGGGTGTACATATCAAGTCTTCCCAAATGGTCTAGCGGATAGGAATCTGCCTTGTAACGCATGGCGGCCCGGGTTCGATTCCCGTCATGGCAAAGGATTTTTGTAGAAAAATAAAATGAGTCCCAACGTGTGCAACAGAACAGTTCGAAATCTCGTTACATTTGCATCGTCATGAACATGACTTATATCAGGCTAGCTCATTTTTTCTTTGTTCATTTTAAGTGTAGAAACAATATTTCGTTTGTGAACATTTTTTTCTGCCGTTTTGACAACAGGCTCATGACTAAAGAACACACGGCTGTCTGCTGATTGACGCTTGACTGTAGATTTTCGCTTCGCGTCAAAAGAACTCCCTAACGCACACTTTTTCAAAGTAGGTGAATTCATCAGATCTGTTTGAAATATTGCATTTTATCCATGCACGACGACTACTTAGATACTCGCAGCACAGTTGCCTCATATAAATTGCCCATGAGTGCGGAGCTTGTCTTTGTCACTGTAGCAACTTTGCTCCATCAGCGGGAGAAGGCGGTTCGACGCCCCTGTAAGCACATGTTTCTCTAATTCCTTTGTTTCAGGCAAGCCACTGTGACGTCAGACGCCTTTACGCATACAGCTTTGCGATGCTTAGACAGTAATAACATAATTCATGTTTACATTTCTTTAATTTTCGACGCATTGTCGTTATTCGTGACGCATCAATGACCAATTGATTATATGGCAATGCAATGAAAAAAGCGTGTGGAAAACAGTGTTAATGACAGATTTGAGAAGCACATTTCTTCAATGTTGGCCGCATGGCATTCCTGTGCAGGTGACAATGGTAATTTTTCAAAACGACAAGGATATTTAAACACATGATTATTTGTTTGCTGTGATCTATGGCCTCTGCTACAGACCTCATCGAAATGACACTTAGATATCTTAGGGTGTACATATCAAGTCTTCCCAAATGGTCTAGCGGATAGGAATCTGCCTTGTAACGCAGGGCGGCCCGGGTTCGATTCCCGTCATGGCAAAGGATTTTTGTAGAAAAATAAAATGAGTCCCAACGTGTGCAACAGAACAGTTCGAAATCTCGTTACATTTGCATCGTCATGAACATGACTTATATCAGGCTAGCTCATTTTTTCTTTGTTCATTTTAAGTGTAGAAACAATATTTCGTTTGTGAACATTTTTTTCTGCCGTTTTGACAACAGGCTCATGACTAAAGAACACACGGCTGTCTGCTGATTGACGCTTGACTGTAGATTTTCGCTTCGTGTCAAAAGAACTCCCTAACGCACACTTTTTCAAAGTAGGTGAATTCATCAGATCTGTTTGAAACATTGCATTTTATCCATGCACGACGACTACTTAGATACTCGCAGCACAGTTGCCTCATATAAATTGCCCATGAGCGCGGAGCTTGTCTTTGTCACTGTAGCAACTTTGCTCCATCAGCGGGAGAAGGCGGTTCGACGCCCCTGTAAGCACATGTTTCTCTAATTCCTTTGTTTCAGGCAAGCCACTGTGACGTCAGACGCCTTTACGCATACAGCTTTGCGATGCTTAGACAGTAATAACATAATTCATGTTTACATTTCTTTAATTTTCGACGCATTGTCGTTATTCGTGACGCATCAATGACCAATTGATTATATGGCAATGCAATGAAAAAAGCGTGTGGAAAACAGTGTTAATGACAGATTTGAGAAGGACATTTCTTCAATGTTGGCCGCATGGCATTCCTGTGCAGGTGACAATGGTAATTTTTCAAAACGACAAGGATATTTAAACACATGATTATTTGTTTGCTGTGCTCTATGGCCTCTGCTACAGACCTCATCGAAATGACACTTAGATATCTTAGGGTGTACATATCAAGTCTTCCCAAATGGTCTAGCGGATAGGAATCTGCCTTGTAACGCATGGCGGCCCGGGTTCGATTCCCGTCATGGCAAAGGATTTTTGTAGAAAAATAAAATGAGTCCCAACGTGTGCAACAGAACAGTTCGAAATCTCGTTACATTTGCATCGTCATGAACATGACTTATATCAGGCTAGCTCATTTTTTCTTTGTTCATTTTAAGTGTAGAAACAATATTTCGTTTGTGAACATTTTTTTCTGCCGTTTTGACAACAGGCTCATGACTAAAGAACACACGGCTGTCTGCTGATTGACGCTTGACTGTAGATTTTCGCTTCGCGTCAAAAGAACTCCCTAACGCACACTTTTTCAAAGTAGGTGAATTCATCAGATCTGTTTGAAACATTGCATTTTATCCATGCACGACGACTACTTAGATACTCGCAGCACAGTTGCCTCATATAAATTGCCCATGAGTGCGGAGCTTGTCTTTGTCACTGTAGCAACTTTGCTCCATCAGCGGGAGAAGGCGGTTCGACGCCCCTGTAAGCACATGTTTCTCTAATTCCTTTGTTTCAGGCAAGCCACTGTGACGTCAGACGCCTTTACGCATACAGCTTTGCGATGCTTAGACAGTAATAACATAATTCATGTTTACATTTCTTTAATTTTCGACGCATTGTCGTTATTCGTGACGCATCAATGACCAATTGATTATATGGCAATGCAATGAAAAAAGCGTGTGGAAAACAGTGTTAATGACAGATTTGAGAAGCACATTTCTTCAATGTTGGCCGCATGGCATTCCTGTGCAGGTGACAATGGTAATTTTTCAAAAAGACAAGGATATTTAAACACATGATTATTTGTTTGCTGTGCTCTATGGCCTCTGCTACAGACCTCATCGAAATGACACTTAGATATCTTAGGGTGTACATATCAAGTCTTCCCAAATGGTCTAGCGGATAGGAATCTGCCTTGTCACGCAGGGCGGCCCGGGTTCGATTCCCGTCATGGCAAATGATTTTTGTAGAAAATTAAAATGAGTCCCAACGTGTGCAACAGAACAGTTCGAAATCTCGTTACATTTGCATCGTCATGAACATGACTTATATCAGGCTAGCTAATTTTTTCTTTGTTCATTTTAAGTGTAGAAACAATATTTCGTTTGTGAACATTTTTTTCTGCCGTTTTGACAACAGGCTCATTACTATAGAACACACGGCTGTCTGCTGATTGACTCTTGACTGTAGATTTTCGCTTTGTGTCAAAAGAACTCCCTAACGCACACTTTTTCAAAGTAGGTGAATTCATCAGATCTGTTTGAAACATTGCATTTTATCCATGCACGACGACTACTTAGATACTCGCAGCACAGTTGCCCCATATAAATTGCCCATGAGCGCGGAGCTTGTCTTTGTCACTGTAGCAACTTTGCTCCATCAGCGGGAGAAGGCGGTTCGACGCCCCTGTAAGCACATGTTTCTCTAATTCCTTTGTTTCAGGCAAGCCACTGTGACGTCAGACGCCTTCACGCATACAGCTTTGCGATGCTTAGACAGTAATAACATAATTCATGTTTACATTTCTTTAATTTTCGACGCATTGTCGTTATTCGTGACGCATCAATGACCAATTGATTATATGGCAATGCAATGAAAAAAGCGTGTGGAAAACAGTGTTAATGACAGATTTGAGAAGCACATCTCTTCAATGTTGTCCGCATGGCATTCCTGTGCAGGTGACAATGGTAATTTTTCAAAACGACAAGGATATTTAAACACATGATTATTTGTTTGCTGTGATCTATGGCCTCTGCTACAGACCTCATCGAAATGACACTTAGATATCTTAGGGTGTACATATCAAGTCTTCCCAAATGGTCTAGCGGATAGGAATCTGCCTTGTCACGCAGGGCGGCCCGGGTTCGATTCCCGTCATGGCAAATGATTTTTGTAGAAAATTAAAATGAGTCCCAACGTGTGCAACAGAACAGTTCGAAATCTCGTTACATTTGCATCGTCATGAACATGACTTATATCAGGCTAGCTAATTTTTTCTTTGTTCATTTTAAGTGTAGAAACAATATTTCGTTTGTGAACATTTTTTTCTGCCGTTTTGACAACAGGCTCATTACTATAGAACACACGGCTGTCTGCTGATTGACGCTTGACTGTAGATTTTCGCTTTGTGTCAAAAGAACTCCCTAACGCACACTTTTTCAAAGTAGGTGAATTCATCAGATCTGTTTGAAACATTGCATTTTATCCATGCACGACGACTACTTAGATACTCGCAGCACAGTTGCCTCATATAAATTGCCCATGAGCGTGGAGCTTGTCTTTGTCACTGTAGCAACTTTGCTCCATCAGCGGGAGAAGGCGGTTCGACGCCCCTGTAAGCACATGTTTCTCTAATTCCTTTGTTTCAGGCAAGCCACTGTGACGTCAGACGCCTTTACGCATACAGCTTTGCGATGCTTAGACAGTAATAACATAATTCATGTTTACATTTCTTTAATTTTCGACGCATTGTCGTTATTCGTGACGCATCAATGACCAATTGATTATATGGCAATGCAATGAAAAAAGCGTGTGGAAAACAGTGTTAATGACAGATTTGAGAAGCACATTTCTTCAATGTTGGCCGCATGGCATTCCTGTGCAGGTGACAATGGTAATTTTTCAAAACGACAAGGATATTTAAACACATGATTATTTGTTTGCTGTGCTCTATGGCCTCTGCTACAGACCTCATCGAAATGACACTTAGATATCTTAGGGTGTACATATCAAGTCTTCCCAAATGGTCTAGCGGATAGGAATCTGCCTTGTAACGCAGGGCGGCCCGGGTTCGATTCCCGTCATGGCAAATGATTTTTGTAGAAAAATAAAATGAGTCCCAACGTGTGCAACAGAACAGTTCGAAATCTCGTTACATTTGCATCGTCATGAACATGACTTATATCAGGCTAGCTAATTTTTTCTTTGTTCATTTTAAGTGTAGAAACAATATTTCGTTTGTGAACATTTTTTTCTGCCGTTTTGACAACAGACTCATTACTAAAGAACACACGGCTGTCTGCTGATTGACGCTTGACTGTAGATTTTCGCTTTGTGTCAAAAGAACTCCCTAACGCACACTTTTTCAAAGTAGGTGAATTCATCAGATCTGTTTGAAACATTGCATTTTATCCATGCACGACGACTACTTAGATACTCGCAGCACAGTTGCCTCATATAAATTGCCCATGAGCGCGGAGCTTGTCTTTGTCACTGTAGCAACTTTGCTCCATCAGCGGGAGAAGGCGGTTCGACGCCCGTGTAAGCACATGTTTCTCTAATTCCTTTGTTTCAGGCAAGCCACTGTGACGTCAGACGCCTTTACGCATACAGCTTTGCGATGCTTAGACAGTAATAACATAATTCATGTTTACATTTCTTTAATTTTCGACGCATTGTCGTTATTCGTGACGCATCAATGACCAATTGATTATATGGCAATGCAATGAAAAAAGCGTGTGGAAAACAGTGTTAATGACAGATTTGAGAAGCACATTTCTTCAATGTTGGCCGCATGGCATTCCTGTGCAGGTGACAATGGTAATTTTTCAAAACGACAAGGATATTTAAACACATGATTATTTGTTTGCTGTGCTCTATGGCCTCTGCTACAGACCTCATCGAAATGACACTTAGATATCTTAGGGTGTACATATCAAGTCTTCCCAAATGGTCTAGCGGATAGGAATCTGCCTTGTAACGCAGGGCGGCCCGGGTTCGATTCCCGTCATGGCAAAGGATTTTTGTAGAAAAATAAAATGAGTCCCAACGTGTGCAACAGAACAGTTCGAAATCTCGTTACATTTGCATCGTCATGAACATGACTTATATCAGGCTAGCTCATTTTTTCTTTGTTCATTTTAAGTGTAGAAACAATATTTCGTTTGTGAACATTTTTTTCTGCCGTTTTGACAACAGGCTCATGACTAAAGAACACACGGCTGTCTGCTGATTGACGCTTGACTGTAGATTTTCGCTTCGTGTCAAAAGAACTCCCTAACGCACACTTTTTCAAAGTAGGTGAATTCATCAGATCTGTTTGAAACATTGCATTTTATGCATGCACGACGACTACTTAGATACTCGCAGCACAGTTGCCTCATATAAATTGCCCATGAGCGTGGAGCTTGTCTTTGTCACTGTAGAAACTTTGCTCCATCAGCGGGAGAAGGCGGTTCGACGCCCCTGTAAGCACATGTTTCTCTAATTCCTTTGTTTCAGGCAAGCCACTGTGACGTCAGACGCCTTTACGCATACAGCTTTGCGATGCTTAGACAGTAATAACATAATTCATGTTTACATTTCTTTAATTTTCGACGCATTGTCGTTATTCGTGACGCATCAATGACCAATTGATTATATGGCAATGCAATGAAAAAAGCGTGTGGAAAACAGTGTTAATGACAGATTTGAGAAGCACATTTCTTCAATGTTGGCCGCATGGCATTCCTGTGCAGGTGACAATGGTAATTTTTCAAAACGACAAGGATATTTAAACACATGATTATTTGTTTGCTGTGCTCTATGGCCTCTGCTACAGACCTCATCGAAATGACACTTAGATATCTTAGGGTGTACATATCAAGTCTTCCCAAATGGTCTAGCGGATAGGAATCTGCCTTGTAACGCAGGGCGGCCCGGGTTCGATTCCCGTCATGGCAAAGGATTTTTGTAGAAAAATAAAATGAGTCCCAACGTGTGCAACAGAACAGTTTGAAATCTCGTTTCATTTGCATCGTCATGAACATGACTTATATCAGGCTTGCTCATTTTTTCTTTGTTCATTTTAAGTGTAGAAACAATATTTCGTTTTAGAACATTTTTTTCTGCCGTTTTGACAACAGGCTCATGACTAAAGAACACACGGCTGTCTGCTGATTGACGCTTGACTGAAGATTTTCGCTTTGTGTCAAAAGAACTCCCTAACGCACACTTTTTCAAAGTAGGTGAATTCATCAGATCTGTTTGAAACATTGCATTTTATCCATGCACGACGACTACTTAGATACTCGCAGCACAGTTGCCTCATATAAACTGCTCATGAGCGCGGAGCTTGTCTTTGTCACTGTAGCAACTTTGCTCCATCAGCGGGAGAAGGCGGTTCGACGCCCCTGTAAGCACATGTTTCTCTAATTCCTTTGTTTCAGGCAAGCCACTGTGACGTCAGACGCCTTTACGCATACAGCTTTGCGATGCTTAGACAGTAATAACATAATTCATGTTTACATTTCTTTAATTTTCGACGCATTGTCGTTATTCCTGACGCATCAATGACCAATTGATTTTATGGCAATGCAATGAAAAAAGCGTGTGGAAAACAGTGTTAATGACAGATTTGAGAAGCACATTTCATCAATGTTGGCCGCATGGCATTCCTGTGCAGGTGACAATGGTAATTTTTCAAAACGACAAGGATATTTAAACACATGATTATTTGTTTGCTGTGCTCTATGGCCTCTGCTACAGACCTCATCGAAATGACACTTAGATATCTTAGGGTGTACATATCAAGTCTTCCCAAATGGTCTAGCGGATAGGAATATGCCTTGTAACGCAGGGCGGCCCGGGTTCGATTCCCGTCATGGCAAAGGATTTTTGTAGAAAAATAAAATGAGTCCCAACGTGTGCAACAGAACAGTTTGAAATCTCGTTTCATTTGCATCGTCATGAACATGACTTATATCAGGCTTGCTCATTTTTTCTTTGTTCATTTTAAGTGTAGAAACAATATTTCGTTTTAGAACATTTTTTTCTGCCGTTTTGACAACAGGCTCATGACTAAAGAACACACGGCTGTCTGCTGATTGACGCTTGACTGAAGATTTTCGCTTTGTGTCAAAAGAACTCCCTAACGCACACTTTTTCAAAGTAGGTGAATTCATCAGATCTGTTTGAAACATTGCATTTTATCCATGCACGACGACTACTTAGATACTCGCAGCACAGTTGCCTCATATAAATTGCCCATGAGCGTGGAGCTTGTCTTTGTCACTGTAGCAACTTTGCTCCATCAGCGGGAGAAGGCGGTTCGACGCCCCTGTAAGCACATGTTTCTCTAATTCCTTTGTTTCAGGCAAGCCACTGTGACGTCAGACGCCTTTACGCATACAGCTTTGCGATGCTTAGACAGTAATAACCTAATTCATGTTTACATTTCTTTAATTTTCGACGCATTGTCGTTATTCGTGACGCATCAATGACCAATTGATAATATGGCAATGCAATGAAAAAAGCGTGTGGAAAACAGTGTTAATGACAGATTTGAGAAGCACATTTCTTCAATGTTGGCCGCATGGCATTCCTGTGCAGGTGACAATGGTAATTTTTCAAAACGACAAGGATATTTAAACACATGATTATTTGTTTGCTGTGCTCTATGGCCTCTGCTACAGACCTCATCGAAATGACACTTAGATATCTTAGGGTGTACATATCAAGTCTTCCCAAATGGTCTAGCGGATAGGAATATGCCTTGTAACGCAGGGCGGCCCGGGTTCGATTCCCGTTATGGCAAATGTTTTTTGTAGAAAAATAAAATGAGTCCCAACGTGTGCAACAGAACAGTTCGAAATCTCGTTACATTTGCATCGTCATGAACATGACTTATATCAGGCTAGCTCATTTTTTCTTTGTTCATCTTAAGTGTAGAAACAATATTTCGTTTGTGACCATTTTTTTCTGCCGTTTTGACAACAGGCTCATGACTAAAGAACACACGGCTGTCTGCTGATTGACGCTTGACTGTAGATTTTCGCTTTGTGTCAAAAGAACTTCCTAACGCACACTTTTTCAAAGTAGGTGAATTCATCAGATCTGTTTGAAACATTGCATTTTATCCATGCACGACGACTGCTTAGATACTCGCAGCACAGTTGCCCCATATACATTGCCCATGAGCGCGGAGCTTGTCTTTGTCACTGTAGCAACTTTGCTCCATCAGCGGGAGAAGGCGCTTCGACGCCCCTGTAAGCACATGTTTCTCTGATTCCTTTGTTTCAGGCAAGCCACTGTGACGTCAGACGCCTTTACGCATACAGCTTTGCGATGCTTAGACAGTAATAACATAATTCATGTTTACATTTCTTTAATTTTCGACGCATTGTCGTTATTCGTGACGCATCAATGACCAATTGATTATATGGCAATGCAATGAAAAAAGCGTGTGGAAAACAGTGTTAATGACAGATTTGAGAAGCACATTTCTTCAATGTTGGCCGCATGGCATTCCTGTGCAGGTGACAATGGTAATTTTTCAAAACGACAAGGATATTTAAACACATGATTATTTGTTTGCTGTGCTCTATGGCCTCTGCTACAGACCTCATCGAAATGACACTTAGATATCTTAGGGTGTACATATCAAGTTTTCCCAAATGGTCTAGCGGATAGGCATCTACCTTGTAACGCAGGGTGGCCTGGGTTCGATTCCCGTCATGGCAAATGTTTTTTGTAGAAAAATAAAATGAGTCCCAACGTGTGCAACAGAACAGTTCGAAATCTCGTTACATTTGCATCGTCATGAACATGACTTATATCAAGCTAGCTCATTTTTTCTTTGTTCATTTTAAGTGTAGAAACAATATTTCGTTTGTGACCATTTTTTTCTGCCGTTTTGACAACAGGCTCATGACTAAAGAACACACGGCTGTCTGCTGATTGACGCTTGACTGTAGATTTTCGCTTTGTGTCAAAAGAACTTCCTAACGCACACTTTTTCAAAGTAGGTGAATTCATCAGATCTGTTTGAAACATTGCATTTTATCCATGCACGACGACTGCTTAGATACTCGCAGCACAGTTGCCCCATATACATTGCCCATGAGCGCGGAGCTTGTCTTTGTCACTGTAGCAACTTTGCTCCATCAGCGGGAGAAGGCGCTTCGACGCCCCTGTAAGCACATGTTTCTCTAATTCCTTTGTTTCAGGCAAGCCACTGTGACGTCAGACGCCTTTACGCATACAGCTTTGCGATGCTTAGACAGTAATAACATAATTCATGTTTACATTTCTTTAATTTTCGACGCATTGTCGTTATTCCTGACGCATCAATGACCAATTGATTTTATGCCAATGCAATGAAAAAAGCGTGTGGAAAACAGTGTTAATGACAGATTTGAGAAGCACATTTCATCAATGTTGGCCGCATGGCATTCCTGTGCAGGTGACAATGGTAATTTTTCAAAACGACAAGGATATTTAAACACATGATTATTTGTTTGCTGTGCTCTATGGCCTCTGCTACAGACCTCATCGAAATGACACTTAGATATCTTAGGGTGTACATATCAAGTTTTCCCAAATGGTCTAGCGGATAGGCATCTACCTTGTAACGCAGGGCGGCCCGGGTTCGATTCCCGTCATGGCAAATGTTTTTTGTAGAAAAATAAAATGAGTCCCAACGTGTGCAACAGAACAGTTTGAAATCTCGTTACATTTGCATCGTCATGAACATGACTTATATCAGGCTAGCTCATTTTTTCTTTGTTCATTTTAAGTGTAGAAACAATATTTCGTTTGTGACCATTTTTTTCTGCCGTTTTGACAACAGGCTCATGACTAAAGAACACACGGCTGTCTGCTGATTGACGCTTGACTGTAGATTTTCGCTTTGTGTCAAAAGAACTTTCTAACGCACACTTTTTCAAAGTAGGTGAATTCATCAGATCTGTTTGAAACATTGCATTTTATCCATGCACGACGACTGCTTAGATACTCGCAGCACAGTTGCCCCATATACATTGCCCATGAGCGCGGAGCTTGTCTTTGTCACTGTAGCAACTTTGCTCCATCAGCGGGAGAAGGCGCTTCGACGCCCCTGTAAGCACATGTTTCTCTGATTCCTTTGTTTCAGGCAAGCCACTGTGACGTCAGACGCCTTTACGCATACAGCTTTGCGATGCTTAGACAGTAATAACATAATTCATGTTTACATTTCTTTAATTTTCGACGCATTGTCGTTATTCGTGACGCATCAATGACCAATTGATTATATGGCAATGCAATGAAAAAAGCGTGTGGAAAACAGTGTTAATGACAGATTTGAGAAGCACATTTCTTCAATGTTGGCCGCATGGCATTCCTGTGCAGGTGACAATGGTAATTTTTCAAAACGACAAGGATATTTAAACACATGATTATTTGTTTGCTGTGCTCTATGGCCTCTGCTACAGACCTCATCGAAATGACACTTAGATATCTTAGGGTGTACATATCAAGTCTTCCTAAATGGTCTAGCGGATAGGAATCTGCCTTGTAACGCAGGGCGGCCGGGGTTCGATTCCCGTCATGGCAAAGGATTTTTGTAGAAAAATAAAATGAGTCCCAACGTGTGCAACAGAACAGTTCGAAATCTCGTTACATTTGCATCGTCATGAACATGACTTATATCAGGCTAGCTCATTTTTTCTTTGTTCATTTTAAGTGTAGAAACAATATTTCGTTTGTGACCATTTTTTTCTGCCGTTTTGACAACAGGCTCATGACTAAAGAACACACGGCTGTCTGCTGATTGACGCTTGACTGTAGATTTTCGCTTTGTGTCAAAAGAACTTCCTAACGCACACTTTTTCAAAGTAGGTGAATTCATCAGATCTGTTTGAAACATTGCATTTTATCCATGCACGACGACTGCTTAGATACTCGCAGCACAGTTGCCCCATATACATTGCCCATGAGCGCGGAGCTTGTCTTTGTCACTGTAGCAACTTTGCTCCATCAGCGGGAGAAGGCGCTTCGACGCCCCTGTAAGCACATGTTTCTCTAATTCCTTTGTTTCAGGCAAGCCACTGTGACGTCAGACGCCTTTACGCATACAGCTTTGCGATGCTTAGACAGTAATAACATAATTCATGTTTACATTTCTTTAATTTTCGACGCATTGTCGTTATTCCTGACGCATCAATGACCAATTGATTTTATGCCAATGCAATGAAAAAAGCGTGTGGAAAACAGTGTTAATGACAGATTTGAGAAGCACATTTCATCAATGTTGGCCGCATGGCATTCCTGTGCAGGTGACAATGGTAATTTTTCAAAACGACAAGGATATTTAAACACATGATTATTTGTTTGCTGTGCTCTATGGCCTCTGCTACAGACCTCATCGAAATGACACTTAGATATCTTAGGGTGTACATATCAAGTTTTCCCAAATGGTCTAGCGGATAGGCATCTACCTTGTAACGCAGGGCGGCCCGGGTTCGATTCCCGTCATGGCAAATGTTTTTTGTAGAAAAATAAAATGAGTCCCAACGTGTGCAACAGAACAGTTTGAAATCTCGTTACATTTGCATCGTCATGAACATGACTTATATCAGGCTAGCTCATTTTTTCTTTGTTCATTTTAAGTGTAGAAACAATATTTCGTTTGTGACCATTTTTTTCTGCCGTTTTGACAACAGGCTCATGACTAAAGAACACACGGCTGTCTGCTGATTGACGCTTGACTGTAGATTTTCGCTTTGTGTCAAAAGAACTTTCTAACGCACACTTTTTCAAAGTAGGTGAATTCATCAGATCTGTTTGAAACATTGCATTTTATCCATGCACGACGACTGCTTAGATACTCGCAGCACAGTTGCCCCATATACATTGCCCATGAGCGCGGAGCTTGTCTTTGTCACTGTAGCAACTTTGCTCCATCAGCGGGAGAAGGCGCTTCGACGCCCCTGTAAGCACATGTTTCTCTGATTCCTTTGTTTCAGGCAAGCCACTGTGACGTCAGACGCCTTTACGCATACAGCTTTGCGATGCTTAGACAGTAATAACATAATTCATGTTTACATTTCTTTAATTTTCGACGCATTGTCGTTATTCGTGACGCATCAATGACCAATTGATTATATGGCAATGCAATGAAAAAAGCGTGTGGAAAACAGTGTTAATGACAGATTTGAGAAGCACATTTCTTCAATGTTGGCCGCATGGCATTCCTGTGCAGGTGACAATGGTAATTTTTCAAAACGACAAGGATATTTAAACACATGATTATTTGTTTGCTGTGCTCTATGGCCTCTGCTACAGACCTCATCGAAATGACACTTAGATATCTTAGGGTGTACATATCAAGTCTTCCCAAATGGTCTAGCGGATAGGAATCTGCCTTGTAACGCAGGGCGGCCGGGGTTCGATTCCCGTCATGGCAAAGGATTTTTGTAGAAAAATAAAATGAGTCCCAACGTGTGCAACAGAACAGTTCGAAATCTCGTTACATTTGCATCGTCATGAACATGACTTATATCAGGCTAGCTCATTTTTTCTTTGTTCATTTTAAGTGTAGAAACAATATTTCGTTTGTGAACATTTTTTTCTGCCGTTTTGACAACAGGCTCATGACTAAAGAACACACGGCTGTCTGCTGATTGACGCTTGACTGTAGATTTTCGCTTCGTGTCAAAAGAACTCCCTAACGCACACTTTTTCAAAGTAGGTGAATTCATCAGATCTGTTTGAAACATTGCATTTTATCCATGCACGACGACTACTTAGATACTCGCAGCACAGTTGCCTCATATAAATTGCCCATGAGCGCGGAGCTTGTCTTTGTCACTGTAGCAACTTTGCTCCATCAGCGGGAGAAGGCGGTTCGACGCCCCTGTAAGCACATGTTTCTCTAATTCCTTTGTTTCAGGCAAGCCACTGTGACGTCAGACGCCTTTACGCATACAGCTTTGCGATGCTTAGACAGTAATAACATAATTCATGTTTACATTTCTTTAATTTTCGACGCATTGTCGTTATTCGTGACGCATCAATGACCAATTGATTATATGGCAATGCAATGAAAAAAGCGTGTGGAAAACAGTGTTAATGACAGATTTGAGAAGCACATTTCTTCAATGTTGGCCGCATGGCATTCCTGTGCAGGTGACAATGGTAATTTTTCAAAATGACAAGGATATTTAAACACATGATTATTTGTTTGCTGTGCTCTATGGCCTCTGCTACAGACCTCATCGAAATGACACTTAGATATCTTAGGGTGTACATATCAAGTCTTCCCAAATGGTCTAGCGGATAGGAATCTGCCTTGTCACGCAGGGCGGCCCGGGTTCGATTCCCGTCATTGCAAATGATTTTTGTAGAAAATTAAAATGAGTCCCAACGTGTGCAACAGAACAGTTCGAAATCTCGTTACATTTGCATCGTCATGAACATGACTTATATCAGGCTAGCTAATTTTTTCTTTGTTCATTTTAAGTGTAGAAACAATATTTCGTTTGTGAACATTTTTTTCTGCCGTTTTGACAACAGGCTCATTACTATAGAACACACGGCTGTCTGCTGATTGACTCTTGACTGTAGATTTTCGCTTTGTGTCAAAAGAACTCCCTAACGCACACTTTTTCAAAGTAGGTGAATTCATCAGATCTGTTTGAAACATTGCATTTTATCCATGCACGACGACTACTTAGATACTCGCAGCACAGTTGCCTCATATAAACTGCTCATGAGCGCGGAGCTTGTCTTTGTCACTGTAGCAACTTTGCTCCATCAGCGGGAGAAGGCGGTTCGACGCCCCTGTAAGCACATGTTTCTCTAATTCCTTTGTTTCAGGCAAGCCACTGTGACGTCAGACGCCTTTACGCATACAGCTTTGCGATGCTTAGACAGTAATAACATAATTCATGTTTACATTTCTTTAATTTTCGACGCATTGTCGTTATTCCTGACGCATCAATGACCAATTGATTTTATGGCAATGCAATGAAAAAAGCGTGTGGAAAACAGTGTTAATGACAGATTTGAGAAGCACATTTCATCAATGTTGGCCGCATGGCATTCCTGTGCAGGTGACAATGGTAATTTTTCAAAACGACAAGGATATTTAAACACATGATTATTTGTTTGCTGTGCTCTATGGCCTCTGCTACAGACCTCATCGAAATGACACTTAGATATCTTAGGGTGTACATATCAAGTTTTCCCAAATGGTCTAGCGGATAGGCATCTACCTTGTAACGCAGGGTGGCCCGGGTTCGATTCCCGTTATGGCAAATGTTTTTTGTAGAAAAATAAAATGAGTCCCAACGTGTGCAACAGAACAGTTCGAAATCTCGTTACATTTGCATCGTCATGAACATGACTTATATCAGGCTAGCTCATTTTTTCTTTGTTAATCTTAAGTGTAGAAACAATATTTCGTTTGTGACCATTTTTTTCTGCCGTTTTGACAACAGGCTCATGACTAAAGAACACACGGCTGTCTGCTGATTGACGCTTGACTGTAGATTTTCGCTTTGTGTCAAAAGAACTTCCTAACGCACACTTTTTCAAAGTAGGTGAATTCATCAGATCTGTTTGAAACATTGCATTTTATCCATGCACGACGACTGCTTAGATACTTGCAGCACAGTTGCCCCATATACATTGCCCATGAGCGCGGAGCTTGTCTTTGTCACTGTAGCAACTTTGCTCCATCAGCGGGAGAAGGCGCTTCGACGCCCCTGTAAGCACATGTTTCTCTGATTCCTTTGTTTCAGGCAAGCCACTGTGACGTCAGACGCCTTTACGCATACAGCTTTGCGATGCTTAGACAGTAATAACATAATTCATGTTTACATTTCTTTAATTTTCGACGCATTGTCGTTATTCGTGACGCATCAATGACCAATTGATTATATGGCAATGCAATGAAAAAAGCGTGTGGAAAACAGTGTTAATGACAGATTTGAGAAGCACATTTCTTCAATGTTGGCCGCATGGCATTCCTGTGCAGGTGACAATGGTAATTTTTCAAAACGACAAGGATATTTAAACACATGATTATTTGTTTGCTGTGCTCTATGGCCTCTGCTACAGACCTCATCGAAATGACACTTAGATATCTTAGGGTGTACATATCAAGTTTTCCCAAATGGTCTAGCGGATAGGCATTTACCTTGTAACGCAGGGTGGCCTGGGTTCGATTCCCGTCGTGGCAAATGTTTTTTGTAGAAAAATAAAATGAGTCCCAACGTGTGCAACAGAACAGTTCGAAATCTCGTTACATTTGCATCGTCATGAACATGACTTATATCAATCTAGCTCATTTTTTCTTTGTTCATTTTAAGTGTAGAAACAATATTTCGTTTGTGACCATTTTTTTCTGCCGTTTTGACAACAGGCTCATGACTAAAGAACACACGGCTGTCTGCTGATTGACGCTTGACTGTAGATTTTCGCTTTGTGTCAAAAGAACTTTCTAACGCACACTTTTTCAAAGTAGGTGAATTCATCAGATCTGTTTGAAACATTGCATTTTATCCATGCACGACGACTGCTTAGATACTCGCAGCACAGTTGCCCCATATACATTGCCCATGAGCGCGGAGCTTGTCTTTGTCACTGTAGCAACTTTGCTCCATCAGCGGGAGAAGGCGCTTCGACGCCCCTGTAAGCACATGTTTCTCTGATTCCTTTGTTTCAGGCAAGCCACTGTGACGTCAGACGCCTTTACGCATACAGCTTTGCGATGCTTAGACAGTAATAACATAATTCATGTTTACATTTCTTTAATTTTCGACGCATTGTCGTTATTCGTGACGCATCAATGACCAATTGATTATATGGCAATGCAATGAAAAAAGCGTGTGGAAAACAGTGTTAATGACAGATTTGAGAAGCACATTTCTTCAATGTTGGCCGCATGGCATTCCTGTGCAGGTGACAATGGTAATTTTTCAAAACGACAAGGATATTTAAACACATGATTATTTGTTTGCTGTGCTCTATGGCCTCTGCTACAGACCTCATCGAAATCACACTTAGATATCTTAGGGTGTACATATCAAGTTTTCCCAAATGGTCTAGCGGATAGGCATCTACCTTGTAACGCAGGGCGGCCCGGGTTCGATTCCCGTCATGGCAAATGTTTTTTGTAGAAAAATAAAATGAGTCCCAACGTGTGCAACAGAACAGTTCGAAATCTCGTTACATTTGCATCGTCATGAACATGACTTATATCAGGCTAGCTCATTTTTTCTTTGTTCATTTTAAGTGTAGAAACAATATTTCGTTTGTGACCATTTTTTTCTGCCGTTTTGACAACAGGCTCATGACTAAAGAACACACGGCTGTCTGCTGATTGACGCTTGACTGTAGATTTTCGCTTTGTGTCAAAAGAACTTTCTAACGCACACTTTTTCAAAGTAGGTGAATTCATCAGATCTGTTTGAAACATTGCATTTTATCCATGCACGACGACTGCTTAGATACTCGCAGCACAGTTGCCCCATATACATTGCCCATGAGCGCGGAGCTTGTCTTCGTCACTGTAGCAACTTTGCTCCATCAGCGGGAGAAGGCGCTTCGACGCCCCTGTAAGCACATGTTTCTCTGATTCCTTTGTTTCAGGCAAGCCACTGTGACGTCAGACACCTTTACGCATACAGCTTTGCGATGCTTAGACAGTAATAACATAATTCATGTTTACATTTCTTTAATTTTCGACGCATTGTCGTTATTCGTGACGCATCAATGACCAATTGATTATATGGCAATGCAATGAAAAAAGCGTGTGGAAAACAGTGTTAATGACAGATTTGAGAAGCACATTTCTTCAATGTTGGCCGCATGGCATTCCTGTGCAGGTGACAATGGTAATTTTTCAAAACGACAAGGATATTTAAACACATGATTATTTGTTTGCTGTGCTCTATGGCCTCTGCTACAGACCTCATCGAAATCACACTTAGATATCTTAGGGTGTACATATCAAGTTTTACCAAATGGTCTAACGGATAGGCATCTACCTTGTAACGCAGGGCGGCCCGGGTTCGATTCCCGTCATTGCAAATGTTTTTTGTAGAAAAATAAAATGAGTCCCAACGTGTGCAACAGAACAGTTCGAAATCTCGTTACATTTGCATCGTCATGAACATGACTTATATCAGGCTAGCTAATTTTTTCTTTGTTCATTTTAAGTGTAGAAACAATATTTCGTTTGTGACCATTTTTTTCTGCCGTTTTGACAACAGGCTCATGACTAAAGAACACACGGCTGTCTGCTGATTGACGCTTGACTGTAGATTTTCGCTTTGTGTCAAAAGAACTTTCTCACGCACACTTTTTCAAAGTAGGTGAATTCATCAGATCTGTTTGAAACATTGCATTTTATCCATGCACGACGACTGCTTAGATACTCGCAGCACAGTTGCCCCATATACATTGCCCATGAGCGCGGAGCTTGTCTTTGTCACTGTAGCAACTTTGCTCCATCAGCGGGAGAAGGCGCTTCGACGCCCCTGTAAGCACATGTTTCTCTGATTCCTTTGTTTCAGGCAAGCCACTGTGACGTCAGACGCCTTTACGCATACAGCTTTGCGATGCTTAGACAGTAATAACATAATTCATGTTTACATTTCTTTAATTTTCGACGCATTGTCGTTATTCGTGACGCATCAATGACCAATTGATTATATGGCAATGCAATGAAAAAAGCGTGTGGAAAACAGTGTTAATGACAGATTTGAGAAGCACATTTCTTCAATGTTGGCCGCATGGCATTCCTGTGCAGGTGACAATGGTAATTTTTCAAAACGACAAGGATATTTAAACACATGATTATTTGTTTGCTGTGCTCTATGGCCTCTGCTACAGACCTCATCGAAATCACACTTAGATATCTTAGGGTGTACATATCAAGTTTTCCCAAATGGTCTAGCGGATAGGCATCTACCTTGTAACGCAGGGCGGCCCGGGTTCGATTCCCGTCATGGCAAATGTTTTTTGTAGAAAAATAAAATGAGTCCCAACGTGTGCAACAGAACAGTTCGAAATCTCGTTACATTTGCATCGTCATGAACATGACTTATATCAGGCTAGCTCATTTTTTCTTTGTTCATTTTAAGTGTAGAAACAATATTTCGTTTGTGACCATTTTTTTCTGCCGTTTTGACAACAGGCTCATGACTAAAGAACACACGGCTGTCTGCTGATTGACGCTTGACTGTAGATTTTCGCTTTGTGTCAAAAGAACTTCCTAACGCACACTTTTTCAAAGTAGGTGAATTCATCAGATCTGTTTGAAACATTGCATTTTATCCATGCACGACGACTGCTTAGATACTCGCAGCACAGTTGCCCCATATACATTGCCCATGAGCGCGGAGCTTGTCTTTGTCACTGTAGCAACTTTGCTCCATCAGCGGGAGAAGGCGCTTCGACGCCCCTGTAAGCACATGTTTCTCTGATTCCTTTGTTTCAGGCAAGCCACTGTGACGTCAGACGCCTTTACGCATACAGCTTTGCGATGCTTAGACAGTAATAACATAATTCATGTTTACATTTCTTTAATTTTCGACGCATTGTCGTTATTCGTGACGCATCAATGACCAATTGATTATATGGCAATGCAATGAAAAAAGCGTGTGGAAAACAGTGTTAATGACAGATTTGAGAAGCACATTTCTTCAATGTTGGCCGCATGGCATTCCTGTGCAGGTGACAATGGTAATTTTTCAAAACGACAAGGATATTTAAACACATGATTATTTGTTTGCTGTGCTCTATGGCCTCTGCTACAGACCTCATCGAAATGACACTTAGATATCTTAGGGTGTACATATCAAGTTTTCCCAAATGGTCTAGCGGATAGGCATCTACCTTGTAACGCAGGGCGGCCCGGGTTCGATTCCCGTCATGGCAAATGTTTTTTGTAGAAAAATAAAATGAGTCCCAACGTGTGCAACAGAACAGTTCGAAATCTCGTTACATTTGCATCGTCATGAACATGACTTATATCAGGCTAGCTCATTTTTTCTTTGTTCATTTTAAGTGTAGAAACAATATTTCGTTTGTGACCATTTTTTTCTGCCGTTTTGACAACAGGCTCATGACTAAAGAACACACGGCTGTCTGCTGATTGACGCTTGACTGTAGATTTTCGCTTTGTGTCAAAAGAACTTCCTAACGCACACTTTTTCAAAGTAGGTGAATTCATCAGATCTGTTTGAAACATTGCATTTTATCCATGCACGACGACTACTTAGATACTCGCAGCACAGTTGCCTCATATAAATTGCCCATGAGCGCGGAGCTTGTCTTTGTCACTGTAGCAACTTTGCTCCATCAGCGGGAGAAGGCGGTTCGACGCCCCTGTAAGCACATGTTTCTCTAATTCCTTTGTTTCAGGCAAGCCACTGTGACGTCAGACGCCTTTACGCATACAGCTTTGCGATGCTTAGACAGTAATAACATAATTCATGTTTACATTTCTTTAATTTTCGACGCATTGTCGTTATTCGTGACGCATCAATGACCAATTGATTTTATGGCAATGCAATGAAAAAAGCGTGTGGAAAACAGTGTTAATGACAGATTTGAGAAGCACATTTCATCAATGTTGGCCGCATGGCATTCCTGTGCAGGTGACAATGGTAATTTTTCAAAACGACAAGGATATTTAAACACATGATTATTTGTTTGCTGTGCTCTATGGCCTCTGCTACAGACCTCATCGAAATGACACTTAGATATCTTAGGGTGTACATATCAAGTTTTCCCAAATGGTCTAGCGGATAGGCATCTACCTTGTAACGCAGGGTGGCCTGGGTTCGATTCCCGTCATGGCAAATGTTTTTTGTAGAAAAATAAAATGAGTCCCAACGTGTGCAACAGAACAGTTCGAAATCTCGTTACATTTGCATCGTCATGAACATGACTTATATCAGGCTAGCTCATTTTTTCTTTGTTCATTTTAAGTGTAGAAACAATATTTCGTTTGTGACCATTTTTTTATGCCGTTTTGACAACAGGCTCATGACTAAAAAACACGGCTGTCTGCTGATTGACGCTTGACTGTAGATTTTCGCTTTGTGTCAAAAGAACTTCCTAACGCACACTTTTTCAAAGTAGGTGAATTCATCAGATCTGTTTGAAACATTGCATTTTATCCATGCACGACGACTGCTTAGATACTCGCAGCACAGTTGCCCCATATACATTGCCCATGAGCGCGGAGCTTGTCTTTGTCACTGTAGCAACTTTGCTCCATCAGCGGGAGAAGGCGCTTCGACGCCCCTGTAAGCACATGTTTCTCTGATTCCTTTGTTTCAGGCAAGCCACTGTGACGTCAGACGCCTTTACGCATACAGCTTTGCGATGCTTAGACAGTAATAACATAATTCATGTTTACATTTCTTTAATTTTCGACGCATTGTCGTTATTCGTGACGCATCAATGACCAATTGATTATATGGCAATGCAATGAAAAAAGCGTGTGGAAAACAGTGTTAATGACAGATTTGAGAAGCACATTTCTTCAATGTTGGCCGCATGGCATTCCTGTGCAGGTGACAATGGTAATTTTTCAAAACGACAAGGATATTTAAACACATGATTATTTGTTTGCTGTGCTCTATGGCTTCTGCTACAGACCTCATCGAAATGACACTTAGATATCTTAGGGTGTACATATCAAGTTTTCCCAAATGGTCTAGCGGATAGGCATCTACCTTGTAACGCAGGGCGGCCCGGGTTCGATTCCCGTCATGGCAAATGTTTTTTGTAGAAAAATAAAATGAGTCCCAACGTGTGCAACAGAACAGTTCGAAATCTCGTTACATTTGCATCGTCATGAACATGACTTATATCAGGCTAGCTCATTTTTTCTTTCTTCATTTTAAGTGTAGAAACAATATTTCGTTTGTGACCATTTTTTTCTGCCGTTTTGACAACAGGCTCATGACTAAAGAACACACGGCTGTCTGCTGATTGACGCTTGACTGTAGATTTTCGCTTTGTGTCAAAAGAACTTCCTAACGCACACTTTTTCAAAGTAGGTGAATTCATCAGATCTGTTTGAAACATTGCATTTTATCCATGCACGACGACTACTTAGATACTCGCAGCACAGTTGCCTCATATAAATTGCCCATGAGCGCGGAGCTTGTCTTTGTCACTGTAGCAACTTTGCTCCATCAGCGGGAGAAGGCGGTTCGACGCCCCTGTAAGCACATGTTTCTCTAATTCCTTTGTTTCAGGCAAGCCACTGTGACGTCAGACGCCTTTACGCATACAGCTTTGCGATGCTTAGACAGTAATAACATAATTCATGTTTACATTTCTTTAATTTTCGACGCATTGTCGTTATTCGTGACGCATCAATGACCAATTGATTTTATGGCAATGCAATGAAAAAAGCGTGTGGAAAACAGTGTTAATGACAGATTTGAGAAGCACATTTCATCAATGTTGGCCGCATGGCATTCCTGTGCAGGTGACAATGGAAATTTTTCAAAACGACAAGGATATTTAAACACATGATTATTTGTTTGCTGTGCTCTATGGCCTCTGCTACAGACCTCATCGAAATGACACTTAGATATCTTAGGGTGTACATATCAAGTTTTCCCAAATGGTCTAGCGGATAGGCATCTACCTTGTAACGCAGGGTGGCCTGGGTTCGATACCCGTCATGGCAAATGTTTTTTGTAGAAAAATAAAATGAGTCCCAACGTGTGCAACAGAACAGTTCGAAATCTCGTTACATTTGCATCGTCATGAACATGACTTATATCAGGCTAGCTCATTTTTTCTTTGTTCATTTTAAGTGTAGAAACAATATTTCGTTTGTGACCATTTTTTTCTGCCGTTTTGACAACAGGCTCATGACTAAAGAACACACGGCTGTCTGCTGATTGACGCTTGACTGTAGATTTTCGCTTTGTGTCAAAAGAACTTTCTAACGCACACTTTTTCAAAGTAGGTGAATTCATCAGATCTGTTTGAAACATTGCATTTTATCCATGCACGACGACTGCTTAGATACTCGCAGCACAGTTGCCCCATATACATTGCCCATGAGCGCGGAGCTTGTCTTTGTCACTGTAGCAACTTTGCTCCATCAGCGGGAGAAGGCGCTTCGACGCCCCTGTAAGCACATGTTTCTCTGATTCCTTTGTTTCAGGCAAGCCACTGTGACGTCAGACGCCTTTACGCATACAGCTTTGCGATGCTTAGACAGTAATTACATAATTCATGTTTACATTTCTTTAATTTTCGACGCATTGTCGTTATTCGTGACGCATCAATGACCAATTGATTATATGGCAATGCAATGAAAAAAGCGTGTGGAAAACAGTGTTAATGACAGATTTGAGAAGCACATTTCTTCAATGTTGGCCGCATGGCATTCCTGTGCAGGTGACAATGGTAATTTTTCAAAACGACAAGGATATTTAAACACATGATTATTTGTTTGCTGTGCTCTATGGCCTCTGCTACAGACCTCATCGAAATGACACTTAGATATCTTAGGGTGTACATATCAAGTTTTCCCAAATGGTCTAGCGGATAGGCATCTACCTTGTAACGCAGGGCGGCCCGGGTTCGATTCCCGTCATGGCAAATGTTTTTTGTAGAAAAATAAAATGAGTCCCAACGTGTGCAACAGAACAGTTCGAAATCTCGTTACATTTCCATCGTCATGAACATGACTTATATCAGGCTAGCTCATTTTTTCTTTGTTCATTTTAAGTGTAGAAACAATATTTCGTTTGTGACCATTTTTTTCTGCCGTTTTGACAACAGGCTCATGACTAAAGAACACACGGCTGTCTGCTGATTGACGCTTGACTGTAGATTTTCGCTTTGTGTCAAAAGAACTTCCTAACGCACACTTTTTCAAAGTAGGTGAATTCATCAGATCTGTTTGAAACATTGCATTTTATCCATGCACGACGACTGCTTAGATACTCGCAGCACAGTTGCCCCATATACATTGCCCATGAGCGCGGAGCTTGTCTTTGTCACTGTAGCAACTTTGCTCCATCAGCGGGAGAAGGCGCTTCGACGCCCCTGTAAGCACATGTTTCTCTGATTCCTTTGTTTCAGGCAAGCCACTGTGACGTCAGACGCCTTTACGCATACAGCTTTGCGATGCTTAGACAGTAATAACATAATTCATGTTTACATTTCTTTAATTTTCGACGCATTGTCGTTATTCGTGACGCATCAATGACCAATTGATTATATGGCAATGCAATGAAAAAAGCGTGTGGAAAACAGTGTTAATGACAGATTTGAGAAGCACATTTCTTCAATGTTGGCCGCATGGCATTCCTGTGCAGGTGACAATGGTAATTTTTCAAAACGACAAGGATATTTAAACACATGATTATTTGTTTGCTGTGCTCTATGGCCTCTGCTACAGACCTCATCGAAATGACACTTAGATATCTTAGGGTGTACATATCAAGTTTTCCCAAATGGTCTAGCGGATAGGCATCTACCTTGTAACGCAGGGCGGCCCGGGTTCGATTCCCGTCATGGCAAATGTTTTTTGTAGAAAAATAAAATGAGTCCCAACGTGTGCAACAGAACAGTTCGAAATCTCGTTACATTTGCATCGTCATGAACATGACTTATATCAGGCTAGCTCATTTTTTCTTTGTTCATTTTAAGTGTAGAAACAATATTTCGTTTGTGACCATTTTTTTCTGCCGTTTTGACAACAGGCTCATGACTAAAGAACACACGGCTGTCTGCTGATTGACGCTTGACTGTAGATTTTCGCTTTGTGTCAAAAGAACTTCCTAACGCACACTTTTTCAAAGTAGGTGAATTCATCAGATCTGTTTGAAACATTGCATTTTATCCATGCACGACGACTGCTTAGATACTCGCAGCACAGTTGCCCCATATACATTGCCCATGAGCGCGGAGCTTGTCTTTGTCACTGTAGCAACTTTGCTCCATCAGCGGGAGAAGGCGCTTCGACGCCCCTGTAAGCACATGTTTCTCTGATTCCTTTGTTTCAGGCAAGCCACTGTGACGTCAGACGCCTTTACGCATACAGCTTTGCGATGCTTAGACAGTAATAACATAATTCATGTTTACATTTCTTTAATTTTCGACGCATTGTCGTTATTCGTGACGCATCAATGACCAATTGATTATATGGCAATGCAATGAAAAAAGCGTGTGGAAAACAGTGTTAATGACAGATTTGAGAAGCACATTTCTTCAATGTTGGCCGCATGGCATTCCTGTGCAGGTGACAATGGTAATTTTTCAAAACGACAAGGATATTTAAACACATGATTATTTGTTTGCTGTGCTCTATGGCCTCTGCTACAGACCTCATCGAAATGACACTTAGATATCTTAGGGTGTACATATCAAGTTTTCCCAAATGGTCTAGCGGATAGGCATCTACCTTGTAACGCAGGGCGGCCCGGGTTCGATTCCCGTCATGGCAAATGTTTTTTGTAGAAAAATAAAATGAGTCCCAACGTGTGCAACAGAACAGTTCGAAATCTCGTTACATTTGCATCGTCATGAACATGACTTATATCAGGCTAGCTCATTTTTTCTTTGTTCATTTTAAGTGTAGAAACAATATTTCGTTTGTGACCATTTTTTTCTGCCGTTTTGACAACAGGCTCATGACTAAAGAACACACGGCTGTCTGCTGATTGACGCTTGACTGTAGATTTTCGCTTTGTGTCAAAAGAACTTCCTAACGCACACTTTTTCAAAGTAGGTGAATTCATCAGATCTGTTTGAAACATTGCATTTTATCCATGCACGACGACTACTTAGATACTCGCAGCACAGTTGCCTCATATAAATTGCCCATGAGCGCGGAGCTTGTCTTTGTCACTGTAGCAACTTTGCTCCATCAGCGGGAGAAGGCGGTTCGACGCCCCTGTAAGCACATGTTTCTCTAATTCCTTTGTTTCAGGCAAGCCACTGTGACGTCAGACGCCTTTACGCATACAGCTTTGCGATGCTTAGACAGTAATAACATAATTCATGTTTACATTTCTTTAATTTTCGACGCATTGTCGTTATTCGTGACGCATCAATGACCAATTGATTTTATGGCAATGCAATGAAAAAAGCGTGTGGAAAACAGTGTTAATGACAGATTTGAGAAGCACATTTCATCAATGTTGGCCGCATGGCATTCCTGTGCAGGTGACAATGGTAATTTTTCAAAACGACAAGGATATTTAAACACATGATTATTTGTTTGCTGTGCTCTATGGCCTCTGCTACAGACCTCATCGAAATGACACTTAGATATCTTAGGGTGTACATATCAAGTTTTCCCAAATGGTCTAGCGGATAGGCATCTACCTTGTAACGCAGGGTGGCCTGGGTTCGATTCCCGTCATGGCAAATGTTTTTTGTAGAAAAATAAAATGAGTCCCAACGTGTGCAACAGAACAGTTCGAAATCTCGTTACATTTGCATCGTCATGAACATGACTTATATCAGGCTAGCTCATTTTTTCTTTGTTCATTTTAAGTGTAGAAACAATATTTCGTTTGTGACCATTTTTTTATGCCGTTTTGACAACAGGCTCATGACTAAAAAACACGGCTGTCTGCTGATTGACGCTTGACTGTAGATTTTCGCTTTGTGTCAAAAGAACTTCCTAACGCACACTTTTTCAAAGTAGGTGAATTCATCAGATCTGTTTGAAACATTGCATTTTATCCATGCACGACGACTGCTTAGATACTCGCAGCACAGTTGCCCCATATACATTGCCCATGAGCGCGGAGCTTGTCTTTGTCACTGTAGCAACTTTGCTCCATCAGCGGGAGAAGGCGCTTCGACGCCCCTGTAAGCACATGTTTCTCTGATTCCTTTGTTTCAGGCAAGCCACTGTGACGTCAGACGCCTTTACGCATACAGCTTTGCGATGCTTAGACAGTAATAACATAATTCATGTTTACATTTCTTTAATTTTCGACGCATTGTCGTTATTCGTGACGCATCAATGACCAATTGATTATATGGCAATGCAATGAAAAAAGCGTGTGGAAAACAGTGTTAATGACAGATTTGAGAAGCACATTTCTTCAATGTTGGCCGCATGGCATTCCTGTGCAGGTGACAATGGTAATTTTTCAAAACGACAAGGATATTTAAACACATGATTATTTGTTTGCTGTGCTCTATGGCTTCTGCTACAGACCTCATCGAAATGACACTTAGATATCTTAGGGTGTACATATCAAGTTTTCCCAAATGGTCTAGCGGATAGGCATCTACCTTGTAACGCAGGGCGGCCCGGGTTCGATTCCCGTCATGGCAAATGTTTTTTGTAGAAAAATAAAATGAGTCCCAACGTGTGCAACAGAACAGTTCGAAATCTCGTTACATTTGCATCGTCATGAACATGACTTATATCAGGCTAGCTCATTTTTTCTTTCTTCATTTTAAGTGTAGAAACAATATTTCGTTTGTGACCATTTTTTTCTGCCGTTTTGACAACAGGCTCATGACTAAAGAACACACGGCTGTCTGCTGATTGACGCTTGACTGTAGATTTTCGCTTTGTGTCAAAAGAACTTCCTAACGCACACTTTTTCAAAGTAGGTGAATTCATCAGATCTGTTTGAAACATTGCATTTTATCCATGCACGACGACTACTTAGATACTCGCAGCACAGTTGCCTCATATAAATTGCCCATGAGCGCGGAGCTTGTCTTTGTCACTGTAGCAACTTTGCTCCATCAGCGGGAGAAGGCGGTTCGACGCCCCTGTAAGCACATGTTTCTCTAATTCCTTTGTTTCAGGCAAGCCACTGTGACGTCAGACGCCTTTACGCATACAGCTTTGCGATGCTTAGACAGTAATAACATAATTCATGTTTACATTTCTTTAATTTTCGACGCATTGTCGTTATTCGTGACGCATCAATGACCAATTGATTTTATGGCAATGCAATGAAAAAAGCGTGTGGAAAACAGTGTTAATGACAGATTTGAGAAGCACATTTCATCAATGTTGGCCGCATGGCATTCCTGTGCAGGTGACAATGGAAATTTTTCAAAACGACAAGGATATTTAAACACATGATTATTTGTTTGCTGTGCTCTATGGCCTCTGCTACAGACCTCATCGAAATGACACTTAGATATCTTAGGGTGTACATATCAAGTTTTCCCAAATGGTCTAGCGGATAGGCATCTACCTTGTAACGCAGGGTGGCCTGGGTTCGATACCCGTCATGGCAAATGTTTTTTGTAGAAAAATAAAATGAGTCCCAACGTGTGCAACAGAACAGTTCGAAATCTCGTTACATTTGCATCGTCATGAACATGACTTATATCAGGCTAGCTCATTTTTTCTTTGTTCATTTTAAGTGTAGAAACAATATTTCGTTTGTGACCATTTTTTTCTGCCGTTTTGACAACAGGCTCATGACTAAAGAACACACGGCTGTCTGCTGATTGACGCTTGACTGTAGATTTTCGCTTTGTGTCAAAAGAACTTTCTAACGCACACTTTTTCAAAGTAGGTGAATTCATCAGATCTGTTTGAAACATTGCATTTTATCCATGCACGACGACTGCTTAGATACTCGCAGCACAGTTGCCCCATATACATTGCCCATGAGCGCGGAGCTTGTCTTTGTCACTGTAGCAACTTTGCTCCATCAGCGGGAGAAGGCGCTTCGACGCCCCTGTAAGCACATGTTTCTCTGATTCCTTTGTTTCAGGCAAGCCACTGTGACGTCAGACGCCTTTACGCATACAGCTTTGCGATGCTTAGACAGTAATTACATAATTCATGTTTACATTTCTTTAATTTTCGACGCATTGTCGTTATTCGTGACGCATCAATGACCAATTGATTATATGGCAATGCAATGAAAAAAGCGTGTGGAAAACAGTGTTAATGACAGATTTGAGAAGCACATTTCTTCAATGTTGGCCGCATGGCATTCCTGTGCAGGTGACAATGGTAATTTTTCAAAACGACAAGGATATTTAAACACATGATTATTTGTTTGCTGTGCTCTATGGCCTCTGCTACAGACCTCATCGAAATGACACTTAGATATCTTAGGGTGTACATATCAAGTTTTCCCAAATGGTCTAGCGGATAGGCATCTACCTTGTAACGCAGGGCGGCCCGGGTTCGATTCCCGTCATGGCAAATGTTTTTTGTAGAAAAATAAAATGAGTCCCAACGTGTGCAACAGAACAGTTCGAAATCTCGTTACATTTCCATCGTCATGAACATGACTTATATCAGGCTAGCTCATTTTTTCTTTGTTCATTTTAAGTGTAGAAACAATATTTCGTTTGTGACCATTTTTTTCTGCCGTTTTGACAACAGGCTCATGACTAAAGAACACACGGCTGTCTGCTGATTGACGCTTGACTGTAGATTTTCGCTTTGTGTCAAAAGAACTTCCTAACGCACACTTTTTCAAAGTAGGTGAATTCATCAGATCTGTTTGAAACATTGCATTTTATCCATGCACGACGACTGCTTAGATACTCGCAGCACAGTTGCCCCATATACATTGCCCATGAGCGCGGAGCTTGTCTTTGTCACTGTAGCAACTTTGCTCCATCAGCGGGAGAAGGCGCTTCGACGCCCCTGTAAGCACATGTTTCTCTGATTCCTTTGTTTCAGGCAAGCCACTGTGACGTCAGACGCCTTTACGCATACAGCTTTGCGATGCTTAGACAGTAATAACATAATTCATGTTTACATTTCTTTAATTTTCGACGCATTGTCGTTATTCGTGACGCATCAATGACCAATTGATTATATGGCAATGCAATGAAAAAAGCGTGTGGAAAACAGTGTTAATGACAGATTTGAGAAGCACATTTCTTCAATGTTGGCCGCATGGCATTCCTGTGCAGGTGACAATGGTAATTTTTCAAAACGACAAGGATATTTAAACACATGATTATTTGTTTGCTGTGCTCTATGGCCTCTGCTACAGACCTCATCGAAATGACACTTAGATATCTTAGGGTGTACATATCAAGTTTTCCCAAATGGTCTAGCAGATAGGCATCTACCTTGTAACGCAGGGCGGCCCGGGTTCGATTCCCGTCATGGCAAATGTTTTTTGTAGAAAAATAAAATGAGTCCCAACGTGTGCAACAGAACAGTTCGAAATCTCGTTACATTTGCATCGTCATGAACATGACTTATATCAGGCTAGCTCATTTTTTCTTTCTTCATTTTAAGTGTAGAAACAATATTTCGTTTGTGACCATTTTTTTCTGCCGTTTTGACAACAGGCTCATGACTAAAGAACACACGGCTGTCTGCTGATTGACGCTTGACTGTAGATTTTCGCTTTGTGTCAAAAGAACTTCCTAACGCACACTTTTTCAAAGTAGGTGAATTCATCAGATCTGTTTGAAACATTGCATTTTATCCATGCACGACGACTACTTAGATACTCGCAGCACAGTTGCCTCATATAAATTGCCCATGAGCGCGGAGCTTGTCTTTGTCACTGTAGCAACTTTGCTCCATCAGCGGGAGAAGGCGGTTCGACGCCCCTGTAAGCACATGTTTCTCTAATTCCTTTGTTTCAGGCAAGCCACTGTGACGTCAGACGCCTTTACGCATACAGCTTTGCGATGCTTAGACAGTAATAACATAATTCATGTTTACATTTCTTTAATTTTCGACGCATTGTCGTTATTCGTGACGCATCAATGACCAATTGATTTTATGGCAATGCAATGAAAAAAGCGTGTGGAAAACAGTGTTAATGACAGATTTGAGAAGCACATTTCATCAATGTTGGCCGCATGGCATTCCTGTGCAGGTGACAATGGAAATTTTTCAAAACGACAAGGATATTTAAACACATGATTATTTGTTTGCTGTGCTCTATGGCCTCTGCTACAGACCTCATCGAAATGACACTTAGATATCTTAGGGTGTACATATCAAGTTTTCCCAAATGGTCTAGCGGATAGGCATCTACCTTGTAACACAGGGTGGCCTGGGTTCGATACCCGTCATGGCAAATGTTTTTTGTAGAAAAATAAAATGAGTCCCAACGTGTGCAACAGAACAGTTCGAAATCTCGTTACATTTGCATCGTCATGAACATGACTTATATCAGGCTAGCTCATTTTTTCTTTGTTCATTTTAAGTGTAGAAACAATATTTCGTTTGTGACCATTTTTTTCTGCCGTTTTGACAACAGGCTCATGACTAAAGAACACACGGCTGTCTGCTGATTGACGCTTGACTGTAGATTTTCGCTTTGTGTCAAAAGAACTTTCTAACGCACACTTTTTCAAAGTAGGTGAATTCATCAGATCTGTTTGAAACATTGCATTTTATCCATGCACGACGACTGCTTAGATACTCGCAGCACAGTTGCCCCATATACATTGCCCATGAGCGCGGAGCTTGTCTTTGTCACTGTAGCAACTTTGCTCCATCAGCGGGAGAAGGCGCTTCGACGCCCCTGTAAGCACATGTTTCTCTGATTCCTTTGTTTCAGGCAAGCCACTGTGACGTCAGACGCCTTTACGCATACAGCTTTGCGATGCTTAGACAGTAATAACATAATTCATGTTTACATTTCTTTAATTTTCGACGCATTGTCGTTATTCGTGACGCATCAATGACCAATTGATTATATGGCAATGCAATGAAAAAAGCGTGTGGAAAACAGTGTTAATGACAGATTTGAGAAGCACATTTCTTCAATGTTGGCCGCATGGCATTCCTGTGCAGGTGACAATGGTAATTTTTCAAAACGACAAGGATATTTAAACACATGATTATTTGTTTGCTGTGCTCTATGGCCTCTGCTACAGACCTCATCGAAATGACACTTAGATATCTTAGGGTGTACATATCAAGTTTTCCCAAATGGTCTAGCGGATAGGCATCTACCTTGTAACGCAGGGCGGCCCGGGTTCGATTCCCGTCATGGCAAATGTTTTTTGTAGAAAAATAAAATGAGTCCCAACGTGTGCAACAGAACAGTTCGAAATCTCGTTACATTTCCATCGTCATGAACATGACTTATATCAGGCTAGCTCATTTTTTCTTTGTTCATTTTAAGTGTAGAAACAATATTTCGTTTGTGACCATTTTTTTCTGCCGTTTTGACAACAGGCTCATGACTAAAGAACACACGGCTGTCTGCTGATTGACGCTTGACTGTAGATTTTCGCTTTGTGTCAAAAGAACTTCCTAACGCACACTTTTTCAAAGTAGGTGAATTCATCAGATCTGTTTGAAACATTGCATTTTATCCATGCACGACGACTGCTTAGATACTCGCAGCACAGTTGCCCCATATACATTGCCCATGAGCGCGGAGCTTGTCTTTGTCACTGTAGCAACTTTGCTCCATCAGCGGGAGAAGGCGCTTCGACGCCCCTGTAAGCACATGTTTCTCTGATTCCTTTGTTTCAGGCAAGCCACTGTGACGTCAGACGCCTTTACGCATACAGCTTTGCGATGCTTAGACAGTAATAACATAATTCATGTTTACATTTCTTTAATTTTCGACGCATTGTCGTTATTCGTGACGCATCAATGACCAATTGATTATATGGCAATGCAATGAAAAAAGCGTGTGGAAAACAGTGTTAATGACAGATTTGAGAAGCACATTTCTTCAATGTTGGCCGCATGGCATTCCTGTGCAGGTGACAATGGTAATTTTTCAAAACGACAAGGATATTTAAACACATGATTATTTGTTTGCTGTGCTCTATGGCCTCTGCTACAGACCTCATCGAAATGACACTTAGATATCTTAGGGTGTACATATCAAGTTTTCCCAAATGGTCTAGCAGATAGGCATCTACCTTGTAACGCAGGGCGGCCCGGGTTCGATTCCCGTCATGGCAAATGTTTTTTGTAGAAAAATAAAATGAGTCCCAACGTGTGCAACAGAACAGTTCGAAATCTCGTTACATTTGCATCGTCATGAACATGACTTATATCAGGCTAGCTCATTTTTTCTTTGTTCATTTTAAGTGTAGAAACAATATTTCGTTTGTGACCATTTTTTTCTGCCGTTTTGACAACAGGCTCATGACTAAAGAACACACGGCTGTCTGCTGATTGACGCTTGACTGTAGATTTTCGCTTTGTGTCAAAAGAACTTCCTAACGCACACTTTTTCAAAGTAGGTGAATTCATCAGATCTGTTTGAAACATTGCATTTTATCCATGCACGACGACTGCTTAGATACTCGCAGCACAGTTGCCCCATATACATTGCCCATGAGCGCGGAGCTTGTCTTTGTCACTGTAGCAACTTTGCTCCATCAGCGGGAGAAGGCGCTTCGACGCCCCTGTAAGCACATGTTTCTCTGATTCCTTTGTTTCAGGCAAGCCACTGTGACGTCAGACGCCTTTACGCATACAGCTTTGCGATGCTTAGACAGTAATAACATAATTCATGTTTACATTTCTTTAATTTTCGACGCATTGTCGTTATTCGTGACGCATCAATGACTAATTGATTATATGGCAATGCAATGAAAAAAGCGTGTGGAAAACAGTGTTAATGACAGATTTGAGAAGCACATTTCTTCAATGTTGGCCGCATGGCATTCCTGTGCAGGTGACAATGGTAATTTTTCAAAACGACAAGGATATTTAAACACATGATTATTTGTTTGCTGTGCTCTATGGCCTCTGCTACAGACCTCATCGAAATGACACTTAGATATCTTAGGGTGTACATATCAAGTTTTCCCAAATGGTCTAGCGGATAGGCATCTACCTTGTAACGCAGGGTGGCCTGGGTTCGATTCCCGTCATGGCAAATGTTTTTTGAAGAAAAATAAAATGAGTCCCAACGTGTGCAACAGAACAGTTCGAAATCTCGTTACATTTGCATCGTCATGAACATGACTTATATCAGGCTAGCTCATTTTTTCTTTGTTCATTTTAAGTGTAGAAACAATATTTCGTTTGTGACCATTTTTTTCTGCCGTTTTGACAACAGGCTCATGACTAAAGAACACACGGCTGTCTGCTGATTGACGCTTGACTGTAGATTTTCGCTTTGTGTCAAAAGAACTTCCTAACGCACACTTTTTCAAAGTAGGTGAATTCATCAGATCTGTTTGAAACATTGCATTTTATCCATGCACGACGACTGCTTAGATACTCGCAGCACAGTTGCCCCATATACATTGCCCATGAGCGCGGAGCTTGTCTTTGTCACTGTAGCAACTTTGCTCCATCAGCGGGAGAAGGCGCTTCGACGCCCCTGTAAGCACATGTTTCTCTGATTCCTTTGTTTCAGGCAAGCCACTGTGACGTCAGACGCCTTTACGCATACAGCTTTGCGATGCTTAGACAGTAATAACATAATTCATGTTTACATTTCTTTAATTTTCGACGCATTGTCGTTATTCGTGACGCATCAATGACCAATTGATTATATGGCAATGCAATGAAAAAAGCGTGTGGAAAACAGTGTTAATGACAGATTTGAGAAGCACATTTCTTCAATGTTGGCCGCATGGCATTCCTGTGCAGGTGACAATGGTAATTTTTCAAAACGACAAGGATATTTAAACACATGATTATTTGTTTGCTGTGCTCTATGGCCTCTGCTACAGACCTCATCGAAATGACACTTAGATATCTTAGGGTGTACATATCAAGTTTTCCCAAATGGTCTAGCGGATAGGCATCTACCTTGTAACGCAGGGTGGCCTGGGTTCGATTCCCGTCATGGCAAATGTTTTTTGTAGAAAAATAAAATGAGTCCCAACGTGTGCAACAGAACAGTTCGAAATCTCGTTACATTTGCATCGTCATGAACATGACTTATATCAGGCTAGCTCATTTTTTCTTTGTTCATTTTAAGTGTAGAAACAATATTTCGTTTGTGACCATTTTTTTCTGCCGTTTTGACAACAGGCTCATGACTAAAGAACACACGGCTGTCTGCTGATTGACGCTTGACTGTAGATTTTCGCTTTGTGTCAAAAGAACTTTCTAACGCACACTTTTTCAAAGTAGGTGAATTCATCAGATCTGTTTGAAACATTGCATTTTATCCATGCACGACGACTGCTTAGATACTAGCAGCACAGTTGCCCCATATACATTGCCCATGAGCGCGGAGCTTGTCTTTGTCACTGTAGCAACTTTGCTCCATCAGCGGGAGAAGGCGCTTCGACGCCCCTGTAAGCACATGTTTCTCTGATTCCTTTGTTTCAGGCAAGCCACTGTGACGTCAGACGCCTTTACGCATACAGCTTTGCGATGCTTAGACAGTAATAACATAATTCATGTTTACATTTCTTTAATTTTCGACGCATTGTCGTTATTCGTGACGCATCAATGACCAATTGATTATATGGCAATGCAATGAAAAAAGCGTGTGGAAAACAGTGTTAATGACAGATTTGAGAAGCACATTTCTTCAATGTTGGCCGCATGGCATTCCTGTGCAGGTGACAATGGTAATTTTTCAAAACGACAAGGATATTTAAACACATGATTATTTGTTTGCTGTGCTCTATGGCCTCTGCTACAGACCTCATCGAAATGACACTTAGATATCTTAGGGTGTACATATCAAGTTTTCCCAAATGGTCTAGCGGATAGGCATCTACCTTGTAACGCAGGGTGGCCCGGGTTCGATTCCCGTCATGGCAAATGTTTTTTGTAGAAAAATAAAATGAGTCCCAACGTGTGCAACAGAACAGTTCGAAATCTCGTTACATTTGCATCGTCATGAACATGACTTATATCAGGCTAGCTCATTTTTTCTTTGTTCATTTTAAGTGTAGAAACAATATTTCGTTTGTGACCATTTTTTTCTGCCGTTTTGACAACAGGCTCATGACTAAAGAACACACGGCTGTCTGCTGATTGACGCTTGACTGTAGATTTTCGCTTTGTGTCAAAAGAACTTTCTAACGCACACTTTTTCAAAGTAGGTGAATTCATCAGATCTGTTTGAAACATTGCATTTTATCCATGCACGACGACTGCTTAGATACTCGCAGCACAGTTGCCCCATATACATTGCCCATGAGCGCGGAGCTTGTCTTTGTCACTGTAGCAACTTTGCTCCATCAGCGGGAGAAGGCGCTTCGACGCCCCTGTAAGCACATGTTTCTCTGATTCCTTTGTTTCAGGCAAGCCACTGTGACGTCAGACGCCTTTACGCATACAGCTTTGCGATGCTTAGACAGTAATAACATAATTCATGTTTACATTTCTTTAATTTTCGACGCATTGTCGTTATTCGTGACGCATCAATGACCAATTGATTATATGGCAATGCAATGAAAAAAGCGTGTGGAAAACAGTGTTAATGACAGATTTGAGAAGCACATTTCTTCAATGTTGGCCGCATGGCATTCCTGTGCAGGTGACAATGGTAATTTTTCAAAACGACAAGGATATTTAAACACATGATTATTTGTTTGCTGTGCTCTATGGCCTCTGCTACAGACCTCATCGAAATCACACTTAGATATCTTAGGGTGTACATATCAAGTTTTCCCAAATGGTCTAGCGGATAGGCATCTACCTTGTAACGCAGGGTGGCCCGGGTTCGATTCCCGTCATGGCAAATGTTTTTTGTAGAAAAATAAAATGAGTCCCAACGTGTGCAACAGAACAGTTCGAAATCTCGTTACATTTGCATCGTCATGAACATGACTTATATCAGGCTAGCTCATTTTTTCTTTGTTCATTTTAAGTGTAGAAACAATATTTCGTTTGTGACCATTTTTTTCTGCCGTTTTGACAACAGGCTCATGACTAAAGAACACACGGCTGTCTGCTGATTGACGCTTGACTGTAGATTTTCGCTTTGTGTCAAAAGAACTTTCTAACGCACACTTTTTCAAAGTAGGTGAATTCATCAGATCTGTTTGAAACATTGCATTTTATCCATGCACGACGACTGCTTAGATACTCGCAGCACAGTTGCCCCATATACATTGCCCATGAGCGCGGAGCTTGTCTTTGTCACTGTAGCAACTTTGCTCCATCAGCGGGAGAAGGCGCTTCGACGCCCCTGTAAGCACATGTTTCTCTGATTCCTTTGTTTCAGGCAAGCCACTGTGACGTCAGACGCCTTTACGCATACAGCTTTGCGATGCTTAGACAGTAATAACATAATTCATGTTTACATTTCTTTAATTTTCGACGCATTGTCGTTATTCGTGACGCATCAATGACCAATTGATTATATGGCAATGCAATGAAAAAAGCGTGTGGAAAAACAGTGTTAATGACAGATTTGAGAAGCACATTTCTTCAATGTTGGCCGCATGGCATTCCTGTGCAGGTGACAATGGTAATTTTTCAAAACGACAAGGATATTTAAACACATGATTATTTGTTTGCTGTGCTCTATGGCCTCTGCTACAGACCTCATCGAAATCACACTTAGATATCTTAGGGTGTACATATCAAGTTTTCCCAAATGGTCTAGCGGATAGGCATCTACCTTGTAACGCAGGGCGGCCCGGGTTCGATTCCCGTCATGGCAAATGTTTTTTGTAGAAAAAAAAATGAGTCCCAACGTGTGCAACAGAACAGTTCGAAATCTCGTTACATTTGCATCGTCATGAACATGACTTATATCAGGCTAGCTCATTTTTTCTTTGTTCATTTTAAGTGTAGAAACAATATTTCGTTTGTGACCATTTTTTTCTGCCGTTTTGACAACAGGCTCATGACTAAAGAACACACGGCTGTCTGCTGATTGACGCTTGACTGTAGATTTTCGCTTTGTGTCAAAAGAACTTACTAACGCACACTTTTTCAAAGTAGGTGAATTCATCAGATCTGTTTGAAACATTGCATTTTATCCATGTACGACGACTGCTTAGATACTCGCAGCACAGTTGCCCCATATACATTTCCCATGAGCGCGGAGCTTGTCTTTGTCACTGTAGCAACTTTGCTCCATCAGCGGGAGAAGGCGCTTCGACGCCCCTGTAAGCACATGTTTCTCTAATTCCTTTGTTTCAGGCAAGCCACTGTGACGTCAGACGCCTTTACGCATACAGCTTTGCGATGCTTAGACAGTAATAACATAATTCATGTTTACATTTCTTTAATTTTCGACGCATTGTCGTTATTCGTGACGCATCAATGACCAATTGATTATATGGCAATGCAATGAAAAAAGCGTGTGGAAAACAGTGTTAATGATAGATTTGAGAAGCACATTTCTTCAATGTTGGCTGCATGGCATTCCTGTGCAGGTGACAATGGTAATTTTTCAAAACGACAAAGATATTTAAACACATGATTATTTGTTTGCTGTGCTCTATGGCCTCTGCTACAGACCTCATCGAAATGACACTTAGATATCTTAGGGTGTACATATCAAGTTTTCCCAAATGGTCTAGCGGATAGGCATCTACCTTGTAACGCAGGGCGGCCCGGGTTCGATTCCCGTCATGGCAAATGTTTTTTGTAGAAAAATAAAATGAGTCCCAATGTGTGCAACAGAACAGTTCGAAATCTCGTTACATTTGCATCGTCATGAACATGACTTATATCAGGCTAGCTCATTTTTTCTTTGTTCATTTTAAGTGTAGAAACAATATTTCGTTAGTGACCATTTTTTTCTGCCGTTTTGACAACAGGCTCATGACTAAAGAACACACGGCTGTCTGCTGATTGACGCTTGACTGTAGATTTTCGCTTTGTGTCAAAAGAACTTCCTAACGCACACTTTTTCAAAGTAGGTGAATTCATCAGATCTGTTTGAAACATTGCATTTTATCCATGCACGACGACTACTTAGATACTCGCAGCACAGTTGCCTCATATAAATTGCCCATGAGCGCGGAGCTTGTTATTGTCACTGTAGCAACTTTGCTCCATCAGCGGGAGAAGGCGGTTCGACGCCCCTGTAAGCACATGTTTCTCTAATTCCTTTGTTTCAGGCAATCCACTGTGACGTCAGACGCCTTTACGCATACAGCTTTGCGATGCTTAGACAGTAATAACATAATTCATGTTTACATTTCTTTAATTTTCGACGCATTATCGTTATTCGTGACGCATCAATGACCAATTGATTTTATGGCAATGCAATGAAAAAAGCGTGTGGAAAACAGTGTTAATGACAGATTTGAGAAGCACATTTCATCAATGTTGGCCGCATGGCATTCCTGTGCAGGTGACAATGGTAATTTTTCAAAACGACAAGGATATTTAAACACATGATTATTTGTTTGCTGTGCTCTATGGCCTCTGCTACAGACCTCATCGAAATGACACTTAGATATCTTAGGGTGTACATATCAAGTTTTCCCAAATGGTCTAGCGGATAGGCATCTACCTTGTAACGCAGGGTGGCCTGGGTTCGATTCCCGTCATGGCAAATGTTTTTTGTAGAAAAATAAAATGAGTCCCAACGTGTGCAACAGAACAGTTCGAAATCTCGTTACATTTGCATCGTCATGAACATGACTTATATCAGGCTAGCTCATTTTTTCTTTGTTCATTTTAAGTGTAGAAACAATATTTCGTTTGTGACCATTTTTTTCTGCCGTTTTGACAACAGGTTCATGACTAAAGAACACACGGCTGTCTGCTGATTGACGCTTGACTGTAGATTTTCGCTTTGTGTCAAAAGAACTCCCTAACGCACACTTTTTCAAAGTAGGTGAATTCATCAGATCTGTTTGAAACATTGCATTTTATCCATGCACGACGACTGCTTAGATACTCGCAGCACAGTTGCCCCATATACATTGCCCATGAGCGCGGAGCTTGTCTTTGTCACTGTAGCAACTTTGCTCCATCAGCGGGAGAAGGCGCTTCGACGCCCCTGTAAGCACATGTTTCTCTGATTCCTTTGTTTCAGGCAAGCCACTGTGACGTCAGACGCCTTTACGCATACAGCTTTGCGATGCTTAGACAGTAATAACATAATTCATGTTTACATTTCTTTAATTTTCGACGCATTGTCGTTATTCGTGACGCATCAATGACCAATTGATTATATGGCAATGCAATGAAAAAAGCGTGTGGAAAAACAGTGTTAATGACAGATTTGAGAAGCACATTTCTTCAATGTTGGCCGCATGGCATTCCTGTGCAGGTGACAATGGTAATTTTTCAAAACGACAAGGATATTTAAACACATGATTATTTGTTTGCTGTGCTCTATGGCCTCTGCTACAGACCTCATCGAAATCACACTTAGATATCTTAGGGTGTACATATCAAGTTTTCCCAAATGGTCTAGCGGATAGGCATCTACCTTGTAACGCAGGGCGGCCCGGGTTCGATTCCCGTCATGGCAAATGTTTTTTGTAGAAAAAAAAATGAGTCCCAACGTGTGCAACAGAACAGTTCGAAATCTCGTTACATTTGCATCGTCATGAACATGACTTATATCAGGCTAGCTCATTTTTTCTTTGTTCATTTTAAGTGTAGAAACAATATTTCGTTTGTGACCATTTTTTTCTGCCGTTTTGACAACAGGCTCATGACTAAAGAACACACGGCTGTCTGCTGATTGACGCTTGACTGTAGATTTTCGCTTTGTGTCAAAAGAACTTCCTAACGCACACTTTTTCAAAGTAGGTGAATTCATCAGATCTGTTTGAAACATTGCATTTTATCCATGCACGACGACTACTTAGATACTCGCAGCACAGTTGCCTCATATAAATTGCCCATGAGCACGGAGCTTGTCTTTGTCACTGTAGCAACTTTGCTCCATCAGCGGGAGAAGGCGGTTCGACGCCCCTGTAAGCACATGTTTCTCTAATTCCTTTGTTTCAGGCAATCCACTGTGACGTCAGACGCCTTTACGCATACAGCTTTGCGATGCTTAGACAGTAATAACATAATTCATGTTTACATTTCTTTAATTTTCGACGCATTGTCGTTATTCGTGACGCATCAATGACCAATTGATTTTATGGCAATGCAATGAAAAAAGCGTGTGGAAAACAGTGTTAATGACAGATTTGAGAAGCACATTTCTTCAATGTTGGCCGCATGGCATTCCTGTGCAGGTGACAATGGTAATTTTTCAAAACGACAAGGATATTTAAACACATGATTATTTGTTTGCTGTGCTCTATGGCCTCTGCTACAGACCTCATCGAAATGACACTTAGATATCTTAGGGTGTACATATCAAGTCTTCCCAAATGGTTTAGCGGATAGGCATCTACCTTGTAACGCAGGGCGGCCCGGGTTCGATTCCCGTCATGGCAAATGTTTTTTGTAGAAAAATAAAATGAGTCCCAACGTGTGCAACAGAACAGTTCGAAATCTCGTTACATTTGCATTGTCATGAATATGACTTATATCAGGCTAGCCAATTTTTTCTTTGTTCATTTTAAGTGTAGAAACAATATTTCGTTTGTGACCATTTTTTTCTGCCGTTTTGACAACAGGCTCATGACTAAAGAACACACGGCTGTCTGCTGATTGACACTTGACTGTAGATTTTCGCTTTGTGTCAAAAGAACTTACTAACGCACACTTTTTCAAAGTAGGTGAATTCATCAGATCTGTTTGAAACATTGCATTTTATCCATGCACGACGACTGCTTAGATACTCGCAGCACAGTTGCCCCATATACATTGCCCATGAGCGCGGAGCTTGTCTTTGTCACTGTAGCAACTTTGCTCCATCAGCGGGAGAAGGCGCTTCGACGCCCCTGTAAGCACATGTTTCTCTGATTCCTTTGTTTCAGGCAAGCCACTGTGACGTCAGACGCCTTTACGCATACAGCTTTGCGATGCTTAGACAGTAATAACATAATTCATGTTTACATTTCTTTAATTTTCGACGCATTATCGTTATTCGTGACGCATCAATGACCAATTGATTATATGGCAATGCAATGAAAAAAGCGTGTGGAAAACAGTGTTAATGATAGATTTGAGAAGCACATTTCTTCAATGTTGGCTGCATGGCATTCCTGTGCAGGTGACAATGGTAATTTTTCAAAACGACAAAGATATTTAAACACATGATTATTTGTTTGCTGTGCTCTATGGCCTCTGCTACAGACCTCATCGAAATGACACTTAGATATCTTAGGGTGTACATATCAAGTTTTCCCAAATGGTCTAGCGGATAGGCATCTACCTTGTAACGCAGGGCGGCCCGGGTTCGATTCCCGTCATGGCAAATGTTTTTTGTAGAAAAATAAAATGAGTCCCAATGTGTGCAACAGAACAGTTCGAAATCTCGTTACATTTGCATCGTCATGAACATGACTTATATCAGGCTAGCTCATTTTTTCTTTGTTCATTTTAAGTGTAGAAACAATATTTCGTTTGTGACCATTTTTTTCTGCCGTTTTGACAACAGGTTCATGACTAAAGAACACACGGCTGTCTGCTGATTGACGCTTGACTGTAGATTTTCGCTTTGTGTCAAAAGAACTCCCTAACGCACACTTTTTCAAAGTAGGTGAATTCATCAGATCTGTTTGAAACATTGCATTTTATCCATGCACGACGAGTACTTAGATACTCGCAGCACAGTTGCCTCATATAAATTGCCCATGAGCGCGGAGCTTGTCTTTGTCACTGTAGCAACTTTGCTCCATCAGCGGGAGAAGGCGGTTCGACGCCCCTGTAAGCACATGTTTCTCTGATTCCTTTGTTTCAGGCAAGCCACTGTGACGTCAGACGCCTTTACGCATACAGCTTTGCGATGCTTAGACAGTAATAACATAATTCATGTTTACATTTCTTTAATTTTCGACGCATTGTCGTTATTCGTGACGCATCAATGACCAATTGATTATATGGCAATGCAATGAAAAAAGCGTGTGGAAAACAGTGTTAATGACAGATTTGAGAAGCACATTTCTTCAATGTTGGCCGCATGGCATTCCTGTGCAGGTGACAATGGTAATTTTTCAAAACGACAAGGATATTTAAACACATGATTATTTGTTTGCTGTGCTCTATGGCCTCTGCTACAGACCTCATCGAAATGACACTTAGATATCTTAGGGTGTACATATCAAGTTTTCCCAAATGGTCTAGCGGATAGGCATCTACCTTGTAACGCAGGGCGGCCCGGGTTCGATTCCCGTCATGGCAAATGTTTTTTGTAGAAAAATAAAATGAGTCCCAACGTGTGCAACAGAACAGTTCGAAATCTCGTTACATTTGCATCGTCATGAACATGACTTATATCAGGCTAGCTCATTTTTTCTTTGTTCATTTTAAGTGTAGAAACAATATTTCGTTTGTGACCATTTTTTTCTGCCGTTTTGACAACAGGCTCATGACTAAAGAACACACGGCTGTCTGCTGATTGACGCTTGACTGTAGATTTTCGCTTTGTGTCAAAAGAACTTCCTAACGCACACTTTTTCAAAGTAGGTGAATTCATCAGATCTGTTTGAAACATTGCATTTTATCCATGCACGACGACTACTTAGATACTCGCAGCACAGTTGCCTCATATAAATTGCCCATGAGCGCGGAGCTTGTCTTTGTCACTGTAGCAACTTTGCTCCATCAGCGGGAGAAGGCGGTTCGACGCCCCTGTAAGCACATGTTTCTCTAATTCCTTTGTTTCAGGCAATCCACTGTGACGTCAGACGCCTTTACGCATACAGCTTTGCGATGCTTAGACAGTAATAACATAATTCATGTTTACATTTCTTTAATTTTCGACGCATTATCGTTATTCGTGACGCATCAATGACCAATTGATTTTATGGCAATGCAATGAAAAAAGCGTGTGGAAAACAGTGTTAATGACAGATTTGAGAAGCACATTTCATCAATGTTGGCCGCATGGCATTCCTGTGCAGGTGACAATGGTAATTTTTCAAAACGACAAGGATATTTAAACACATGATTATTTGTTTGCTGTGCTCTATGGCCTCTGCTACAGACCTCATCGAAATGACACTTAGATATCTTAGGGTGTACATATCAAGTTTTCCCAAATGGTCTAGCGGATAGGCATCTACCTTGTAACGCAGGGTGGCCTGGGTTCGATTCCCGTCATGGCAAATGTTTTTTGTAGAAAAATAAAATGAGTCCCAACGTGTGCAACAGAACAGTTCGAAATCTCGTTACATTTGCATCGTCATGAACATGACTTATATCAGGCTAGCTCATTTTTTCTTTGTTCATTTTAAGTGTAGAAACAATATTTCGTTTGTGACCATTTTTTTCTGCCGTTTTGACAACAGGTTCATGACTAAAGAACACACGGCTGTCTGCTGATTGACGCTTGACTGTAGATTTTCGCTTTGTGTCAAAAGAACTCCCTAACGCACACTTTTTCAAAGTAGGTGAATTCATCAGATCTGTTTGAAACATTGCATTTTATCCATGCACGACGAGTACTTAGATACTCGCAGCACAGTTGCCTCATATAAATTGCCCATGAGCGCGGAGCTTGTCTTTGTCACTGTAGCAACTTTGCTCCATCAGCGGGAGAAGGCGGTTCGACGCCCCTGTAAGCACATGTTTCTCTGATTCCTTTGTTTCAGGCAAGCCACTGTGACGTCAGACGCCTTTACGCATACAGCTTTGCGATGCTTAGACAGTAATAACATAATTCATGTTTACATTTCTTTAATTTTCGACGCATTGTCGTTATTCGTGACGCATCAATGACCAATTGATTATATGGCAATGCAATGAAAAAAGCGTGTGGAAAACAGTGTTAATGACAGATTTGAGAAGCACATTTCTTCAATGTTGGCCGCATGGCATTCCTGTGCAGGTGACAATGGTAATTTTTCAAAACGACAAGGATATTTAAACACATGATTATTTGTTTGCTGTGCTCTATGGCCTCTGCTACAGACCTCATCGAAATGACACTTAGATATCTTAGGGTGTACATATCAAGTTTTCCCAAATGGTCTAGCGGATAGGCATCTACCTTGTAACGCAGGGCGGCCCGGGTTCGATTCCCGTCATGGCAAATGTTTTTTGTAGAAAAATAAAATGAGTCCCAACGTGTGCAACAGAACAGTTCGAAATCTCGTTACATTTGCATCGTCATGAACATGACTTATATCAGGCTAGCTCATTTTTTCTTTGTTCATTTTAAGTGTAGAAACAATATTTCGTTTGTGACCATTTTTTTCTGCCGTTTTGACAACAGGCTCATGACTAAAGAACACACGGCTGTCTGCTGATTGACGCTTGACTGTAGATTTTCGCTTTGTGTCAAAAGAACTTTCTAACGCACACTTTTTCAAAGTAGGTGAATTCATCAGATCTGTTTGAAACATTGCATTTTATCCATGCACGACGACTGCTTAGATACTCGCAGCACAGTTGCCCCATATACATTGCCCATGAGCGCGGAGCTTGTCTTTGTCACTGTAGCAACTTTGCTCCATCAGCGGGAGAAGGCGCTTCGACGCCCCTGTAAGCACATGTTTCTCTGATTCCTTTGTTTCAGGCAAGCCACTGTGACGTCAGACGCCTTTACGCATACAGCTTTGCGATGCTTAGACAGTAATAACATAATTCATGTTTACATTTCTGTAATTTTCGACGCATTGTCGTTATTCGTGACGCATCAATGACCAATTGATTATATGGCAATGCAATGAAAAAAGCGTGTGGAAAACAGTGTTAATGACAGATTTGAGAAGCACATTTCTTCAATGTTGGCCGCATGGCATTCCTGTGCAGGTGACAATGGTAATTTTTCAAAACGACAAGGATATTTAAACACATGATTATTTGTTTGCTGTGCTCTATGGCCTCTGCTACAGACCTCATCGAAATCACACTTAGATATCTTAGGGTGTACATATCAAGTTTTCCCAAATGGTCTAGCGGATAGGCATCAACCTTGTAACGCAGGGCGGCCAGGGTTCGATTCCCGTCATGGCAAATGTTTTTTGTAGAAAAATAAAATGAGTCCCAACGTGTGCAACAGAACAGTTCGAAATCTCGTTACATTTGCATCGTCATGAACATGACTTATATCAGGCTAGCTCATTTTTTCTTTGTTCATTTTAAGTGTAGAAACAATATTTCGTTTGTGACCATTTTTTTCTGCCGTTTTGACAACAGGCTCATGACTAAAGAACACACGGCTGTCTGCTGATTGACGCTTGACTGTAGATTTTCGCTTTGTGTCAAAAGAACTTCCTAACGCACACTTTTTCAAAGTAGGTGAATTCATCAGATCTGTTTGAAACATTGCATTTTATCCATGCACGACGACTACTTAGATACTCGCAGCACAGTTGCCTCATATAAATTGCCCATGAGCGCGGAGCTTGTCTTTGTCACTGTAGCAACTTTGCTCTATCAGCGGGAGAAGGCGCTTCGACGCCCCTGTAAGCACATGTTTCTCTGATTCCTTTGTTTCAGGCAAGCCACTGTGACGTCAGACGCCTTTACGCATACAGCTTTGCGATGCTTAGACAGTAATAACATAATTCATGTTTACATTTTTTAATTTTCGACGCATTGTCGTTATTCGTGACGCATCAATGACCAATTGATTATATGGCAATGCAATGAAAAAAGCGTGTGGAAAACAGTGTTAATGACAGATTTGAGAAGCACATTTCTTCAATGTTGGCCGCATGGCATTCCTGTGCAGGTGACAATGGTAATTTTTCAAAACGACAAGGATATTTAAACACATGATTATTTGTTTGCTGTGCTCTATGGCCTCTGCTACAGACCTCATCGAAATGACACTTAGATATCTTAGGGTGTACATATCAAGTTTTCCCAAATGGTCTAGCGGATAGGCATCTACCTTGTAACGCAGGGCGGCCCGGGTTCGATTCCCGTCATGGCAAATGTTTTTTGTAGAAAAATAAAATGAGTCCCAACGTGTGCAACAGAACAGTTCGAAATCTCGTTACATTTGCATCGTCATGAACATGACTTATATCAGGCTAGCTCATTTTTTCTTTGTTCATTTTAAGTGTAGAAACAATATTTCGTTTGTGACCATTTTTTTCTGCCGTTTTGACAACAGGCTCATGACTAAAGAACACACGGCTGTCTGCTGATTGACGCTTGACTGTAGATTTTCGCTTTGTGTCAAAAGAACTTCCTAACGCACACTTTTTCAAAGTAGGTGAATTCATCAGATCTGTTTGAAACATTGCATTTTATCCATGCACGACGACTTCTTAGATACTCGCAGCACAGTTGCCTCATATAAATTGCCCATGAGCGCGGAGCTTGTCTTTGTCACTGTAGCAACTTTGCTCCATCAGCGGGAGAAGGCGGTTCGACGCCCCTGTAAGCACATGTTTCTCTAATTCCTTTGTTTCAGGCAAGCCACTGTGACGTCAGACGCCTTTACGCATACAGCTTTGCGATGCTTGGACAGTAATAACATAATTCATGTTTACATTTCTTTAATTTTCGACGCATTGTCGTTATTCGTGACGCATCAATGACCAATTGATTTTATGGCAATGCAATGAAAAAAGCGTGTGGAAAACAGTGTTAATGACAGATTTGAGAAGCACATTTCATCAATATTGGCCGCATGGCATTCCTGTGCAGGTGACAATGGTAATTTTTCAAAACGACAAGGATATTTAAACACATGATTATTTGTTTGCTGTGCTCTATGGCCTCTGCTACAGACCTCATCGAAATGACACTTAGATATCTTAGGGTGTACATATCAAGTTTTCCCAAATGGTCTAGCGGATAGGCATCTGCCTTGTAACGCAGGGTGGCCCGGGTTCGATTCCCGTCATGGCAAATGTTTTTTGTAGAAAAATAAAATGAGTCCCAACGTGTGCAACAGAACAGTTCGAAATCTCGTTACATTTGCATCGTCATGAACATGACTTATATCAGGCTAGCTCATTTTTTCTTTGTTCATTTTAAGTGTAGAAACAATATTTCGTTTGTGACCATTTTTTTCTGCCGTTTTGACAACAGGCTCATGACTAAAGAACACACGGCTGTCTGCTGATTGACGCTTGACTGTAGATTTTCGCTTTGTGTCAAAAGAACTTCCTAACGCACACTTTTTCAAAGTAGGTGAATTCATCAGATCTGTTTGAAACATTGCATTTTATCCATGCACGACGACTGCTTAGATACTCGCAGCACAGTTGCCCCATATACATTGCCCATGAGCGCGGAGCTTGTCTTTGTCACTGTAGCAACTTTGCTCCATCAGCGGGAGAAGGCGCTTCGACGCCCCTGTAAGCACATGTTTCTCTGATTCCTTTGTTTCAGGCAAGCCACTGTGACGTCAGACGCCTTTACGCATACAGCTTTGCGATGCTTAGACAGTAATAACATAATTCATGTTTACATTTCTTTAATTTTCGACGCATTGTCGTTATTCGTGACGCATCAATGACCAATTGATTATATGGCAATGCAATGAAAAAAGCGTGTGGAAAACAGTGTTAATGACAGATTTGAGAAGCACATTTCTTCAATGTTGGCCGCATGGCATTCCTGTGCAGGTGACAATGGTAATTTTTCAAAACGACAAGGATATTTAAACACATGATTATTTGTTTGCTGTGCTCTATGGCCTCTGCTACAGACCTCATCGAAATGACACTTAGATATCTTAGGGTGTACATATCAAGTTTTCCCAAATGGTCTAGCGGATAGGCATCTACCTTGTAACGCAGGGCGGCCCGGGTTCGATTCCCGTCATGGCAAATGTTTTTTGTAGAAAAATAAAATGAGTCCCAACGTGTGCAACAGAACAGTTCGAAATCTCGTTACATTTGCATCGTCATGAACATGACTTATATCAGGCTAGCTCATTTTTTCTTTGTTCATTTTAAGTGTAGAAACAATATTTCGTTTGTGACCATTTTTTTCTGCCGTTTTGACAACAGGCTCATGACTAAAGAACACAGGGCTGTCTGCTGATTGACGCTTGACTGTAGATTTTCGCTTTGTGTCAAAAGAACTTCCTAACGCACACTTTTTCAAAGTAGGTGAATTCATCAGATCTGTTTGAAACATTGCATTTTATCCATGCACGACGACTGCTTAGATACTCGCAGCACAGTTGCCCCATATACATTGCCCATGAGCGCGGAGCTTGTCTTTGTTACTGTAGCAACTTTGCTCCATCAGCGGGAGAAGGCGCTTCGACGCCCCTGTAAGCACATGTTTCTCTGATTCCTTTGTTTCAGGCAAGCCACTGTGACGTCAGACGCCTTTACGCATACAGCTTTGCGATGCTTAGACAGTAATAACATAATTCATGTTTACATTTCTTTAATTTTCGACGCATTGTCGTTATTCGTGACGCATCAATGACCAATTGATTATATGGCAATGCAATGAAAAAAGCGTGTGGAAAACAGTGTTAATGACAGATTTGAGAAGCACATTTCTTCAATGTTGGCCGCATGGCATTCCTGTGCAGGTGACAATGGTAATTTTTCAAAACGACAAGGATATTTAAACACATGATTATTTGTTTGCTGTGCTCTATGGCCTCTGCTACAGACCTCATCGAAATCACACTTAGATATCTTAGGGTGTACATATCAAGTTTTCCCAAATGGTCTAGCGGATAGGCATCTACCTTGTAACGCAGGGCGGCCCGGGTTCGATTCCCGTCATGGCAAATGTTTTTTGTAGAAAAATAAAATGAGTCCCAACGTGTGCAACAGAACAGTTCGAAATCTCGTTACATTTGCATCGTCATGAACATGACTTATATCAGGCTAGCTCATTTTTTCTTTGTTCATTTTAAGTGTAGAAACAATATTTCGTTTGTGACCATTTTTTTCTGCCGTTTTGACAACAGGCTCATGACTAAAGAACACACGGCTGTCTGCTGATTGACGCTTGACTGTAGATTTTCGCTTTGTGTCAAAAGAACTTCCTAACGCACACTTTTTCAAAGTAGGTGAATTCATCAGATCTGTTTGAAACATTGCATTTTATCCATGCACGACGACTACTTAGATACTCGCAGCACAGTTGCCTCATATAAATTGCCCATGAGCGCGGAGCTTGTCTTTGTCACTGTAGCAACTTTGCTCCATCAGCGGGAGAAGGCGGTTCGACGCCCCTGTAAGCACATGTTTCTCTAATTCCTTTGTTTCAGGCAAGCCACTGTGACGTCAGACGCCTTTACGCATACAGCTTTGCGATGCTTAGACAGTAATAACATAATTCATGTTTACATTTCTTTAATTTTCGACGCATTGTCGTTATTCGTGACGCATCAATGACCAATTGATTTTATGGCAATGCAATGAAAAAAGCGTGTGGAAAACAGTGTTAATGACAGATTTGAGAAGCACATTTCATCAATATTGGCCGCATGGCATTCCTGTGCAGGTGACAATGGTAATTTTTCAAAACGACAAGGATATTTAAACACATGATTATTTGTTTGCTGTGCTCTATGGCCTCTGCTACAGACCTCATCGAAATGACACTTAGATATCTTAGGGTGTACATATCAAGTTTTCCCAAATGGTCTAGCGGATAGGCATCTACCTTGTAACGCAGGGTGGCCCGGGTTCGATTCCCGTCATGGCAAATGTTTTTTGTAGAAAAATAAAATGAGTCCCAACGTGTGCAACAGAACAGTTCGAAATCTCGTTACATTTGCATCGTCATGAACATGACTTATATCAGGCTAGCTCATTTTTTCTTTGTTCATTTTAAGTGTAGAAACAATATTTCGTTTGTGACCATTTTTTTCTGCCGTTTTGACAACAGGCTCATGACTAAAGAACACAGGGCTGTCTGCTGATTGACGCTTGACTGTAGATTTTCGCTTTGTGTCAAAAGAACTTCCTAACGCACACTTTTTCAAAGTAGGTGAATTCATCAGATCTGTTTGAAACATTGCATTTTATCCATGCACGACGACTGCTTAGATACTCGCAGCACAGTTGCCCCATATACATTGCCCATGAGCGCGGAGCTTGTCTTTGTTACTGTAGCAACTTTGCTCCATCAGCGGGAGAAGGCGCTTCGACGCCCCTGTAAGCACATGTTTCTCTGATTCCTTTGTTTCAGGCAAGCCACTGTGACGTCAGACGCCTTTACGCATACAGCTTTGCGATGCTTAGACAGTAATAACATAATTCATGTTTACATTTCTTTAATTTTCGACGCATTGTCGTTATTCGTGACGCATCAATGACCAATTGATTATATGGCAATGCAATGAAAAAAGCGTGTGGAAAACAGTGTTAATGACAGATTTGAGAAGCACATTTCTTCAATGTTGGCCGCATGGCATTCCTGTGCAGGTGACAATGGTAATTTTTCAAAACGACAAGGATATTTAAACACATGATTATTTGTTTGCTGTGCTCTATGGCCTCTGCTACAGACCTCATCGAAATCACACTTAGATATCTTAGGGTGTACATATCAAGTTTTCCCAAATGGTCTAGCGGATAGGCATCTACCTTGTAACGCAGGGCGGCCCGGGTTCGATTCCCGTCATGGCAAATGTTTTTTGTAGAAAAATAAAATGAGTCCCAACGTGTGCAACAGAACAGTTCGAAATCTCGTTACATTTGCATCGTCATGAACATGACTTATATCAGGCTAGCTCATTTTTTCTTTGTTCATTTTAAGTGTAGAAACAATATTTCGTTTGTGACCATTTTTTTCTGCCGTTTTGACAACAGGCTCATGACTAAAGAACACACGGCTGTCTGCTGATTGACGCTTGACTGTAGATTTTCGCTTTGTGTCAAAAGAACTTCCTAACGCACACTTTTTCAAAGTAGGTGAATTCATCAGATCTGTTTGAAACATTGCATTTTATCCATGCACGACGACTACTTAGATACTCGCAGCACAGTTGCCTCATATAAATTGCCCATGAGCGCGGAGCTTGTCTTTGTCACTGTAGCAACTTTGCTCCATCAGCGGGAGAAGGCGGTTCGACGCCCCTGTAAGCACATGTTTCTCTAATTCCTTTGTTTCAGGCAAGCCACTGTGACGTCAGACGCCTTTACGCATACAGCTTTGCGATGCTTAGACAGTAATAACATAATTCATGTTTACATTTCTTTAATTTTCGACGCATTGTCGTTATTCGTGACGCATCAATGACCAATTGATTTTATGGCAATGCAATGAAAAAAGCGTGTGGAAAACAGTGTTAATGACAGATTTGAGAAGCACATTTCATCAATATTGGCCGCATGGCATTCCTGTGCAGGTGACAATGGTAATTTTTCAAAACGACAAGGATATTTAAACACATGATTATTTGTTTGCTGTGCTCTATGGCCTCTGCTACAGACCTCATCGAAATGACACTTAGATATCTTAGGGTGTACATATCAAGTTTTCCCAAATGGTCTAGCGGATAGGCATCTACCTTGTAACGCAGGGTGGCCCGGGTTCGATTCCCGTCATGGCAAATGTTTTTTGTAGAAAAATAAAATGAGTCCCAACGTGTGCAACAGAACAGTTCGAAATCTCGTTACATTTGCATCGTCATGAACATGACTTATATCAGGCTAGCTCATTTTTTCTTTGTTCATTTTAAGTGTAGAAACAATATTTCGTTTGTGACCATTTTTTTCTGCCGTTTTGACAACAGGCTCATGACTAAAGAACACACGGCTGTCTGCTGATTGACGCTTGACTGTAGATTTTCGCTTTGTGTCAAAAGAACTTCCTAACGCACACTTTTTCAAAGTAGGTGAATTCATCAGATCTGTTTGAAACATTGCATTTTATCCATGCACGACGACTGCTTAGATACTCGCAGCACAGTTGCCCCATATACATTGCCCATGAGCGCGGAGCTTGTCTTTGTCACTGTAGCAACTTTGCTCCATCAGCGGGAGAAGGCGCTTCGACGCCCCTGTAAGCACATGTTTCTCTGATTCCTTTGTTTCAGGCAAGCCACTGTGACGTCAGACGCCTTTACGCATACAGCTTTGCGATGCTTAGACAGTAATAACATAATTCATGTTTACATTTCTTTAATTTTCGACGCATTGTCGTTATTCGTGACGCATCAATGACCAATTGATTATATGGCAATGCAATGAAAAAAGCGTGTGGAAAACAGTGTTAATGACAGATTTGAGAAGCACATTTCTTCAATGTTGGCCGCATGGCATTCCTGTGCAGGTGACAATGGTAATTTTTCAAAACGACAAGGATATTTAAACACATGATTATTTGTTTGCTGTGCTCTATGGCCTCTGCTACAGACCTCATCGAAATGACACTTAGATATCTTAGGGTGTACATATCAAGTTTTCCCAAATGGTCTAGCGGATAGGCATCTACCTTGTAACGCAGGGCGGCCCGGGTTCGATTCCCGTCATGGCAAATGTTTTTTGTAGAAAAATAAAATGAGTCCCAACGTGTGCAACAGAACAGTTCGAAATCTCGTTACATTTGCATCGTCATGAACATGACTTATATCAGGCTAGCTCATTTTTTCTTTGTTCATTTTAAGTGTAGAAACAATATTTCGTTTGTGACCATTTTTTTCTGCCGTTTTGACAACAGGCTCATGACTAAAGAACACAGGGCTGTCTGCTGATTGACGCTTGACTGTAGATTTTCGCTTTGTGTCAAAAGAACTTCCTAACGCACACTTTTTCAAAGTAGGTGAATTCATCAGATCTGTTTGAAACATTGCATTTTATCCATGCACGACGACTGCTTAGATACTCGCAGCACAGTTGCCCCATATACATTGCCCATGAGCGCGGAGCTTGTCTTTGTTACTGTAGCAACTTTGCTCCATCAGCGGGAGAAGGCGCTTCGACGCCCCTGTAAGCACATGTTTCTCTGATTCCTTTGTTTCAGGCAAGCCACTGTGACGTCAGACGCCTTTACGCATACAGCTTTGCGATGCTTAGACAGTAATAACATAATTCATGTTTACATTTCTTTAATTTTCGACGCATTGTCGTTATTCGTGACGCATCAATGACCAATTGATTATATGGCAATGCAATGAAAAAAGCGTGTGGAAAACAGTGTTAATGACAGATTTGAGAAGCACATTTCTTCAATGTTGGCCGCATGGCATTCCTGTGCAGGTGACAATGGTAATTTTTCAAAACGACAAGGATATTTAAACACATGATTATTTGTTTGCTGTGCTCTATGGCCTCTGCTACAGACCTCATCGAAATGACACTTAGATATCTTAGGGTGTACATATCAAGTTTTCCCAAATGGTCTAGCGGATAGGCATCTACCTTGTAACGCAGGGCGGCCCGGGTTCGATTCCCGTCATGGCAAATATTTTTTGTAGAAAAATAAAATGAGTCCCAACGTGTGCAACAGAACAGTTCGAAATCTCGTTACATTTGCATCGTCATGAACATGACTTATATCAGGCTAGCTCATTTTTTCTTTGTTCATTTTAAGTGTAGAAACAATATTTCGTTTGTGACCATTTTTTTCTGCCGTTTTGACAACAGGCTCATGACTAAAGAACACAGGGCTGTCTGCTGATTGACGCTTGACTGTAGATTTTCGCTTTGTGTCAAAAGAACTTCCTAACGCACACTTTTTCAAAGTAGGTGAATTCATCAGATCTGTTTGAAACATTGCATTTTATCCATGCACGACGACTGCTTAGATACTCGCAGCACAGTTGCCCCATATACATTGCCCATGAGCGCGGAGCTTGTCTTTGTCACTGTAGCAACTTTGCTCCATCAGCGGGAGAAGGCGCTTCGACGCCCCTGTAAGCACATGTTTCTCTGATTCCTTTGTTTCAGGCAAGCCACTGTGACGTCAGACGCCTTTACGCATACAGCTTTGCGATGCTTAGACAGTAATAACATAATTCATGTTTACATTTCTTTAATTTTCGACGCATTGTCGTTATTCGTGACGCATCAATGACCAATTGATTATATGGCAATGCAATGAAAAAAGCGTGTGGAAAACAGTGTTAATGACAGATTTGAGAAGCACATTTCTTCAATGTTGGCCGCATGGCATTCCTGTGCAGGTGACAATGGTAATTTTTCAAAACGACAAGGATATTTAAACACATGATTATTTGTTTGCTGTGCTCTATGGCCTCTGCTACAGACCTCATCGAAATGACACTTAGATATCTTAGGGTGTACATATCAAGTTTTCCCAAATGGTCTAGCGGATAGGCATCTACCTTGTAACGCAGGGTGGCCCGGGTTCGATTCCCGTCATGGCAAATGTTTTTTGTAGAAAAATAAAATGAGTCCCAACGTGTGCAACAGAACAGTTCGAAATCTCGTTACATTTGCATCGTCATGAACATGACTTATATCAGGCTAGCTCATTTTTTCTTTGTTCATTTTAAGTGTAGAAACAATATTTCGTTTGTGACCATTTTTTTCTGCCGTTTTGACAACAGGCTCATGACTAAAGAACACACGGCTGTCTGCTGATTGACGCTTGACTGTAGATTTTCGCTTTGTGTCAAAAGAACTTCCTAACGCACACTTTTTCAAAGTAGGTGAATTCATCAGATCTGTTTGAAACATTGCATTTTATCCATGCACGACGACTGCTTAGATACTCGCAGCACAGTTGCCCCATATACATTGCCCATGAGCGCGGAGCTTGTCTTTGTCACTGTAGCAACTTTGCTCCATCAGCGGGAGAAGGCGCTTCGACGCCCCTGTAAGCACATGTTTCTCTGATTCCTTTGTTTCAGGCAAGCCACTGTGACGTCAGACGCCTTTACGCATACAGCTTTGCGATGCTTAGACAGTAATAACATAATTCATGTTTACATTTCTTTAATTTTCGACGCATTGTCGTTATTCGTGACGCATCAATGACCAATTGATTATATGGCAATGCAATGAAAAAAGCGTGTGGAAAACAGTGTTAATGACAGATTTGAGAAGCACATTTCTTCAATGTTGGCCGCATGGCATTCCTGTGCAGGTGACAATGGTAATTTTTCAAAACGACAAGGATATTTAAACACATGATTATTTGTTTGCTGTGCTCTATGGCCTCTGCTACAGACCTCATCGAAATGACACTTAGATATCTTAGGGTGTACATATCAAGTTTTCCCAAATGGTCTAGCGGATAGGCATCTACCTTGTAACGCAGGGCGGCCCGGGTTCGATTCCCGTCATGGCAAATGTTTTTTGTAGAAAAATAAAATGAGTCCCAACGTGTGCAACAGAACAGTTCGAAATCTCGTTACATTTGCATCGTCATGAACATGACTTATATCAGGCTAGCTCATTTTTTCTTTGTTCATTTTAAGTGTAGAAACAATATTTCGTTTGTGACCATTTTTTTCTGCCGTTTTGACAACAGGCTCATGACTAAAGAACACAGGGCTGTCTGCTGATTGACGCTTGACTGTAGATTTTCGCTTTGTGTCAAAAGAACTTCCTAACGCACACTTTTTCAAAGTAGGTGAATTCATCAGATCTGTTTGAAACATTGCATTTTATCCATGCACGACGACTGCTTAGATACTCGCAGCACAGTTGCCCCATATACATTGCCCATGAGCGCGGAGCTTGTCTTTGTTACTGTAGCAACTTTGCTCCATCAGCGGGAGAAGGCGCTTCGACGCCCCTGTAAGCACATGTTTCTCTGATTCCTTTGTTTCAGGCAAGCCACTGTGACGTCAGACGCCTTTACGCATACAGCTTTGCGATGCTTAGACAGTAATAACATAATTCATGTTTACATTTCTTTAATTTTCGACGCATTGTCGTTATTCGTGACGCATCAATGACCAATTGATTATATGGCAATGCAATGAAAAAAGCGTGTGGAAAACAGTGTTAATGACAGATTTGAGAAGCACATTTCTTCAATGTTGGCCGCATGGCATTCCTGTGCAGGTGACAATGGTAATTTTTCAAAACGACAAGGATATTTAAACACATGATTATTTGTTTGCTGTGCTCTATGGCCTCTGCTACAGACCTCATCGAAATGACACTTAGATATCTTAGGGTGTACATATCAAGTTTTCCCAAATGGTCTAGCGGATAGGCATCTACCTTGTAACGCAGGGCGGCCCGGGTTCGATTCCCGTCATGGCAAATATTTTTTGTAGAAAAATAAAATGAGTCCCAACGTGTGCAACAGAACAGTTCGAAATCTCGTTACATTTGCATCGTCATGAACATGACTTATATCAGGCTAGCTCATTTTTTCTTTGTTCATTTTAAGTGTAGAAACAATATTTCGTTTGTGACCATTTTTTTCTGCCGTTTTGACAACAGGCTCATGACTAAAGAACACAGGGCTGTCTGCTGATTGACGCTTGACTGTAGATTTTCGCTTTGTGTCAAAAGAACTTCCTAACGCACACTTTTTCAAAGTAGGTGAATTCATCAGATCTGTTTGAAACATTGCATTTTATCCATGCACGACGACTGCTTAGATACTCGCAGCACAGTTGCCCCATATACATTGCCCATGAGCGCGGAGCTTGTCTTTGTCACTGTAGCAACTTTGCTCCATCAGCGGGAGAAGGCGCTTCGACGCCCCTGTAAGCACATGTTTCTCTGATTCCTTTGTTTCAGGCAAGCCACTGTGACGTCAGACGCCTTTACGCATACAGCTTTGCGATGCTTAGACAGTAATAACATAATTCATGTTTACATTTCTTTAATTTTCGACGCATTGTCGTTATTCGTGACGCATCAATGACCAATTGATTATATGGCAATGCAATGAAAAAAGCGTGTGGAAAACAGTGTTAATGACAGATTTGAGAAGCACATTTCTTCAATGTTGGCCGCATGGCATTCCTGTGCAGGTGACAATGGTAATTTTTCAAAACGACAAGGATATTTAAACACATGATTATTTGTTTGCTGTGCTCTATGGCCTCTGCTACAGACCTCATCGAAATGACACTTAGATATCTTAGGGTGTACATATCAAGTTTTCCCAAATGGTCTAGCGGATAGGCATCTACCTTGTAACGCAGGGCGGCCCGGGTTCGATTCCCGTCATGGCAAATGTTTTTTGTAGAAAAATAAAATGAGTCCCAACGTGTGCAACAGAACAGTTCGAAATCTCGTTACATTTGCATCGTCATGAACATGACTTATATCAGGCTAGCTCATTTTTTCTTTGTTCATTTTAAGTGTAGAAACAATATTTCGTTTGTGACCATTTTTTTCTGCCGTTTTGACAACAGGCTCATGACTAAAGAACACAGGGCTGTCTGCTGATTGACGCTTGACTGTAGATTTTCGCTTTGTGTCAAAAGAACTTCCTAACGCACACTTTTTCAAAGTAGGTGAATTCATCAGATCTGTTTGAAACATTGCATTTTATCCATGCACGACGACTGCTTAGATACTCGCAGCACAGTTGCCCCATATACATTGCCCATGAGCGCGGAGCTTGTCTTTGTTACTGTAGCAACTTTGCTCCATCAGCGGGAGAAGGCGCTTCGACGCCCCTGTAAGCACATGTTTCTCTGATTCCTTTGTTTCAGGCAAGCCACTGTGACGTCAGACGCCTTTACGCATACAGCTTTGCGATGCTTAGACAGTAATAACATAATTCATGTTTACATTTCTTTAATTTTCGACGCATTGTCGTTATTCGTGACGCATCAATGACCAATTGATTATATGGCAATGCAATGAAAAAAGCGTGTGGAAAACAGTGTTAATGACAGATTTGAGAAGCACATTTCTTCAATGTTGGCCGCATGGCATTCCTGTGCAGGTGACAATGGTAATTTTTCAAAACGACAAGGATATTTAAACACATGATTATTTGTTTGCTGTGCTCTATGGCCTCTGCTACAGACCTCATCGAAATGACACTTAGATATCTTAGGGTGTACATATCAAGTTTTCCCAAATGGTCTAGCGGATAGGCATCTACCTTGTAACGCAGGGCGGCCCGGGTTCGATTCCCGTCATGGCAAATATTTTTTGTAGAAAAATAAAATGAGTCCCAACGTGTGCAACAGAACAGTTCGAAATCTCGTTACATTTGCATCGTCATGAACATGACTTATATCAGGCTAGCTCATTTTTTCTTTGTTCATTTTAAGTGTAGAAACAATATTTCGTTTGTGACCATTTTTTTCTGCCGTTTTGACAACAGGCTCATGACTAAAGAACACAGGGCTGTCTGCTGATTGACGCTTGACTGTAGATTTTCGCTTTGTGTCAAAAGAACTTCCTAACGCACACTTTTTCAAAGTAGGTGAATTCATCAGATCTGTTTGAAACATTGCATTTTATCCATGCACGACGACTGCTTAGATACTCGCAGCACAGTTGCCCCATATACATTGCCCATGAGCGCGGAGCTTGTCTTTGTTACTGTAGCAACTTTGCTCCATCAGCGGGAGAAGGCGCTTCGACGCCCCTGTAAGCACATGTTTCTCTGATTCCTTTGTTTCAGGCAAGCCACTGTGACGTCAGACGCCTTTACGCATACAGCTTTGCGATGCTTAGACAGTAATAACATAATTCATGTTTACATTTCTTTAATTTTCGACGCATTGTCGTTATTCGTGACGCATCAATGACCAATTGATTATATGGCAATGCAATGAAAAAAGCGTGTGGAAAACAGTGTTAATGACAGATTTGAGAAGCACATTTCTTCAATGTTGGCCGCATGGCATTCCTGTGCAGGTGACAATGGTAATTTTTCAAAACGACAAGGATATTTAAACACATGATTATTTGTTTGCTGTGCTCTATGGCCTCTGCTACAGACCTCATCGAAATGACACTTAGATATCTTAGGGTGTACATATCAAGTTTTCCCAAATGGTCTAGCGGATAGGCATCTACCTTGTAACGCAGGGCGGCCCGGGTTCGATTCCCGTCATGGCAAATGTTTTTTGTAGAAAAATAAAATGAGTCCCAACGTGTGCAACAGAACAGTTCGAAATCTCGTTACATTTGCATCGTCATGAACATGACTTATATCAGGCTAGCTCATTTTTTCTTTGTTCATTTTAAGTGTAGAAACAATATTTCGTTTGTGACCATTTTTTTCTGCCGTTTTGACAACAGGCTCATGACTAAAGAACACACGGCTGTCTGCTGATTGACGCTTGACTGTAGATTTTCGCTTTGTGTCAAAAGAACTTCCTAACGCACACTTTTTCAAAGTAGGTGAATTCATCAGATCTGTTTGAAACATTGCATTTTATCCATGCACGACGACTACTTAGATACTCGCAGCACAGTTGCCTCATATAAATTGCCCATGAGCGCGGAGCTTGTCTTTGTCACTGTAGCAACTTTGCTCCATCAGCGGGAGAAGGCGGTTCGACGCCCCTGTAAGCACATGTTTCTCTAATTCCTTTGTTTCAGGCAAGCCACAGTGACGTCAGACGCCTTTACGCATACAGCTTTGCGATGCTTAGACAGTAATAACATAATTCATGTTTACATTTCTTTAATTTTCGACGCATTGTCGTTATTCGTGACGCATCAATGACCAATTGATTTTATGGCAATGCAATGAAAAAAGCGTGTGGAAAACAGTGTTAATGACAGATTTGAGAAGCACATTTCATCAATGTTGGCCGCATGGCATTCCTGTGCAGGTGACAATGGTAATTTTTCAAAACGACAAGGATATTTAAACACATGATTATTTGTTTGCTGTGCTCTATGGCCTCTGCTACAGACCTCATCGAAATGACACTTAGATATCTTAGGGTGTACATATCAAGTTTTCCCAAATGGTCTAGCGGATAGGCATCTACCTTGTAACGCAGGGTGGCCCGGGTTCGATTCCCGTCATGGCAAATGTTTTTTGTAGAAAAATAAAATGAGTCCCAACGTGTGCAACAGAACAGTTCGAAATCTCGTTACATTTGCATCGTCATGAACATGACTTATATCAGGCTAGCCAATTTTTTCTTTGTTCATTTTAAGTGTAGAAACAATATTTCGTTTGTGAACATTTTTTTCTGCCGTTTTAACAACAGGCTCATTACTAAAGAACACACGGCTGTCTGCTGATTGACGCTTGACTGTAGATTTTCGCTTTGTGTCAAAAGAACTCCCTAACGCACACTTTTTCAAAGTAGGTGAATTCATCAGATCTGTTTGAAACATTGCATTTTATCCATGCACGACGACTACTTAGATACTCGCAGCACAGTTGCCTCATATAAATTGCCCATGAGCGCGGAGCTTGTCTTTGTCACTGTAGCAACTTTGCTCCATCAGCGGGAGAAGGCGGTTCGACGCCCCTGTAAGCACATGTTTCTCTAATTCCTTTGTTTCAGGCAAGCCACTGTGACGTCAGACGCCTTTACGCATACAGCTTTGCGATGCTTAGACAGTAATAACATAATTCATGTTTACATTTCTTTAATTTTCGACGCATTGTCGTTATTCGTGACGCATCAATGACCAATTGATTATATGGCAATGCAATGAAAAAAGCGTGTGGAAAACAGTGTTAATGACAGATTTGAGAAGCACATTTCTTCAATGTTGGCCGCATGGCATTCCTGTGCAGGTGACAATGGTCATTTTTCAAAACGACAAGGATATTTAAACACATGATTATTTGTTTGCTGTGCTCTATGGCCTCTGCTACAGACCTCATCGAAATGACACTTAGATATCTTAGGGTGTACATATCAAGTCTTCCCAAATGGTCTAGCGGATAGGAATCTGCCTTGTAACGCAGGGCGGCCCGGGTTCGATTCCCGTCATGGCAAAGGATTTTTGTAGAAAAATAAAATGAGTCCCAACGTGTGCAACAGAACAGTTCGAAATCTCGTTACATTTGCATCGTCATGAACATGACTTATATCAGGCTAGCTAATTTTTATTTTGTTCATTTTAAGTGTAGAAACAATATTTCGTTTGTGAACATTTTTTTCTGCCGTTTTGACAACAGGCTCATGACTAAAGAACACACGGCTGTCTGCTGATTGACGCTTGACTGTAGATTTTCGCTTTGTGTCAAAAGAACTTCCTAACGCACACTATTTCAAAGTAGGTGAATTCATCAGATCTGTTTGAAACATTGCATTTTATCCATGCACGACGACTGCTTAGATACTCGCAGCACAGTTGCCCCATATAAATTGCCCATGAGCGCGGAGCTTGTCTTTGTCACTGTAGCAACTTTGCTCCATCAGCGGGAGAAGGAGGTTCGATGCCCCTGTAAGCACATGTTTCTCTAATTCCTTTGTTTCAGGCAAGCCACTGTGACGTCAGACGCCTTTACGCATACAGCTTTGCGATGCTTAGACAGTAATAACATAATTCATGTTTACATTTCTTTAATTTTCGACGCATTGTCGTTATTCGTGACGCATCAATGACCAATTGATTATATGGCAATGCAATGAAAAAAGCGTGTGGAAAACAGTGTTAATGACAGATTTGAGAAGCACATTTCTTCAATGTTGGCCGCATGGCATTCCTGTGCAGGTGACAATGGTAATTTTTCAAAACGACAAGGATATTTAAACACATGATTATTTGTTTGCTGTGCTCTATGGCCTCTGCTACAGACCTCATCGAAATGACACTTAGATATCTTAGGGTGTACATATCAAGTTTTCCCAAATGGTCTAGCGGATAGGCATCTACCTTGTAACGCAGGGTGGCCCGGGTTCGATTCCCGTCATGGCAAATGTTTTTTGTAGAAAAATAAAATGAGTCCCAACGTGTGCAACAGAACAGTTCGAAATCTCGTTACATTTGCATCGTCATGAACATGACTTATATCAGGCTAGCTCATTTTTTCTTTGTTCATTTTAAGTGTAGAAACAATATTTCGTTTGTGAACATTTTTTTCTGCCGTTTTGACAACAGGTTCATGACTAAAGAACACACGGCTGTCTGCTGATTGACGCTTGACTGTAGATTTTCGCTTTGTATCAAAAGAACTTCCTAACGCACACTTTTTCAAAGTAGGTGAATTCATCAGATCTGTTTGAAACATTGCATTTTATCCATGCACGACGACTGCTTAGATACTCGCAGCACAGTTGCCCCATATAAATTGCCCATGAGCGCGGAGCTTGTCTTTGTCACTGTAGCAACTTTGCTCCATCAGCGGGAGAAGGCGGTTCGACGCCCCTGTAAGCACATGTTTCTCTAATTCCTATGTTTCAGGCAAGCCACTGTGACGTCAGACGCCTTTACGCATACAGCTTTGCGATGCTTAGACAGTAATAACATAATTCATGTTTACATTTCTTTAATTTTCGACGCATTGTCGTTATTCGTGACGCATCAATGACCAATTGATTATATGGCAATGCAATGAAAAAAGTGTGTGGAAAACAGTGTTAATGACAGATTTGAGAAGCACATTTCTTCAATGTTGGCCGCATGGCATTCCTGTGCAGGTGACAATGGTAATTTTTCAAAACGACAAGGATATTTAAACACATGATTATTTGTTTGCTGTGCTCTATGGCCTCTGCTACAGACCTCATCGAAATGACACTTAGATATCTTAGGGTGTACATATCAAGTTTTCCCAAATGGTCTAGCGGATAGGCATCTACCTTGTAACGCAGGGCGGCCCGGGTTCGATTCCCGTCATGGCAAATGTTTTTTGTAGAAAAATAAAATGAGTCCCAACGTGTGCAACAGAACAGTTCGAAATCTCGTTACATTTGCATCGTCATGAACATGACTTATATCAGGCTAGCTCATTTTTTCTTTGTTCATTTTAAGTGTAGAAACAATATTTCGTTTGTGAACATTTTTTTCTGCCGTTTTGACAACAGGTTCATGACTAAAGAACACACGGCTGTCTGCTGATTGACGCTTGACTGTAGATTTTCGCTTTGTGTCAAAAGAACTTCCTAACGCACACTTTTTCAAAGTAGGTGAATTCATCAGATCTGTTTGAAACATTGCATTTTATCCATGCACGACGACTGCTTAGATACTCGCAGCACAGTTGCCCCATATAAATTGCCCATGAGCGCGGAGCTTGTCTTTGTCACTGTAGCAACTTTGCTCCATCAGCGGGAGAAGGCGGTTCGACGCCCCTGTAAGCACATGTTTCTCTAATTCCTATGTTTCAGGCAAGCCACTGTGACGTCAGACGCCTTTACGCATACAGCTTTGCGATGCTTAGACAGTAATAACATAATTCATGTTTACATTTCTTTAATTTTCGACGCATTGTCGTTATTCGTGACGCATCAATGACCAATTGATTATATGGCAATGCAATGAAAAAAGCGTGTGGAAAACAGTGTTAATGACAGATTTGAGAAGCACATTTCTTCAATGTTGGCCGCATGGCATTCCTGTGCAGGTGACAATGGTAATTTTTCAAAACGACAAGGATATTTAAACACATGATTATTTGTTTGCTGTGCTCTATGGCCTCTGCTACAGACCTCATCGAAATGACACTTAGATATCTTAGGGTGTACATATCAAGTCTTCCCAAATGGTCTAGCGGATAGGAATCTGCCTTGTAACGCAGGGCGGCCCGGGTTCGATTCCCGTCATGGCAAATGATTTTTGTAGAAAAATAAAATGAGTCCCAACGTGTGCAACAGAACAGTTCGAAATCTCGTTACATTTGCATCGTCATGAACATGACTTATATCAGGCTAGCTCATTTTTTCTTTGTTCATTTTAAGTGTAGAAACAATATTTCGTTTGTGAACATTTTTTTCTGCCGTTTTGACAACAGGTTCATGACTAAAGAACACACGGCTGTCTGCTGATTGACGCTTGACTGTAGATTTTCGCTTTGTGTCAAAAGAACTTCCTAACGCACACTTTTTCAAAGTAGGTGAATTCATCAGATCTGTTTGAAACATTGCATTTTATCCATGCACGACGACTGCTTAGATACTCGCAGCACAGTTGCCCCATATAAATTGCCCATGAGCGCGGAGCTTGTCTTTGTCACTGTAGCAACTTTGCTCCATCAGCGGGAGAAGGCGGTTCGACGCCCCTGTAAGCACATGTTTCTCTAATTCCTATGTTTCAGGCAAGCCACTGTGACGTCAGACGCCTTTACGCATACAGCTTTGCGATGCTTAGACAGTAATAACATAATTCATGTTTACATTTCTTTAATTTTCGACGCATTGTCGTTATTCGTGACGCATCAATGACCAATTGATTATATGGCAATGCAATGAAAAAAGCGTGTGGAAAACAGTGTTAATGACAGATTTGAGAAGCACATTTCTTCAATGTTGGCCGCATGGCATTCCTGTGCAGGTGACAATGGTAATTTTTCAAAACGACAAGGATATTTAAACACATGATTATTTGTTTGCTGTGCTCTATGGCCTCTGCTACAGACCTCATCGAAATGACACTTAGATATCTTAGGGTGTACATATCAAGTTTTCCCAAATGGTCTAGCGGATAGGCATCTACCTTGTAACGCAGGGCGGCCCGGGTTCGATTCCCGTCATGGCAAATGTTTTTTGTAGAAAAATAAAATGAGTCCCAACGTGTGCAACAGAACAGTTCGAAATCTCGTTACATTTGCATCGTCATGAACATGACTTATATCGGGCTAGCTCATTTTTTATTTGTTCATTTTAAGTGTAGAAACAATATTTCGTTTGTGACCATTTTTTTCTGCCGTTTTGACAACAGGCTCATGACTAAAGAACACACGGCTGTCTGCTGATTGACGCTTGACTGTAGATTTTCGCTTTGTGTCAAAAGAACTCCCTAACGAACACTTTTTCAAAGTAGGTGAATTCATCAGATCTGTTTGAAACATTGCATTTTATCCATGCACGACGACTACTTAGATACTCGCAGCACAGTTGCCTCATATAAATTGCCCATGAGCGTGGAGCTTGTCTTTGTCACTGTAGCAACTTTGCTCCATCAGCGGGAGAAGGCGGTTCGACGCCCCTGTAAGCACATGTTTCTCTAATTCCTTTGTTTCAGGCAAGCCACTGTGACGTCAGACGCCTTTACGCATACAGCTTTGTGATGCTTAGACAGTAATAACATAATTCATGTTTACATTTCTTTAATTTTCGACGCATTGTCGTTATTCGTGACGCATCAATGACCAATTGATTTTATGGCAATGCAATGAAAAAAGCGTGTGGAAAACAGTGTTAATGACAGATTTGAGAAGCACATTTCATCAATGTTGGCCGCATGGCATTCCTGTGCAGGTGACAATGGTAATTTTTCAAAACGACAAGGATATTTAAACACATGATTATTTGTTTGCTGTGCTCTATGGCCTCTGCTACAGACCTCATCGAAATGACACTTAGATATCTTAGGGTGTACATATCAAGTTTTCCCAAATGGTCTAGCGGATAGGCATCTACCTTGTAACGCAGGGCGGCCCGGGTTCGATTCCCGTCATGGCAAATGTTTTTTGTAGAAAAATAAAATGAGTCCCAACGTGTGCAACAGAACAGTTCGAAATCTCGTTACATTTGCATCGTCATGAACATGACTTATATCGGGCTAGCTCATTTTTTCTTTGTTCATTTTAAGTGTAGAAACAATATTTCGTTTGTGACCATTTTTTTCAGCCGTTTTGACAACAGGCTCATGACTAAAGAACACACGGCTGTCTGCTGATTGACGCTTGACTGTAGATTTTCGCTTTGTGTCAAAAGAACTTCCTAACGCAAACTTTTTCAAAGTAGGTGAATTCATCAGATCTGTTTGAAACATTGCATTTTATCCATGCACGACGACTACTTAGATACTCGCAGCACAGTTGCCTCATATAAATTGCCCATGAGCGCGGAGCTTGTCTTTGTCACTGTAGCAACTTTGCTCCATCAGCGGGAGAAGGCGGTTCGACGCCCCTGTAAGCACATGTTTCTCTAATTCCTTTGTTTCAGGCAAGCCACTGTGACGTCAGACGCCTTTACGCATACAGCTTTGCGATGCTTAGACAGTAATAACATAATTCATGTTTACATTTCTTTAATTTTCGACGCATTGTCGTTATTCGTGATGCATCAATGACCAATTGATTATATGGCAATGCATTGAAAAAAGCGTGTGGAAAACAGTGTTAATGACAGATTTGAGAAGCACATTTCTTCAATGTTGGCCGCATGGCATTCCTGTGCAGGTGACAATGGTAATTTTTCAAAACGACAAGGATATTTAAACACATGATTATTTGTTTGCTGTGCTCTATGGCCTCTGCTACAGACCTCATCGAAATGACACTTAGATATCTTAGGGTGTACATATCAAGTTTTCCCAAATGGTCTAGCGGATAGGCATCTACCTTGTAACGCAGGGTGGCCCGGGTTCGATTCCCGTCATGGCAAATGTTTTTTGTAGAAAAATAAAATGAGTCCCAACGTGTGCAACAGAACAGTTCGAAATCTCGTTACATTTGCATCGTCATGAACATGACTTATATCGGGCTAGCTCATTTTTTCTTTGTTCATTTTAAGTGTAGAAACAATATTTCGTTTGTGACCATTTTTTTCAGCCGTTTTGACAACAGGCTCATGACTAAAGAACACACGGCTGTCTGCTGATTGACGCTTGACTGTAGATTTTCGCTTTGTGTCAAAAGAACTTCCTAACGCAAACTTTTTCAAAGTAGGTGAATTCATCAGATCTGTTTGAAACATTGCATTTTATCCATGCACGACGACTACTTAGATACTCGCAGCACAGTTGCCTCATATAAATTGCCCATGAGCGCGGAGCTTGTCTTTGTCACTGTAGCAACTTTGCTCCATCAGCGGGAGAAGGCGGTTCGACGCCCCTGTAAGCACATGTTTCTCTAATTCCTTTGTTTCAGGCAAGCCACTGTGACGTCAGACGCCTTTACGCATACAGCTTTGCGATGCTTAGACAGTAATAACATAATTCATGTTTACATTTCTTTAATTTTCGACGCATTGTCGTTATTCGTTATGCATCAATGACCAATTGATTATATGGCAATGCATTGAAAAAAGCGTGTGGAAAACAGTGTTAATGACAGATTTGAGAAGCACATTTCTTCAATGTTGGCCGCATGGCATTCCTGTGCAGGTGACAATGGTAATTTTTCAAAACGACAAGGATATTTAAACACATGATTATTTGTTTGCTGTGCTCTATGGCCTCTGCTACAGACCTCATCGAAATGACACTTAGATATCTTAGGGTTTACATATCAAGTCTTCCCAAATGGTCTAGCGGATAGGAATCTGCCTTGTCACGCAGGGCGGCCCGGGTTCGATTCCCGTCATGGCAAATGATTTTTGTAGAAAAATAAAATGAGTCCCAACTTGTGCAACAGAACAGTTCGAAATCTCGTTACATTTGCATCGTCATGAACATGACTTATATCAGGCTAGCTAATTTTTTCTTTGTTCATTTTAAGTGTAGAAACAATATTTCGTTTGTGACCATTTTTTTCAGCCGTTTTGACAACAGGCTCATGACTAAAGAACACACGGCTGTCTGCTGATTGACGCTTGACTGTAGATTTTCGCTTTGTGTCAAAAGAACTTCCTAACGCAAACTTTTTCAAAGTAGGTGAATTCATCAGATCTGTTTGAAACATTGCATTTTATCCATGCACGACGACTACTTAGATACTCGCAGCACAGTTGCCTCATATAAATTGCCCATGAGCGCGGAGCTTGTCTTTGTCACTGTAGCAACTTTGCTCCATCAGCGGGAGAAGGCGGTTCGACGCCCCTGTAAGCACATGTTTCTCTAATTCCTTTGTTTCAGGCAAGCCACTGTGACGTCAGACGCCTTTACGCATACAGCTTTGCGATGCTTAGACAGTAATAACATAATTCATGTTTACATTTCTTTAATTTTCGACGCATTGTCGTTATTCGTGATGCATCAATGACCAATTGATTATATGGCAATGCATTGAAATAAGCGTGTGGAAAACAGTGTTAATGACAGATTTGAGAAGCACATTTCTTCAATGTTGGCCGCATGGCATTCCTGTGCAGGTGACAATGGTAATTTTTCAAAACGACAAGGATATTTAAACACATGATTATTTGTTTGCTGTGCTCTATGGCCTCTGCTACAGACCTCATCGAAATGACACTTAGATATCTTAGGGTGTACATATCAAGTTTTCCCAAATGGTCTAGCGGATAGGCATCTACCTTGTAACGCAGGGCGGCCCGGGTTCGATTCCCGTCATGGCAAATGTTTTTTGTAGAAAAATAAAATGAGTCCCAACGTGTGCAACAGAACAGTTCGAAATCTCGTTACATTTGCATCGTCATGAACATGACTTATATCGGGCTAGCTCATTTTTTCTTTGTTCATTTTAAGTGTAGAAACAATATTTCGTTTGTGACCATTTTTTTCAGCCGTTTTGACAACAGGCTCAGGACTAAAGAACACACGGCTGTCTGCTGATTGACGCTTGACTGTAGATTTTCGCTTTGTGTCAAAAGAACTTCCTAACGCAAACTTTTTCAAAGTAGGTGAATTCATCAGATCTGTTTGAAACATTGCATTTTATCCATGCACGACGACTACTTAGATACTCGCAGCACAGTTGCCTCATATAAATTGCCCATGAGCGCGGAGCTTGTCTTTGTCACTGTAGCAACTTTGCTCCATCAGCGGGAGAAGGCGGTTCGACGCCCCTGTAAGCACATGTTTCTCTAATTCCTTTGTTTCAGGCAAGCCACTGTGACGTCAGACGCCTTTACGCATACAGCTTTGCGATGCTTAGACAGTAATAACATAATTCATGTTTACATTTCTTTAATTTTCGACGCATTGTCGTTATTCGTGATGCATCAATGACCAATTGATTATATGGCAATGCATTGAAAAAAGCGTGTGGAAAACAGTGTTAATGACAGATTTGAGAAGCACATTTCTTCAATGTTGGCCGCATGGCATTCCTGTGCAGGTGACAATGGTAATTTTTCGAAACGACAAGGATATTTAAACACATGATTATTTGTTTGCTGTGCTCTATGGCCTCTGCTACAGACCTCATCGAAATGACACTTAGATATCTTAGGGTGTACATATCAAGTTTTCCCAAATGGTCTAGCGGATAGGCATCTACCTTGTAACGCAGGGTGGCCCGGGTTCGATTCCCGTCATGGCAAATGTTTTTTGTAGAAAAATAAAATGAGTCCCAACGTGTGCAACAGAACAGTTCGAAATCTCGTTACATTTGCATCGTCATGAACATGACTTATATCAGGCTAGCTCATTTTTTCTTTGTTCATTTTAAGTGTAGAAACAATATTTCGTTTGTGAACATTTTTTTCTGCCGTTTTGACAACAGGTTCTTGACTAAAGAACACACGGCTGTCTGCTGATTGACGCTTGACTGTAGATTTTCGCTTTGTGTCAAAAGAACTTCCTAACGCACACTTTTTCAAAGTAGGTGAATTCATCAGATCTGTTTGAAACATTGCATTTTATCCATGCACGACGACTGCTTAGATACTCGCAGCACAGTTGCCCCATATAAATTGCCCATGAGCGCGGAGCTTGTCTTTGTCACTGTAGCAACTTTGCTCCATCAGCCGGAGAAGGCGGTTCGACGCCCCTGTAAGCACATGTTTCTCTAATTCCTATGTTTCAGGCAAGCCACTGTGACGTCAGACGCCTTTACGCATACAGCTTTGCGATGCTTAGACAGTAATAACATAATTCATGTTTACATTTCTTTAATTTTCGACGCATTGTCGTTATTCGTGACGCATCAATGACCAATTAATTATATGGCAATGCAATGAAAAAAGCGTGTGGAAAACAGTGTTAATGACAGATTTGAGAAGCACATTTCTTCAATGTTGGCCGCATGGCATTCCTGTGCAGGTGACAATGGTAATTTTTCAAAACGACAAGGATATTTAAACACATGATTATTTGTTTGCTGTGCTCTATGGCCTCTGCTACAGACCTCATCGAAATGACACTTAGATATCTTAGGGTGTACATATCAAGTCTTCCCAAATGGTCTAACGGATAGGAATCTGCCTTGTAACGCAGGGCGGCCCGGGTTCGATTCCCGTCATGGCAAAGGATTTTTGTAGAAAAATAAAATGAGTCCCAACGTGTGCAACAGAACAGTTCGAAATCTCGTTACATTTGCATCGTCATGAACATGACTTATATCGGGCTAGCTCATTTTTTCTTTGTTCATTTTAAGTGTAGAAGCAATATTTCGTTTGTGACCATTTTTTTCAGCCGTTTTGACAACAGGCTCATGACTAAAGAACACACGGCTGTCTGCTGATTGACGCTTGACTGTAGATTTTCGCTTTGTGTCAAAAGAACTTCCTAACGCACACTTTTTCAAAGTAGGTGAATTCATCAGATCTGTTTGAAACATTGCATTTTATCCATGCACGATGACTACTTAGATACTCGCAGCACAGTTGCCTCATATAAATTGCCCATGAGCGCGGAGCTTGTCTTTGTCACTGTAGCAACTTTGCTCCATCAGCGGGAGAAGGCGGTTCGACGCCCCTGTAAGCACATGTTTCTCTAATTCCTTTGTTTCAGGCAAGCCACTGTGACGTCAGACGCCTTTACGCATACAGCTTTGCGATGCTTAGACAGTAATAACATAATTCATGTTTACATTTCTTTAATTTTCGACGCATTGTCGTTATTCGTGACGCATCAATGACCAATTGATTTTATGGCAATGCAATGAAAAAAGCGTGTGGAAAACAGTGTTAATGACAGATTTGAGAAGCACATTTCATCAATGTTGGCCGCATGGCATTCCTGTGCAGGTGACAATGGTAATTTTTCAAAACGACAAGGATATTTAAACACATGATTATTTGTTTGCTGTGCTCTATGGCCTCTGCTACAGACCTCATCGAAATGACACTTAGATATCTTAGGGTGTACATATCAAGTTTTCCCAAATGGTCTAGCGGATAGGCATCTACCTTGTAACGCAGGGCGGCCCGGGTTCGATTCCCGTCATGGCAAATGTTTTTTGTAGAAAAATAAAATGAGTCCCAACGTGTGCAACAGAACAGTTCGAATTCTCGTTACATTTGCATCGTCATGAACATGACTTATATCAGGCTAGCTCATTTTTTCTTTGTTCATTTTAAGTGTAGAAACAATATTTCGTTTGTGACCATTTTTTTCTGCCGTTTTGACAACAGGCTCATTACTAAAGAACACACGGCTGTCTGCTGATTGACGCTTGACTGTAGATTTTCGCTTTGTGTCAAAAGAACTTCCTAACGCAAACTTTTTCAAAGTAGGTGAATTCATCAGATCTGTTTGAAACATTGCATTTTATCCATGCACGACGACTACTTAGATACTCGCAGCACAGTTGCCTCATATAAATTGCCCATGAGCGCGGAGCTTGTCTTTGTCACTGTAGCAACTTTGCTCCATCAGCGGGAGAAGGCGGTTCGACGCCCCTGTAAGCACATGTTTCTCTAATTCCTTTGTTTCAGGCAAGCCACTGTGACGTCAGACGCCTTTACGCATACAGCTTTGCGATGCTTAGACAGTAATAACATAATTCATGTTTACATTTCTTTAATTTTCGACGCATTGTCGTTATTCGTGATGCATCAATGACCAATTGATTATATGGCAATGCAATGAAAAAAGCGTGTGGAAAACAGTGTTAATGACAGATTTGAGAAGCACATTTCTTCAATGTTGGCCGCATGGCATTCCTGTGCAGGTGACAATGGTAATTTTTCAAAACGACAAGGATATTTAAACACATGATTATTTGTTTGCTGTGCTCTATGGCCTCTGCTACAGACCTCATCGAAATGACACTTAGATATCTTAGGGTGTACATATCAAGTCTTCCCAAATGGTTTAGCGGATAGGAATCTGCCTTGTCACGCAGGGCGGCCCGGGTTCGATTCCCGTCATGGCAAATGATTTTTGTAGAAAAATAAAATGAGTCCCAACTTGTGCAACAGAACAGTTCGAAATCTCGTTACATTTGCATCATCATGAACATGACTTATATCAGGCTAGCTAATTTTTTCTTTGTTCATTTTAAGTGTAGAAACAATATTTCGTTTGTGAACATTTTTTTCTGCCGTTTTGACAACAGGCTCATTACTAAAGAACACACGGCTGTCTGCTGATTGACGCTTGACTGTAGATTTTCGCTTTGTGTCAAAAGAACTCCCTAACGCACACTTTTTCAAAGTAGGTGAATTCATCAGATCTGTTTGAAACATTGCATTTTATCCATGCACGACGACTACTTAGATACTCGCAGCACAGTTGCCTCATATAAATTGCCCATGAGCGCGGAGCTTGTCTTTGTCACTGTAGCAACTTTGCTCCATCAGCGGGAGAAGGCGGTTCGACGCCCCTGTAAGCACATGTTTCTCTAATTCCTTTGTTTCAGGCAAGCCACTGTGACGTCAGACACCTTTACGCATACAGCTTTGCGATGCTTAGACAGTAATAACATAATTCATGTTTACATTTCTTTAATTTTCGACGCATTGTCGTTATTCGTGACGCATCAATGACCAATTGATTATATGGCAATGCAATGAAAAAAGCGTGTGGAAAACAGTGTTAATGACAGATTTGAGAAGCACATTTCTTCAATGTTGGCCGCATGGCATTCCTGTGCAGGTGACAATGGTAATTTTTCAAAACGACAAGGATATTTAAACACATGATTATTTGTTTGCTGTGCTCTATGGCCTCTGCTACAGACCTCATCGAAATGACACTTAGATATCTTAGGGTGTACATATCAAGTCTTCCCAAATGGTCTAGCGGATAGGAATCTGCCTTGTCACGCAGGGCGGCCCGGGTTCGATTCCCGTCATGGCAAATGATTTTTGTAGAAAAATAAAATGAGTCCCAACTTGTGCAACAGAACAGTTCGAAATCTCGTTACATTTGCATCATCATGAACATGACTTATATCAGGCTAGCTAATTTTTTCTTTGTTCATTTTAAGTGTAGAAACAATATTTCGTTTGTGAACATTTTTTTCTGCCGTTTTGACAACAGGCTCATTACTAAAGAACACACGGCTGTCTGCTGATTGACGCTTGACTGTAGATTTTCGCTTTGTGTCAAAAGAACTCCCTAACGCACACTTTTTCAAAGTAGGTGAATTCATCATATCTGTTTGAAACATTGCATTTTATCCATGCACGACGACTACTTAGATACTCGCAGCACAGTTGCCTCATATAAATTGCCCATGAGCGCGGAGCTTGTCTTTGTCACTGTAGCAACTTTGCTCCATCAGCGGGAGAAGGCGGTTCGACGCCCCTGTAAGCACATGTTTCTCTAATTCCTTTGTTTCAGGCAAGCCACTGTGACGTCAGACGCCTTTACGCATACAGCTTTGCGATGCTTAGACAGTAATAACATAATTCATGTTTACATTTCTTTAATTTTCGACGCATTGTCGTTATTCGTGACGCATCAATGACCAATTGATTATATGGCAATGCAATGAAAAAAGCGTGTGGAAAACAGTGTTAATGACAGATTTGAGAAGCACATTTCTTCAATGTTGGCCGCATGGCATTCCTGTGCAGGTGACAATGGTAATTTTTCAAAACGACAAGGATATTTAAACACATGATTATTTGTTTGCTGTGCTTTATGGCCTCTGCTACAGACCTCATCGAAATGACACTTAGATATCTTAGGGTGTACGTATCAAGTCTTCCCAAATGGTCTAGCGGATAGGAATCTGCCTTGTAACGCAGGGCGGCCCGGGTTCGATTCCCGTCATGGCAAAGGATTTTTGTAGAAAAATAAAATGAGTCCCAACGTGTGCAACAGAACAGTTCGAAATCTCGTTACATTTGCATCGTCATGAACATGACTTATATCAGGCTAGCTCATTTTTTCTTTGTTCATTTTAAGTGTAGAAACAATATTTCGTTTGTGAACATTTTTTTCTGCCGTTTTGACAACAGGCTCATGACTAAAGAACACACGGCTGTCTGCTGATTGACGCTTGACTGTAGATTTTCGCTTTGTGTCAAAAGAACTTCCTAACGCACACTTTTTCAAAGTAGGTGAATTCATCATATCTGTTTGAAACATTGCATTTTATCCATGCACGACGACTACTTAGATACTCGCAGCACAGTTGCCTCATATAAATTGCCCATGAGCGCGGAGCTTGTCTTTGTCACTGTAGCAACTTTGCTCCATCAGCGGGAGAAGGCGGTTCGACGCCCCTGTAAGCACATGTTTCTCTAATTCCTTTGTTTCAGGCAAGCCACTGTGACGTCAGACGCCTTTACGCATACAGCTTTGCGATGCTTAGACAGTAATAACATAATTCATGTTTACATTTCTTTAATTTTCGACGCATTGTCGTTATTCGTGACGCATCAATGACCAATTGATTATATGGCAATGCAATGAAAAAAGCGTGTGGAAAACAGTGTTAATGACAGATTTGAGAAGGACATTTCTTCAATGTTGGCCGCATGGCATTCCTGTGCAGGTGACAATGGTAATTTTTCAAAACGACAAGGATATTTAAACACATGATTATTTGTTTGCTGTGCTTTATGGCCTCTGCTACAGACCTCATCGAAATGACACTTAGATATCTTAGGGTGTACGTATCAAGTCTTCCCAAATGGTCTAGCGGATAGGAATCTGCCTTGTAACGCAGGGCGGCCCGGGTTCGATTCCCGTCATGGCAAAGGATTTTTGTAGAAAAATAAAATGAGTCCCAACGTGTGCAACAGAACAGTTCGAAATCTCGTTACATTTGCATCGTCATGAACATGACTTATATCAGGCTAGCTCATTTTTTCTTTGTTCATTTTAAGTGTAGAAACAATATTTCGTTTGTGAAAAATTTTTCTGCCGTTTTGACAACAGGCTCATGACTAAAGAACACACGGCTGTCTGCTGATTGACGCTTGACTGTAGATTTTCGCTTTGTGTCAAAAGAACTTCCTAACGCACACTTTTTCAAAGTAGGTGAATTCATCAGATCTGTTTGAAACATTGCATTTTATCCATGCACGACGACTGCTTAGATACTCGCAGCACAGTTGCCCCATATACATTGCCCATGAGCGCGGAGCTTGTCTTTGTCACTGTAGCAACTTTGCTCCATCAGCGGGAGAAGGCGCTTCGACGCCCCTGAAAGCACATGTTTCTCTGATTCCTTTGTTTCAGGCAAGCCACTGTGACGTCAGACACCTTTACGCATACAGCTTTGCGATGCTTAGACAGTAATAACATAATTCATGTTTACATTTCTTTAATTTTCGACGCATTGTCGTTATTCGTGACGCATCAATGACCAATTGATTATATGGCAATGCAATGAAAAAAGCGTGTGGAAAACAGTGTTAATGACAGATTTGAGAAGCACATTTCTTCAATGTTGGCCGCATGGCATTCCTGTGCAGGTGACAATGGTAATTTTTCAAAACGACAAGGATATTTAAACACATGATTATTTGTTTGCTGTGCTCTATGGCCTCTGCTACAGACCTCATCGAAATGACACTTAGATATCTTAGGGTGTACATATCAAGTCTTCCCAAATGGTCTAGTGGATAGGCATCTACCTTGTAACGCAGGGCGGCCCGGGTTCGATTCCCGTCATGGCAAATGTTTTTTGTAGAAAAATAAAATGAGTCCCAACGTGTGCAACAGAACAGTTCGAAATCTCGTTACATTTGCATCGTCATGAACATGACTTATATCAGGCTAGCTCATTTTTTCTTTGTTCATTTTAAGTGTAGAAACAATATTTCGTTTGTGACCATTTTTTTCTGCCGTTTTGACAACAGGCTCATGACTAAAGAACACACGGCTGTCTGCTGATTGACGCTTGACTGTAGATTTTCGCTTTGTGTCAAAAGAACTTCCTAACGCACACTTTTTCAAAGTAGGTGAATTCATCAGATCTGTTTGAAACATTGCATTTTATCCATGCACGACGACTGCTTAGATACTCGCAGCACAGTTGCCCCATATAAATTGCCCATGAGCGCGGAGCTTGTCTTTGTCACTGTAGCAACTTTGCTCCATCAGCGGGAGAAGGCGGTTCGACGCCCCTGTAAGCACATGTTTCTCTAATTCCTTTGTTTCAGGCAAGCCACTGTGACGTCAGACGCCTTTACGCATACAGCTTTGCGATGCTTAGACAGTAATAACATAATTCATGTTTACATTTCTTTAATTTTCGACGCATTGTCGTTATTCGTGACGCATCAATGACCAATTGATTATATGGCAATGCAATGAAAAAAGCGTGTGGAAAACAGTGTTAATGACAGATTTGAGAAGCACATTTCTTCAATGTTGGCCGCATGGCATTCCTGTGCAGGTGACAATGGTAATTTTTCAAAACGACAAGGATATTTAAACACATGATTATTTGTTTGCTGTGCTCTATGGCCTCTGCTACAGACCTCATCGAAATGACACTTAGATATCTTAGGGTGTACATATCAAGTTTTCCCAAATGGTCTACCGGATAGGCATCTACCTTGAAACGCAGGGCGGCCCGGGTTCGATTCCCGTCATGGCAAATGTTTTTTGTAGAAAAATAAAATGAGTCCCAACGTGTGCAACAGAACAGTTCGAAATCTCGTTAAATTTGCATCGTCATGAACATGACTTATATCAGGCTAGCTAATTTTTTCTTTGTTCATTTTAAGTGTAGAAACAATATTTCGTTTGTGACCATTTTTTTCTGCCGTTTTGACAACAGGCTCATGACTAAAGAACACACGGCTGTCTGCTGATTGACGCTTGACTGTAGATTTTCGCTTTGTGTCAAAAGAACTTCCTAACGCACACTTTTTCAAAGTAGGTGAATTCATCAGATCTGTTTGAAACATTGCATTTTATCCATGCACGACGACTGCTTAGATACTCGCAGCACAGTTGCCCCATATAAATTGCCCATGAGCGCGGAGCTTGTCTTTGTCACTGTAGCAACTTTGCTCCATCAGCGGGAGAAGGCGGTTCGACGCCCCTGTAAGCACATGTTTCTCTAATTCCTTTGTTTCAGGCAAGCCACTGTGACGTCAGACGCCTTTACGCATACAGCTTTGCGATGCTTAGACAGTAATAACATAATTCATGTTTACATTTCTTTAATTTCGACGCATTGTCGTTATTCGTGACGCATCAATGACCAATTGATTATATGGCAATGCAATGAAAAAAGCGTGTGGAAAACAGTGTTAATGACAGATTTGAGAAGCACATTTCTTCAATGTTGGCCGCAGGGCATTCCTGTGCAGGTGACAATGGTAATTTTTCAAAACGACAAGGATATTTAAACACATGATTATTTGTTTGCTGTGCTCTATTGCCTCTGCTACAGACCTCATCGAAATGACACTTAGATATCTTAGGGTGTACATATCAAGTTTTCCCAAATGGTCTAGCGGATAGGCATCTACCTTGTAACGCAGGGCGGCCCGGGTTCGATTCCCGTCATGGCAAATGTTTTTTGTAGAAAAATAAAATGAGTCCCAACGTGTGCAACAGAACAGTTCGAAATCTCGTTACATTTGCATCGTCATGAACATGACTTATATCAGGCTAGCTCATTTTTTCTTTGTTCATTTTAAGTGTAGAAACAATATTTCGTTTGTGAACATTTTTTTCTGCCGTTTTGACAACAGGCTCATGACTAAAGAACACACGGCTGTCTGCTGATTGACGCTTGACTGTAGATTTTCGCTTTATGTCAAAAGAACTCCCTAACGCACACTTTTTCAAAGTAGGTGAATTCATCAGATCTGTTTGAAACATTGCATTTTATCCATGCACGACGACTACTTAGATACTCGCAGCACAGTTGCCTCATATAAATTGCCCATGAGCGCGGAGCTTGTCTTTGTCACTGTAGCAACTTTGCTCCATCAGCGGGAGAAGGCGGTTCGACGCCCCTGTAAGCACATGTTTCTCTAATTCCTTTGTTTCAGGCAAGCCACTGTGACGTCAGACGCCTTTACGCATACAGCTTTGCGATGCTTAGACAGTAATAACATAATTCATGTTTACATTTCTTTAATTTTCGACGCATTGTCGTTATTCGTGACGCATCAATGACCAATTGATTATATGGCAATGCAATGAAAAAAGCGTGTGGAAAACAGTGTTAATGACAGATTTGAGAAGCACATTTCTTCAATGTTGGCCGCAGGGCATTCCTGTGCAGGTGACAATGGTAATTTTTCAAAAATGACAAGGATATTTAAACACATGATTATTTGTTTGCTGTGCTCTATGGCCTCTGCTACAGACCTCATCGAAATGACACTTAGGTATCTTAGGGTGTACATATCAAGTCTTCCCAAATGGTCTAGCGGATAGGAATCTGACTTGTCACGCAGGGCGGCCCGGGTTCGATTCCCGTCATGGCAAATGTTTTTTGTAGAAAAATAAAATGAGTCCCAACGTGTGCAACAGAACAGTTCGAAATCTCGTTACATTTGCATCGTCATGAACATGACTTATATCAGGCTAGCTCATTTTTTCTTTGTTCATTTTAAGTGTAGAAACAATATTTCGTTTGTGAACATTTTTTTCTGCCGTTTTGACAACAGGCTCATGACTAAAGAACACACGGCTGTCTGCTGATTGACGCTTGACTGTAGATTTTCGCTTTATGTCAAAAGAACTCCCTAACGCACACTTTTTCAAAGTAGGTGAATTCATCAGATCTGTTTGAAACATTGCATTTTATCCATGCACGACGACTACTTAGATACTCGCAGCACAGTTGCCTCATATAAATTGCCCATGAGCGCGGAGCTTGTCTTTGTCACTGTAGCAACTTTGCTCCATCAGCGGGAGAAGGCGGTTCGACGCCCCTGTAAGCACATGTTTCTCTAATTCCTTTGTTTCAGGCAAGCCACTGTGACGTCAGACGCCTTTACGCATACAGCTTTGCGATGCTTAGACAGTAATAACATAATTCATGTTTACATTTCTTTAATTTCGACGCATTGTCGTTATTCGTGACGCATCAATGACCAATTGATTATATGGCAATGCAATGAAAAAAGCGTGTGGAAAACAGTGTTAATGACAGATTTGAGAAGCACATTTCTTCAATGTTGGCCGCATGGCATTCCTGTGCAGGTGACAATGGTAATTTTTCAAAACGACAAGGATATTTAAACACATGATTATTTGTTTGCTGTGCTCTATGGCCTCTGCTACAGACCTCATCGAAATGACACTTAGATATCTTAGGGTGTACATATCAAGTTTTCCCAAATGGTCTAGCGGATAGGCATCTACCTTGTAACGCAGGGCGGCCCGGGTTCGATTCCCGTCATGGCAAATATTTTTTGTAGAAAAATAAAATGAGTCCCAACGTGTGCAACAGAACAGTTCGAAATCTCGTTACATTTGCATCGTCATGAACATGACTTATATCAGGCTAGCTCATTTTTTCTTTGTTCATTTTAAGTGTAGAAACAATATTTCGTTTGTGAACATTTTTTTCTGCCGTTTTGACAACAGGCTCATGACTAAAGAACACACGGCTGTCTGCTGATTGACGCTTGACTGTAGATTTTCGCTTTGTGTCAAAAGAACTTCCTAACGCACACTTTTTCAAAGTAGGTGAATTCATCAGATCTGTTTGAAACATTGCATTTTATCCATGCACGACGACTGCTTAGATACTCGCAGCACAGTTGCCCCATATAAATTGCCCATGAGCGCGGAGCTTGTCTTTGTCACTGTAGCGACTTTGCTCCATCAGCGGGAGAAGGCGGTTCGACGCCCCTGTAAGCACATGTTTCTCTAATTCCTTTGTTTCAGGCAAGCCACTGTGACGTCAGACGCCTTTACGCATACAGCTTTGCGATGCTTAGACAGTAATAACATAATTCATGTTTACATTTCTTTAATTTTCGACGCATTGTCGTTATTCGTGACGCATCAATGACCAATTGATTATATGGCAATGCAATGAAAAAAGCGTGTGGAAAACAGTGTTAATGACAGATTTGAGAAGCACATTTCTTCAATGTTGGCCGCATGGCATTCCTGTGCAGGTGACAATGGTAATTTTTCAAAACGACAAGGATATTTAAACACATGATTATTTGTTTGCTGTGCTCTATGGCCTCTGCTACAGACCTCATCGAAATGACACTTAGATATCTTAGGGTGTACATATCAGGTCTTCCCAAATGGTCTAGCGGATAGGAATCTGCCTTGTCACGCAGGGCGGCCCGGGTTCGATTCCCGTCATGGCAAATGATTTTTGTAGAAAAATAAAATGAGTCCCAACGTGTGCAACAGAACAGTTCGAAATCTCGTTACATTTGCATCGTCATGAACATGACTTATATCAGGCTAGCTAATTTTTTCTTTGTTCATTTTAAGTGTAGAAACAATATTTCGTTTGTGAACATTTTTTTCTGCCGTTTTGACAACAGGCTCATGACTAAAGAACACACGGCTGTCTGCTGATTGACGCTTGACTGTAGATTTTCGCTTTGTGTCAAAAGAACTTCCTAACGCACACTTTTTCAAAGTAGGTGAATTCATCAGATCTGTTTGAAACATTGCATTTTATCCATGCACGACGACTGCTTAGATACTCGCAGCACAGTTGCCCCATATAAATTGCCCATGAGCGCGGAGCTTGTCTTTGTCACTGTAGCAACTTTGCTCCATCAGCGGGAGAAGGCGGTTCGACGCCCCTGTAAGCACATGTTTCTCTAATTCCTTTGTTTCAGGCAAGCCACTGTGACGTCAGACGCCTTTACGCATACAGCTTTGCGATGCTTAGACAGTAATAACATAATTCATGTTTACATTTCTTTAATTTTCGACGCATTGTCGTTATTCGTGACGCATCAATGACCAATTGATTATATGGCAATGCAATGAAAAAAGCGTGTGTAAAACAGTGTTAATGACAGATTTGAGAAGCACATTTCTTCAATGTTGGCCGCATGGCATTCCTGTGCAGGTGACAATGGTAATTTTTCAAAACGACAAGGATATTTAAACACATGATTATTTGTTTGCTGTGCTCTATGGCCTCTGCTACAGACCTCATCGAAATGACACTTAGATATCTTAGGGTGTACATATCAAGTCTTCCCAAATGGTCTAGCGGATAGGAATCTGCCTTGTCACGCAGGGCGGCCCGGGTTCGATTCCCGTCATGGCAAATGTTTTTTGTAGAAAAATAAAATGAGTCCCAACGTGTGCAACAGAACAGTTCGAAATCTCGTTACATTTGCATCGTCATGAACATGACTTATATCAGGCTAGCTCATTTTTTCTTTGTTCATTTTAAGTGTAGAAACAATATTTTGTTTGTGAACATTTTTTTCTGCCGTTTTGACAACAGGCTCATGACTAAAGAACACACGGCTGTCTGCTGATTGACGCTTGACTGTAGATTTTCGCTTTGTGTCAAAAGAACTTCCTAACGCACACTTTTTCAAAGTAGGTGAATTCATCAGATCTGTTTGAAACATTGCATTTTATCCATGCACGACGACTGCTTAGATACTCGCAGCACAGTTGCCCCATATAAATTGCCCATGAGCGCGGAGCTTGTCTTTGTCACTGTAGCAACTTTGCTCCATCAGCGGGAGAAGGCGGTTCGACGCCCCTGTAAGCACATGTTTCTCTAATTCCTTTGTTTCAGGCAAGCCACTGTGACGTCAGACGCCTTTACGCATACAGCTTTGCGATGCTTAGACAGTAATAACATAATTCATGTTTACATTTCTTTAATTTTCGACGCATTGTCGTTATTCGTGACGCATCAATGACCAATTGATTATATGGCAATGCAATGAAAAAAGCGTGTGGAAAACAGTGTTAATGACAGATTTGAGAAGCACATTTCTTCAATGTTGGCCGCATGGCATTCCTGTGCAGGTGACAATGGTAATTTTTCAAAACGACAAGGATATTTAAACACATGATTATTTGTTTGCTGTGCTCTATGGCCTCTGCTACAGACCTCATCGAAATGACACTTAGATATCTTAGGGTGTACATATCAAGTCTTCCCAAATGGTCTAGCGGATAGGCATCTACCTTGTAACGCAGGGCGGCCCGGGTTCGATTCCCGTCATGGCAAATGTTTTTTGTAGAAAAATAAAATGAGTCCCAACGTGTGCAACAGAACAGTTCGAAATCTCGTTACATTTGCATCGTCATGAACATGACTTATATCAGGCTAGCTCATTTTTTCTTTGTTCATTTTAAGTGTAGAAACAATATTTCGTTTGTGAACATTTTTTTCTGCCGTTTTGACACCAGGCTCATGACTAAAGAACACACGGCTGTCTGCTGATTGACGCTTGACTGTAGATTTTCGCTTTGTGTCAAAAGAACTTCCTAACGCACACTTTTTCAAAGTAGGTGAATTCATCAGATCTGTTTGAAACATTGCATTTTATCCATGCACGACGACTGCTTAGATACTCGCAGCACAGTTGCCCCATATAAATTGCCCATGAGCGCGGAGCTTGTCTTTGTCACTGTAGCAACTTTGCTCCATCAGCGGGAGAAGGCGGTTCGACGCCCCTGTAAGCACATGTTTCTCTAATTCCTTTGTTTCAGGCAAGCCACTGTGACGTCAGACGCCTTTACGCATACAGCTTTGCGATGCTTAGACAGTAATAACATAATTCATGTTTACATTTCTTTAATTTTCGACGCATTGTCGTTATTCGTGACGCATCAATGACCAATTGATTATATGGCAATGCAATTAAAAAAGCGTGTGGAAAACAGTGTTAATGACAGATTTGAGAAGCACATTTCTTCAATGTTGGCCGCATGGCATTCCTGTGCAGGTGACAATGGTAATTTTTCAAAACGACAAGGATATTTAAACACATGATTATTTGTTTGCTGTGCTCTATGGCCTCTGCTACAGACCTCATCGAAATGACACTTAGATATCTTAGGGTGTACATATCAAGTCTTCCCAAATGGTCTAGCGGATAGGCATCTACCTTGTAACGCAGGGCGGCCCGGGTTCGATTCCCGTCATGGCAAATGTTTTTTGTAGAAAAATAAAATGAGTCCCAACGTGTGCAACAGAACAGTTCGAAATCTCGTTACATTTGCATCGTCATGAACATGACTTATATCAGGCTAGCTCATTTTTTCTTTGTTCATTTTAAGTGTAGAAACAATATTTCGTTTGTGAAAAAAATTTTCTGCCGTTTTGACAACAGGCTCATTACTAAAGAACACACGGCTGTCTGCTGATTGACGCTTGACTGTAGATTTTCGCTTTGTGTCAAAAGAACTCCCTAACGCACACTTTTTCAAAGTAGGTGAATTCATCAGATCTGTTTGAAACATTGCATTTTATCCATGCACGACGACTACTTAGATACTCGCAGCACAGTTGCCTCATATAAATTGCCCATGAGCGCGGAGCTTGTCTTTGTCACTGTAGCAACTTTGCTCCATCAGTGGGAGAAGGCGGTTCGACGCCCCTGTAAGCACATGTTTCTCTAATTCCTTTGTTTCAGGCAAGCCACTGTGACGTCAGACGCCTTTACGCATACAGCTTTGCGATGCTTAGACAGTAATAACATAATTCATGTTTACATTTCTTTAATTTTTGACGCATTGTCGTTATTCGTGACGCATCAATGACCAATTGATTATATGGCAATGCAATGAAAAAAGCGTGTGGAAAACAGTGTTAATGACAGATTTGAGAAGCACATTTCTTCAATGTTGGCCGCATGGCATTCCTGTGCAGGTGACAATGGTAATTTTTCAAAACGACAAGGATATTTAAACACATGATTATTTGTTTGCTGTGCTCCATGGCCTCTGCTACAGACCTCATCGAAATGACACTTAGATATCTTAGGGTGTACATATCAAGTCTTCCCAAATGGTCTAGCGGATAGGAATCTGCCTTGTCACGCAGGGCGGCCCGGGTTCGATTCCCGTCATGGCAAATGAGTTTTGTAGAAAAATAAAATGAGTCCCAACGTGTGCAACAGAACAGTTCGAAATCTCGTTACATTTGCATCATCATGAACATGACTTATATCAGGCTAGCTAATTTTTTCTTTGTTCATTTTAAGTGTAGAAACAATATTTCGTTTGTGAACATTTTTTTCTGCCGTTTTGACAACAGGCTCATTACTAAAGAACACACGGCTGTCTGCTGATTGACGCTTGACTGTAGATTTTCGCTTTGTGTCAAAAGAACTCCCTAACGCACACTTTTTCAAAGTAGGTGAATTCATCAGATCTGTTTGAAACATTGCATTTTATCCATGCACGACGACTACTTAGATACTCGCAGCACAGTTGCCTCATATAAATTGCCCATGAGCGCGGAGCTTGTCTTTGTCACTGTAGCAACTTTGCTCCATCAGCGGGAGAAGGCGGTTCGACGCCCCTGTAAGCACATGTTTCTCTAATTCCTTTGTTTCAGGCAAGCCACTGTGACGTCAGACGCCTTTACGCATACAGCTTTGCGATGCTTAGACAGTAATAACATAATTCATGTTTACATTTCTTTAATTTTTGACGCATTGTCGTTATTCGTGACGCATCAATGACCAATTGATTATATGGCAATGCAATGAAAAAAGCGTGTGGAAAACAGTGTTAATGACAGATTTGAGAAGCACATTTCTTCAATGTTGGCCGCATGGCATTCCTGTGCAGGTGACAATGGTAATTTTTCAAAACGACAAAGATATTTAAACACATGATTATTTGTTTGCTGTGCTCTATGGCCTCTGCTACAGACCTCATCGAAATGACACTTAGATATCTTAGGGTGTACATATCAAGTTTTCCCAAATGGTCTAGCGGATAGGCATCTACCTTGTAACGCAGGGCGGCCCGGGTTCGATTCCCGTCATGGCAAATGTTTTTTGTAGAAAAATAAAATGAGTCCCAACGTGTGCAACAGAACAGTTCGAAATCTCGTTACATTTGCATCGTCATGAACATGACTTATATCAGGCTAGCTCATTTTTTCTTTGTTCATTTTAAGTGTAGAAACAATATTTCGTTTGTGACCATTTTTTTCTGCCGTTTTGACAACAGGCTCATGACTAAAGAACACACGGCTGTCTGCTGATTGACGCTTGACTGTAGATTTTCGCTTTGTGTCAAAAGAACTTCCTAACGCACACTTTTTCAAAGTAGGTGAATTCATCAGATCTGTTTGAAACATTGCATTTTATCCATGCACGACGACTGCTTAGATACTCGCAGCACAGTTGCCCCATATAAATTGCCCATGAGCGCAGAGCTTGTCTTTGTCACTGTAGCAACTTTGCTCCATCAGCGGGAGAAGGCGCTTCGACGCCCCTGTAAGCACATGTTTCTCTAATTCCTTTGTTTCAGGCAAGCCACTGTGACGTCAGACGCCTTTACGCATACAGCTTTGCGATGCTTAGACAGTAATAACATAATTCATGTTTACATTTCTTTAATTTTCGACGCATTGTCGTTATTCGTGACGCATCAATGACCAATTGATTATATGGCAATGCAATGAAAAAAGCGTGTGGAAAACAGTGTTAATGACAGATTTGAGAAGCACATTTCTTCAATGTTGGCCGCATGGCATTCCTGTGCAGGTGACAATGGTAATTTTTCAAAACGACAAGGATATTTAAACACATGATTATTTGTTTGCTGTGCTCTATGGCCTCTGCTACAGACCTCATCGAAATGACACTTAGATATCTTAGGGTGTACATATCAAGTCTTCCCAAATGGTCTAGCGGATAGGCATCTACCTTGTAACGCAGGGCGGCCCGGTTTCGATTCCCGTCATGGCAAATGTTTTTTGTAGAAAAATAAAATGAGTCCCAACGTGTGCAACAGAACAGTTCGAAATCTCGTTACATTTGCATCGTCATGAACATGACTTATATCAGGCTAGCTAATTTTTTCTTTGTTCATTTTAAGTGTAGAAACAATATTTCGTTTGTGACCATTTTCTTCTGCCGTTTTGACAACAGGCTCATGACTAAAGAACACACGGCTGTCTGCTGATTGACGCTTGACTGTAGATTTTCGCTTTGTGTCAAAAGAACTCCCTAACGCACACTTTTTCAAAGTAGGTGAATTCATCAGATCTGTTTGAAACATTGCATTTTATCCATGCACGACGACTACTTAGATACTCGCAGCACAGTTGCCCCATATAAATTGCCCATGAGCGCGGAGCTTGTCTTTGTCACTGTAGCAACTTTGCTCCATCAGCGGGAGAAGGCGGTTCGACGCCCCTGTAAGCACATGTTTCTCTAATTCCTTTGTTTCAGGCAAGCCACTGTGACGTCAGACGCCTTTACGCATACAGCTTTGCGATGCTTAGACAGTAATAACATAATTCATGTTTACATTTCTTTAATTTTCGACGCATTGTCGTTATTCGTGACGCATCAATGACCAATTGATTATATGGCAATGCAATGAAAAAAGCGTGTGGAAAACAGTGTTAATGACAGATTTGAGAAGCACATTTCTTCAATGTTGGCCGCAGGGCATTCCTGTGCAGGTGACAATGGTAATTTTTCAAAACGACAAGGATATTTAAACACATGATTATTTGTTTGCTGTGCTCTATGGCCTCTGCTACAGACCTCATCGAAATGACACTTAGATATCTTAGGGTGTACATATCAAGTCTTCCCAAATGGTCTAGCGGATAGGAATCTGCCTTGTTACGCAGGGCGGCCCGGGTTCGATTCCCGTCATGGCAAAGGATTTTTGTAGAAAAATAAAATGAGTCCCAACGTGTGCAACAGAACAGTTCGATATCTCGTTACATTTGCATCGTCATGAACATGACTTATATCAGGCTAGCTAATTTTTTCTTTGTTCATTTTAAGTGTAGAAACAATATTTCGTTTGTGAACATTTTCTTCTGCCGTTTTGACAACAGGCTCATTACTAAAGAACACACGGCTGTCTGCTGATTGACGCTTGACTGTAGATTTTCGCTTTGTGTCAAAAGAACTTCCTAACGCACACTTTTTCAAAGTAGGTGAATTCATCAGATCTGTTTGAAACATTGCATTTTATCCATGCACGACGACTGCTTAGATACTCGCAGCACAGTTGCCCCATATAAATTGCCCATGAGCGCGGAGCTTGTCTTTGTCACTGTAGCAACTTTGCTCCATCAGCGGGAGAAGGCGGTTCGACGCCCCTGTAAGCACATGTTTCTCTAATTCCTTTGTTTCAGGCAAGCCACTGTGACGTCAGACGCCTTTACGCATACAGCTTTGCGATGCTTAGACAGTAATAACATAATTCATGTTTACATTTCTTTAATTTTCGACGCATTGTCGTTATTCGTGACGCATCAATGACCAATTGATTATATGGCAATGCAATTAAAAAAGCGTGTGGAAAACAGTGTTAATGACAGATTTGAGAAGCACATTTCTTCAATGTTGGCCGCATGGCATTCCTGTGCAGGTGACAATGGTAATTTTTCAAAACGACAAGGATATTTAAACACATGATTATTTGTTTGCTGTGCTCTATGGCCTCTGCTACAGACCTCATCGAAATGACACTTAGATATCTTAGGGTGTACATATCAAGTCTTCCCAAATGGTCTAGCGGATAGGCATCTACCTTGTAACGCAGGGCGGCCCGGGTTCGATTCCCGTCATGGCAAATGTTTTTTGTAGAAAAATAAAATGAGTCCCAACGTGTGCAACAGAACAGTTCGAAATCTCGTTACATTTGCATCGTCATGAACATGACTTATATCAGGCTAGCTCATTTTTTCTTTGTTCATTTTAAGTGTAGAAACAATATTTCGTTTGTGAAAAAAAATTTCTGCCGTTTTGACAACAGGCTCATTACTAAAGAACACACGGCTGTCTGCTGATTGACGCTTGACTGTAGATTTTCGCTTTGTGTCAAAAGAACTCCCTAACGCACACTTTTTCAAAGTAGGTGAATTCATCAGATCTGTTTGAAACATTGCATTTTATCCATGCACGACGACTACTTAGATACTCGCAGCACAGTTGCCTCATATAAATTGCCCATGAGCGCGGAGCTTGTCTTTGTCACTGTAGCAACTTTGCTCCATCAGTGGGAGAAGGCGGTTCGACGCCCCTGTAAGCACATGTTTCTCTAATTCCTTTGTTTCAGGCAAGCCACTGTGACGTCAGACGCCTTTACGCATACAGCTTTGCGATGCTTAGACAGTAATAACATAATTCATGTTTACATTTCTTTAATTTTTGACGCATTGTCGTTATTCGTGACGCATCAATGACCAATTGATTATATGGCAATGCAATGAAAAAAGCGTGTGGAAAACAGTGTTAATGACAGATTTGAGAAGCACATTTCTTCAATGTTGGCCGCATGGCATTCCTGTGCAGGTGACAATGGTAATTTTTCAAAACGACAAGGATATTTAAACACATGATTATTTGTTTGCTGTGCTCCATGGCCTCTGCTACAGACCTCATCGAAATGACACTTAGATATCTTAGGGTGTACATATCAAGTCTTCCCAAATGGTCTAGCGGATAGGAATCTGCCTTGTCACGCAGGGCGGCCCGGGTTCGATTCCCGTCATGGCAAATGAGTTTTGTAGAAAAATAAAATGAGTCCCAACGTGTGCAACAGAACAGTTCGAAATCTCGTTACATTTGCATCATCATGAACATGACTTATATCAGGCTAGCTAATTTTTTCTTTGTTCATTTTAAGTGTAGAAACAATATTTCGTTTGTGAACATTTTTTTCTGCCGTTTTGACAACAGGCTCATTACTAAAGAACACACGGCTGTCTGCTGATTGACGCTTGACTGTAGATTTTCGCTTTGTGTCAAAAGAACTCCCTAACGCACACTTTTTCAAAGTAGGTGAATTCATCAGATCTGTTTGAAACATTGCATTTTATCCATGCACGACGACTACTTAGATACTCGCAGCACAGTTGCCCCATATAAATTGCCCATGAGCGCGGAGCTTGTCTTTGTCACTGTAGCAACTTTGCTCCATCAGCGGGAGAAGGCGGTTCGACGCCCCTGTAAGCACATGTTTCTCTAATTCCTTTGTTTCAGGCAAGCCACTGTGACGTCAGACGCCTTTACGCATACAGCTTTGCGATGCTTAGACAGTAATAACATAATTCATGTTTACATTTCTTTAATTTTCGACGCATTGTCGTTATTCGTGACGCATCAATGACCAATTGATTATATGGCAATGCAATGAAAAAAGCGTGTGGAAAACAGTGTTAATGACAGATTTGAGAAGCACATTTCTTCAATGTTGGCCGCAGGGCATTCCTGTGCAGGTGACAATGGTAATTTTTCAAAACGACAAGGATATTTAAACACATGATTATTTGTTTGCTGTGCTCTATGGCCTCTGCTACAGACCTCATCGAAATGACACTTAGATATCTTAGGGTGTACATATCAAGTCTTCCCAAATGGTCTAGAGGATAGGAATCTGCCTTGTCACGCAGGGCGGCCCGGGTTCGATTGCCGTCATGGCAAAGGATTTTTGTAGAAAAATAAAATGAGTCCCAACGTGTGCAACAGAACAGTTCGATATCTCGTTACATTTGCATCGTCATGAACATGACTTATATCAGGCTAGCTAATTTTTTCTTTGTTCATTTTAAGTGTAGAAACAATATTTCGTTTGTGAACATTTTTTTCTGCCGTTTTGACAACAGGCTCATTACTAAAGAACACACTACTGTCTGCTGATTGACGCTTGACTGTAGATTTTCGCTTTGTGTCAAAAGAACTCCCTAACGCACACTTTTTCAAAGTAGGTGAATTCATCAGATCTGTTTGAAACATTGCATTTTATCCATGCACGACGACTGCTTAGATACTCGCAGCACAGTTGCCCCATATAAATTGCCCATGAGCGCGGAGCTTGTCTTTGTCACTGTAGCAACTTTGCTCCATCAGCGGGAGAAGGCGCTTCGACGCCCCTGTAAGCACATGTTTCTCTGATTCCTTTGTTTCAGGCAAGCCACTGTGACGTCAGACGCCTTTACGCATACAGCTTTGCGATGCTTAGACAGTAATAACATAATTCATGTTTACATTTCTTTAATTTTCGACGCATTGTCGTTATTCGTGACGCATCAATGACCAATTGATTATATGGCAATGCAATGAAAAAAGCGTGTGGAAAACAGTGTTAATGACAGATTTGAGAAGCACATTTCTTCAATGTTGGCCGCAGGGCATTCCTGTGCAGGTGACAATGGTAATTTTTCAAAACGACAAGGATATTTAAACACATGATTATTTGTTTGCTGTGCTCTATGGCCTCTGCTACAGACCTCATCGAAATGACACTTAGATATCTTAGGGTGTACATATCAAGTCTTCCCAAATGGTCTAGCGGATAGGAATCTGCCTTGTTACGCAGGGCGGCCCGGGTTCGATTCCCGTCATGGCAAAGGATTTTTGTAGAAAAATAAAATGAGTCCCAACGTGTGCAACAGAACAGTTCGATATCTCGTTACATTTGCATCGTCATGAACATGACTTATATCAGGCTAGCTAATTTTTTCTTTGTTCATTTTAAGTGTAGAAACAATATTTCGTTTGTGAACATTTTCTTCTGCCGTTTTGACAACAGGCTCATTACTAAAGAACACACGGCTGTCTGCTGATTGACGCTTGACTGTAGATTTTCGCTTTGTGTCAAAAGAACTCCCTAACGCACACTTTTTCAAAGTAGGTGAATTCATCAGATCTGTTTGAAACATTGCATTTTATCCATGCACGACGACTACTTAGATACTCGCAGCACAGTTGCCTCATATAAATTGCCCATGAGCGCGGAGCTTGTCTTTGTCACTGTAGCAACTTTGCTCCATCAGCGGGAGAAGGCGCTTCGACGCCCCTGTAAGCACATGTTTCTCGAATTCCTTTGTTTCAGGAAAGCCACTGTGACGTCAGACGCCTTTACGCATACAGCTTTGCGATGCTTAGACAGTAATAACATAATTCATGTTTACATTTCTTTAATTTTCGACGCATTGTCGTTATTCGTGACGCATCAATGACCAATTGATTATATGGCAATGCAATGAAAAAAGCGTGTGGAAAACAGTGTTAATGACAGATTTGAGAAGCACATTTCTTCAATGTTGGCCCCATGGCATTCCTGTGCAGGTGACAATGGTAATTTTTCAAAACGACAAGGATATTTAAACACATGATTATTTGTTTGCTGTGCTCTATGGCCTCTGCTACAGACCTCATCGAAATGACACTTAGATATCTTAGGGTGTACATATCAAGTTTTCCCAAATGGTCTAGCGGATAGGCATCTACCTTGTAACGCAGGGCGGCCCGGGTTCGATTCCCGTCATGCCAAATGTTTTTTGTAGAAAAATAAAATGAGTCCCAACGTGTGCAACAGAACAGTTCGAAATCTCGTTACATTTGCATCGTCATGAACATGACTTATATCAGGCTAGCTCATTTTTTCTTTGTTCATTTTAAGTGTAGAAACAATATTTCGTTTGTGAACATTTTTTTCTGCCGTTTTGACAACAGGCTCATGACTAAAGAACACACGGCTGTCTGCTGATTGACGCTTGACTGTAGATTTTCGCTTTGTGTCAAAAGAACTCCCTAACGCACACTTTTTCAAAGTAGGTGAATTCATCAGATCTGTTTGAAACATTGCATTTTATCCATGCACGACGACTACTTAGATACTCGCAGCACAGTTGCCTCATATAAATTGCCCATGAGCGCGGAGCTTGTCTTTGTCACTGTAGCAACTTTGCTCCATCAGCGGGAGAAGGCGCTTCGACGCCCCTGTAAGCACATGTTTCTCTAATTCCTTTGTTTCAGGCAAGCCACTGTGACGTCAGACGCCTTTACGCATACAGCTTTGCGATGCTTAGACAGTAATAACATAATTCATGTTTACATTTCTTTAATTTTCGACGCATTGTCGTTATTCGTGACGCATCAATGACCAATTGATTATATGGCAATGCAATGAAAAAAGCGTGTGGAAAACAGTGTTAATGACAGATTTGAGAAGCACATTTCTTCAATGTTGGCCCCATGGCATTCCTGTGCAGGTGACAATGGTAATTTTTCAAAACGACAAGGATATTTAAACACATGATTATTTGTTTGCTGTGCTCTATGGCCTCTGCTACAGACCTCATCGAAATGACACTTAGATATCTTAGGGTGTACATATCAAGTTTTCCCAAATGGTCTAGCGGATAGGCATCTACCTTGTAACGCAGGGCGGCCCGGGTTCGATTCCCGTCATGGCAAATGTTTTTTGTAGAAAAATAAAATGAGTCCCAACGTGTGCAACAGAACAGTTCGAAATCTCGTTACATTTGCATCGTCATGAACATGACTTATATCAGGCTAGCTCATTTTTTCTTTGTTCATTTTAAGTGTAGAAACAATATTTCGTTTGTGACCATTTTTTTCTGCCGTTTTGACAACAGGCTCATGACTAAAGAACACACGGCTGTCTGCTGATTGACGCTTGACTGTAGATTTTCGCTTTGTGTCAAAAGAACTTCCTAACGCACACTTTTTCAAAGTAGGTGAATTCATCAGATCTGTTTGAAACATTGCATTTTATCCATGCACGACGACTGCTTAGATACTCGCAGCACAGTTGCCCCATATAAATTGCCCATGAGCGCGGAGCTTGTCTTTGTCACTGTAGCAACTTTGCTGCATCAGCGGGAGAAGGCGCTTCGACGCCCCTGTAAGCACATGTTTCTCTGATTCCTTTGTTTCAGGCAAGCCACTGTGACGTCAGACGCCTTTACGCATACAGCTTTGCGATGCTTAGACAGTAATAACATAATTCATGTTTACATTTCTTTAATTTTCGACGCATTGTCGTTATTCGTGACGCATCAATGACCAATTGATTATATGGCAATGCAATGAAAAAAGCGTGTGGAAAACAGTGTTAATGACAGATTTGAGAAGCACATTTCTTCAATGTTGGCCGCAGGGCATTCCTGTGCAGGTGACAATGGTAATTTTTCAAAACGACAAGGATATTTAAACACATGATTATTTGTTTGCTGTGCTCTATGGCCTCTGCTACAGACCTCATCGAAATGACACTTAGATATCTTAGGGTGTACATATCAAGTCTTCCCAAATGGTCTAGCGGATAGGAATCTGCCTTGTTACGCAGGGCGGCCCGGGTTCGATTCCCGTCATGGCAAAGGATTTTTGTAGAAAAATAAAATGAGTCCCAACGTGTGCAACAGAACAGTTCGATATCTCGTTACATTTGCATCGTCATGAACATGACTTATATCAGGCTAGCTAATTTTTTCTTTGTTCATTTTAAGTGTAGAAACAATATTTCGTTTGTGAACCTTTTTTTCTGCCGTTTTGACAACAGGCTCATTACTAAAGAACACACGACTGTCTGCTGATTGACGCTTGACTGTAGATTTTCGCTTTGTGTCAAAAGAACTCCCTAACGCACACTTTTTCAAAGTAGGTGAATTTATCAGATCTGTTTGAAACATTGCATTTTATCCATGCACGACGAATACTTAGATACTCGCAGCACAGTTGCCTCATATAAATTGCCCATGAGCGCGGAGCTTGTCTTTGTCACTGTAGCAACTTTGCTCCATCAGCGGGAGAATGCGGTTCGACGCCCCTGTAAGCACATGTTTCTCTAATTCCTTTGTTTCAGGCAAGCCACTGTGACGTCAGACGCCTTTACGCATACAGCTTTGCGATGCTTAGACAGTAATAACATAATTCATGTTTACATTTCTTTAATTTTCGACGCATTGTCGTTATTCGTGACGCATCAATGACCAATTGATTATATGGCAATGCAATGAAAAAAGCGTGTGGAAAACAGTGTTAATGACAGATTTGAGAAGCACATTTCTTCAATGTTGGACGCATGGCATTCCTGTGCAGGTGACAATGGTAATTTTTCAAAACGACAAGGATATTTAAACACATGATTATTTGTTTGCTGTGCTCTATGGCCTCTGCTACAGACCTCATCGAAATGACACTTAGATATCTTAGGGTGTACATATCAAGTCTTCCCAAATGGTCTAGCGGATAGGCATCTACCTTGTAACGCAGGGCGGCCCGGGTTCGATTCCCGTCATGGCAAATGTTTTTTGTAGAAAAATAAAATGAGTCCCAACGTGTGCAACAGAACAGTTCGAAATCTCGTTACATTTGCATCGTCATGAACATGACTTATATCAGGCTAGCTAATTTTTTCTTTGTTCATTTTAAGTGTAGAAACAATATTTCGTTTGTGAACATTTTCTTCTGCCGTTTTGACAACAGGCTCATTACTAAAGAACACACGGCTGTCTGCTGATTGACGCTTGACTGTAGATTTTCGCTTTGTGTCAAAAGAACTCCCTAACGCACACTTTTTCAAAGTAGGTGAATTCATCAGATCTGTTTGAAACATTGCATTTTATCCATGCACGACGACTACTTAGATACTCGCAGCACAGTTGCCTCATATAAATTGCCCATGAGCGCGGAGCTTGTCTTTGTCACTGTAGCAACTTTGCTCTATCAGCGGGAGAAGGCGCTTCGACGCCCCTGTAAGCACATGTTTCTCTAATTCCTTTGTTTCAGGAAAGCCACTGTGACGTCAGACGCCTTTACGCATACAGCTTTGCGATGCTTAGACAGTAATAACATAATTCATGTTTACATTTCTTTAATTTTCGACGCATTGTCGTTATTCGTGACGCATCAATGACCAATTGATTATATGGCAATGCAATGAAAAAAGCGTGTGGAAAACAGTGTTAATGACAGATTTGAGAAGCACATTTCTTCAATGTTGGCCGCAGGGCATTCCTGTGCAGGTGACAATGGTAATTTTTCAAAACGACAAGGATATTTAAACACATGATTATTTGTTTGCTGTGCTCTATGGCCTCTGCTACAGACCTCATCGAAATGACACTTAGATATCTTAGGGTGTACATATCAAGTCTTCCCAAATGGTCTAGCGGATAGGCATCTACCTTGTAACGCAGGGCGGCCCGGTTTCGATTCCCGTCATGGCAAATGTTTTTTGTAGAAAAATAAAATGAGTCCCAACGTGTGCAACAGAACAGTTCGAAATCTCGTTACATTTGCATCGTCATGAACATGACTTATATCAGGCTAGCTAATTTTTTCTTTGTTCATTTTAAGTGTAGAAACAATATTTCGTTTGTGACCATTTTCTTCTGCCGTTTTGACAACAGGCTCATGACTAAAGAACACACGGCTGTCTGCTGATTGACGCTTGACTGTAGATTTTCGCTTTGTGTCAAAAGAACTCCCTAACGCACACTTTTTCAAAGTAGGTGAATTCATCAGATCTGTTTGAAACATTGCATTTTATCCATGCACGACGACTACTTAGATACTCGCAGCACAGTTGCCCCATATAAATTGCCCATGAGCGCGGAGCTTGTCTTTGTCACTGTAGCAACTTTGCTCCATCAGCGGGAGAAGGCGGTTCGACGCCCCTGTAAGCACATGTTTCTCTAATTCCTTTGTTTCAGGCAAGCCACTGTGACGTCAGACGCCTTTACGCATACAGCTTTGCGATGCTTAGACAGTAATAACATAATTCATGTTTACATTTCTTTAATTTTCGACGCATTGTCGTTATTCGTGACGCATCAATGACCAATTGATTATATGGCAATGCAATGAAAAAAGCGTGTGGAAAACAGTGTTAATGACAGATTTGAGAAGCACATTTCTTCAATGTTGGCCGCAGGGCATTCCTGTGCAGGTGACAATGGTAATTTTTCAAAACGACAAGGATATTTAAACACATGATTATTTGTTTGCTGTGCTCTATGGCCTCTGCTACAGACCTCATCGAAATGACACTTAGATATCTTAGGGTGTACATATCAAGTCTTCCCAAATGGTCTAGCGGATAGGAATCTGCCTTGTCACGCAGGGCGGCCCGGGTTCGATTCCCGTCATGGCAAAGGTTTTTTGTAGAAAAATAAAATGAGTCCCAACGTGTGCAACAGAACAGTTCGATATCTCGTTACATTTGCATCGTCATGAACATGACTTATATCAGGCTAGCTAATTTTTTCTTTGTTCATTTTAAGTGTAGAAACAATATTTCGTTTGTGAACATTTTTTTCTGCCGTTTTGACAACAGGCTCATGACTAAAGAACACACGGCTGTCTGCTGATTGACGCTTGACTGTAGATTTTCGCTTTGTGTCAAAAGAACTTCCTAACGCACACTTTTTCAAAGTAGGTGAATTCATCAGATCTGTTTGAAACATTGCATTTTATCCATGCACGACGACTGCTTAGATACTCGCAGCACAGTTGCCCCATATAAATTGCCCATGAGCGCGGAGCTTGTCTTTGTCACTGTAGCAACTTTGCTGCATCAGCGGGAGAAGGCGCTTCGACGCCCCTGTAAGCACATGTTTCTCTGATTCCTTTGTTTCAGGCAAGCCACTGTGACGTCAGACGCCTTTACGCATACAGCTTTGCGATGCTTAGACAGTAATAACATAATTCATGTTTACATTTCTTTAATTTTCGACGCATTGTCGTTATTCGTGACGCATCAATGACCAATTGATTATATGGCAATGCAATGAAAAAAGCGTGTGGAAAACAGTGTTAATGACAGATTTGAGAAGCACATTTCTTCAATGTTGGCCGCAGGGCATTCCTGTGCAGGTGACAATGGTAATTTTTCAAAACGACAAGGATATTTAAACACATGATTATTTGTTTGCTGTGCTCTATGGCCTCTGCTACAGACCTCATCGAAATGACACTTAGATATCTTAGGGTGTACATATCAAGTCTTCCCAAATGGTCTAGCGGATAGGAATCTGCCTTGTTACGCAGGGCGGCCCGGGTTCGATTCCCGTCATGGCAAAGGATTTTTGTAGAAAAATAAAATGAGTCCCAACGTGTGCAACAGAACAGTTCGATATCTCGTTACATTTGCATCGTCATGAACATGACTTATATCAGGCTAGCTAATTTTTTCTTTGTTCATTTTAAGTGTAGAAACAATATTTCGTTTGTGAACCTTTTTTTCTGCCGTTTTGACAACAGGCTCATTACTAAAGAACACACGACTGTCTGCTGATTGACGCTTGACTGTAGATTTTCGCTTTGTGTCAAAAGAACTCCCTAACGCACACTTTTTCAAAGTAGGTGAATTTATCAGATCTGTTTGAAACATTGCATTTTATCCATGCACGACGAATACTTAGATACTCGCAGCACAGTTGCCTCATATAAATTGCCCATGAGCGCGGAGCTTGTCTTTGTCACTGTAGCAACTTTGCTCCATCAGCGGGAGAATGCGGTTCGACGCCCCTGTAAGCACATGTTTCTCTAATTCCTTTGTTTCAGGCAAGCCACTGTGACGTCAGACGCCTTTACGCATACAGCTTTGCGATGCTTAGACAGTAATAACATAATTCATGTTTACATTTCTTTAATTTTCGACGCATTGTCGTTATTCGTGACGCATCAATGACCAATTGATTATATGGCAATGCAATGAAAAAAGCGTGTGGAAAACAGTGTTAATGACAGATTTGAGAAGCACATTTCTTCAATGTTGGACGCATGGCATTCCTGTGCAGGTGACAATGGTAATTTTTCAAAACGACAAGGATATTTAAACACATGATTATTTGTTTGCTGTGCTCTATGGCCTCTGCTACAGACCTCATCGAAATGACACTTAGATATCTTAGGGTGTACATATCAAGTCTTCCCAAATGGTCTAGCGGATAGGCATCTACCTTGTAACGCAGGGCGGCCCGGGTTCGATTCCCGTCATGGCAAATGTTTTTTGTAGAAAAATAAAATGAGTCCCAACGTGTGCAACAGAACAGTTCGAAATCTCGTTACATTTGCATCGTCATGAACATGACTTATATCAGGCTAGCTAATTTTTTCTTTGTTCATTTTAAGTGTAGAAACAATATTTCGTTTGTGAACATTTTCTTCTGCCGTTTTGACAACAGGCTCATTACTAAAGAACACACGGCTGTCTGCTGATTGACGCTTGACTGTAGATTTTCGCTTTGTGTCAAAAGAACTCCCTAACGCACACTTTTTCAAAGTAGGTGAATTCATCAGATCTGTTTGAAACATTGCATTTTATCCATGCACGACGACTACTTAGATACTCGCAGCACAGTTGCCTCATATAAATTGCCCATGAGCGCGGAGCTTGTCTTTGTCACTGTAGCAACTTTGCTCTATCAGCGGGAGAAGGCGCTTCGACGCCCCTGTAAGCACATGTTTCTCTAATTCCTTTGTTTCAGGAAAGCCACTGTGACGTCAGACGCCTTTACGCATACAGCTTTGCGATGCTTAGACAGTAATAACATAATTCATGTTTACATTTCTTTAATTTTCGACGCATTGTCGTTATTCGTGACGCATCAATGACCAATTGATTATATGGCAATGCAATGAAAAAAGCGTGTGGAAAACAGTGTTAATGACAGATTTGAGAAGCACATTTCTTCAATGTTGGCCGCAGGGCATTCCTGTGCAGGTGACAATGGTAATTTTTCAAAACGACAAGGATATTTAAACACATGATTATTTGTTTGCTGTGCTCTATGGCCTCTGCTACAGACCTCATCGAAATGACACTTAGATATCTTAGGGTGTACATATCAAGTCTTCCCAAATGGTCTAGCGGATAGGCATCTACCTTGTAACGCAGGGCGGCCCGGTTTCGATTCCCGTCATGGCAAATGTTTTTTGTAGAAAAATAAAATGAGTCCCAACGTGTGCAACAGAACAGTTCGAAATCTCGTTACATTTGCATCGTCATGAACATGACTTATATCAGGCTAGCTAATTTTTTCTTTGTTCATTTTAAGTGTAGAAACAATATTTCGTTTGTGACCATTTTCTTCTGCCGTTTTGACAACAGGCTCATGACTAAAGAACACACGGCTGTCTGCTGATTGACGCTTGACTGTAGATTTTCGCTTTGTGTCAAAAGAACTCCCTAACGCACACTTTTTCAAAGTAGGTGAATTCATCAGATCTGTTTGAAACATTGCATTTTATCCATGCACGACGACTACTTAGATACTCGCAGCACAGTTGCCCCATATAAATTGCCCATGAGCGCGGAGCTTGTCTTTGTCACTGTAGCAACTTTGCTCCATCAGCGGGAGAAGGCGGTTCGACGCCCCTGTAAGCACATGTTTCTCTAATTCCTTTGTTTCAGGCAAGCCACTGTGACGTCAGACGCCTTTACGCATACAGCTTTGCGATGCTTAGACAGTAATAACATAATTCATGTTTACATTTCTTTAATTTTCGACGCATTGTCGTTATTCGTGACGCATCAATGACCAATTGATTATATGGCAATGCAATGAAAAAAGCGTGTGGAAAACAGTGTTAATGACAGATTTGAGAAGCACATTTCTTCAATGTTGGCCGCAGGGCATTCCTGTGCAGGTGACAATGGTAATTTTTCAAAACGACAAGGATATTTAAACACATGATTATTTGTTTGCTGTGCTCTATGGCCTCTGCTACAGACCTCATCGAAATGACACTTAGATATCTTAGGGTGTACATATCAAGTCTTCCCAAATGGTCTAGCGGATAGGAATCTGCCTTGTCACGCAGGGCGGCCCGGGTTCGATTCCCGTCATGGCAAAGGTTTTTTGTAGAAAAATAAAATGAGTCCCAACGTGTGCAACAGAACAGTTCGATATCTCGTTACATTTGCATCGTCATGAACATGACTTATATCAGGCTAGCTAATTTTTTCTTTGTTCATTTTAAGTGTAGAAACAATATTTCGTTTGTGAACATTTTCTTCTGCCGTTTTGACAACAGGCTCATTACTAAAGAACACACGACTGTCTGCTGATTGACGCTTGACTGTAGATTTTCGCTTTGTGTCAAAAGAACTCCCTAACGCACACTTTTTCAAAGTAGGTGAATTCATCAGATCTGTTTGAAACATTGCATTTTATCCATGCACGACGACTACTTAGATACTCGCAGCACAGTTGCCTCATATAAATTGCCCATGAGCGCGGAGCTTGTCTTTGTCACTGTAGCAACTTTGCTCCATCAGCGGGAGAAGGCGCTTCGACGCCCCTGTAAGCACATGTTTCTCGAATTCCTTTGTTTCAGGCAAGCCACTGTGACGTCAGACGCCTTTACGCATACAGCTTTGCGATGCTTAGACAGTAATAACATAATTCATGTTTACATTTCTTTAATTTTCGACGCATTGTCGTTATTCGTGACGCATCAATGACCAATTGATTATATGGCAATGCAATGAAAAAAGCGTGTGGAAAACAGTGTTAATGACAGATTTGAGAAGCACATTTCTTCAATGTTGGCCCCATGGCATTCCTGTGCAGGTGACAATGGTAATTTTTCAAAACGACAAGGATATTTAAACACATGATTATTTGTTTGCTGTGCTCTATGGCCTCTGCTACAGACCTCATCGAAATGACACTTAGATATCTTAGGGTGTACATATCAAGTTTTCCCAAATGGTCTAGCGGATAGGCATCTACCTTGTAACGCAGGGCGGCCCGGGTTCGATTCCCGTCATGGCAAATGTTTTTTGTAGAAAAATAAAATGAGTCCCAACGTGTGCAACAGAACAGTTCGAAATCTCGTTACATTTGCATCGTCATGAACATGACTTATATCAGGCTAGCTCATTTTTTCTTTGTTCATTTTAAGTGTAGAAACAATATTTCGTTTGTGACCATTTTTTTCTGCCGTTTTGACAACAGGCTCATGACTAAAGAACACACGGCTGTCTGCTGATTGACGCTTGACTGTAGATTTTCGCTTTGTGTCAAAAGAACTTCCTAACGCACACTTTTTCAAAGTAGGTGAATTCATCAGATCTGTTTGAAACATTGCATTTTATCCATGCACGACGACTGCTTAGATACTCGCAGCACAGTTGCCCCATATAAATTGCCCATGAGCGCGGAGCTTGTCTTTGTCACTGTAGCAACTTTGCTCCATCAGCGGGAGAAGGCGCTTCGACGCCCCTGTAAGCACATGTTTCTCTGATTCCTTTGTTTCAGGCAAGCCACTGTGACGTCAGACGCCTTTACGCATACAGCTTTGCGATGCTTAGACAGTAATAACATAATTCATGTTTACATTTCTTTAATTTTCGACGCATTGTCGTTATTCGTGACGCATCAATGACCAATTGATTATATGGCAATGCAATGAAAAAAGCGTGTGGAAAACAGTGTTAATGACAGATTTGAGAAGCACATTTCTTCAATGTTGGCCGCAGGGCATTCCTGTGCAGGTGACAATGGTAATTTTTCAAAACGACAAGGATATTTAAACACATGATTATTTGTTTGCTGTGCTCTATGGCCTCTGCTACAGACCTCATCGAAATGACACTTAGATATCTTAGGGTGTACATATCAAGTCTTCCCAAATGGTCTAGCGGATAGGAATCTGCCTTGTCACGCAGGGCGGCCCGGGTTCGATTCCCGTCATGGGAAAGGATTTTTGTAGAAAAATAAAATGAGTCCCAACGTGTGCAACAGAACAGTTCGATATCTCGTTACATTTGCATCGTCATGAACATGACTTATATCAGGCTAGCTAATTTTTTCTTTGTTCATTTTAAGTGTAGAAACAATATTTCGTTTGTGAACATTTTCTTCTGCCGTTTTGACAACAGGCTCATTACTAAAGAACACACGACTGTCTGCTGATTGACGCTTGACTGTAGATTTTCGCTTTGTGTCAAAAGAACTCCCTAACGCACACTTTTTCAAAGTAGGTGAATTCATCAGATCTGTTTGAAACATTGCATTTTATCCATGCACGACGACTACTTAGATACTCGCAGCACAGTTGCCTCATATAAATTGCCCATGAGCGCGGAGCTTGTCTTTGTCACTGTAGCAACTTTGCTCCATCAGCGGGAGAAGGCGCTTCGACGCCCCTGTAAGCACATGTTTCTCGAATTCCTTTGTTTCAGGCAAGCCACTGTGACGTCAGACGCCTTTACGCATACAGCTTTGCGATGCTTAGACAGTAATAACATAATTCATGTTTACATTTCTTTAATTTTCGACGCATTGTCGTTATTCGTGACGCATCAATGACCAATTGATTATATGGCAATGCAATGAAAAAAGCGTGTTGAAAACAGTGTTAATGACAGATTTGAGAAGCACATTTCTTCAATGTTGGCCCCATGGCATTCCTGTGCAGGTGACAATGGTAATTTTTCAAAACGACAAGGATATTTAAACACATGATTATTTGTTTGCTGTGCTCTATGGCCTCTGCTACAGACCTCATCGAAATGACACTTAGATATCTTAGGGTGTACATATCAAGTTTTCCCAAATGGTCTAGCGGATAGGCATCTACCTTGTAACGCAGGACGGCCCGGGTTCGATTCCCGTCATGGCAAATGTTTTTTGTAGAAAAATAAAATGAGTCCCAACGTGTGCAACAGAACAGTTCGAAATCTCGTTACATTTGCATCGTCATGAACATGACTTATATCAGGCTAGCTCATTTTTTCTTTGTTCATTTTAAGTGTAGAAACAATATTTCGTTTGTGACCATTTTTTTCTGCCGTTTTGACAACAGGCTCATGACTAAAGAACACACGGCTGTCTGCTGATTGACGCTTGACTGTAGATTTTCGCTTTGTGTCAAAAGAACTTCCTAACGCACACTTTTTCAAAGTAGGTGAATTCATCAGATCTGTTTGAAACATTGCATTTTATCCATGCACGACGACTGCTTAGATACTCGCAGCACAGTTGCCCCATATAAATTGCCCATGAGCGCGGAGCTTGTCTTTGTCACTGTAGCAACTTTGCTCCATCAGCGGGAGAATGCGGTTCGACGCCCCTGTAAGCACATGTTTCTCTAATTCCTTTGTTTCAGGCAAGCCACTGTGACGTCAGACGCCTTTACGCATACAGCTTTGCGATGCTTAGACAGTAATAACATAATTCATGTTTACATTTCTTTAATTTTCGACGCATTGTCGTTATTCGTGACGCATCAATGACCAATTGATTATATGGCAATGCAATGAAAAAAGCGTGTGGAAAACAGTGTTAATGACAGATTTGAGAAGCACATTTCTTCAATGTTGGACGCATGGCATTCCTGTGCAGGTGACAATGGTAATTTTTCAAAACGACAAGGATATTTAAACACATGATTATTTGTTTGCTGTGCTCTATGGCCTCTGCTACAGACCTCATCGAAATGACACTTAGATATCTTAGGGTGTACATATCAAGTCTTCCCAAATGGTCTAGCGGATAGGCATCTACCTTGGAACGCAGGGCGGCCCGGGTTCGATTCCCGTCATGGCAAATGTTTTTTGTAGAAAAATAAAATGAGTCCCAACGTGTGCAACAGAACAGTTCGAAATCTCGTTACATTTGCATCGTCATGAACATGACTTATATCAGGCTAGCTAATTTTTTCTTTGTTCATTTTAAGTGTAGAAACAATATTTCGTTTGTGAACATTTTCTTCTGCCGTTTTGACAACAGGCTCATTACTAAAGAACACACGGCTGTCTGCTGATTGACGCTTGACTGTAGATTTTCGCTTTGTGTCAAAAGAACTCCCTAACGCACACTTTTTCAAAGTAGGTGAATTCATCAGATCTGTTTGAAACATTGCATTTTATCCATGCACGACGACTACTTAGATACTCGCAGCACAGTTGCCTCATATAAATTGCCCATGAGCGCGGAGCTTGTCTTTGTCACTGTAGCAACTTTGCTCCATCAGCGGGAGAAGGCGCTTCGACGCCCCTGTAAGCACATGTTTCTCGAATTCCTTTGTTTCAGGAAAGCCACTGTGACGTCAGACGCCTTTACGCATACAGCTTTGCGATGCTTAGACAGTAATAACATAATTCATGTTTACATTTCTTTAATTTTCGACGCATTGTCGTTATTCGTGACGCATCAATGACCAATTGATTATATGGCAATGCAATGAAAAAAGCGTGTGGAAAACAGTGTTAATGACAGATTTGAGAAGCACATTTCTTCAATGTTGGCCCCATGGCATTCCTGTGCAGGTGACAATGGTAATTTTTCAAAACGACAAGGATATTTAAACACATGATTATTTGTTTGCTGTGCTCTATGGCCTCTGCTACAGACCTCATCGAAATGACACTTAGATATCTTAGGGTGTACATATCAAGTTTTCCCAAATGGTCTAGCGGATAGGCATCTACCTTGTAACGCAGGGCGGCCCGGGTTCGATTCCCGTCATGCCAAATGTTTTTTGTAGAAAAATAAAATGAGTCCCAACGTGTGCAACAGAACAGTTCGAAATCTCGTTACATTTGCATCGTCATGAACATGACTTATATCAGGCTAGCTCATTTTTTCTTTGTTCATTTTAAGTGTAGAAACAATATTTCGTTTGTGACCATTTTTTTCTGCCGTTTTGACAACAGGCTCATGACTAAAGAACACACGGCTGTCTGCTGATTGACGCTTGACTGTAGATTTTCGCTTTGTGTCAAAAGAACTCCCTAACGCACACTTTTTCAAAGTAGGTGAATTCATCAGATCTGTTTGAAACATTGCATTTTATCCATGCACGACGACTACTTAGATACTCGCAGCACAGTTGCCTCATATAAATTACCCATGAGCGCGGAGTTTGTCTTTGTCACTGTAGCAACTTTGCTCCATCAGCGGGAGAAGGCGGTTCGACGCCCCTGTAAGCACATGTTTCTCTAATTCCTTTGTTTCAGGCAAGCCACTGTGACGTCAGACGCCTTTACGCATACAGCTTTGCGATGCTTAGACAGTAATAACATAATTCATGTTTACATTTCTTTAATTTTCGACGCATTGTCGTTATTCGTGACGCATCAATGACCAATTGATTATATGGCAATGCAATGAAAAAAGCGTGTGGAAAACAGTGTTAATGACAGATTTGAGAAGCACATTTCTTCAATGTTGGCCCCATGGCATTCCTGTGCAGGTGACAATGGTAATTTTTCAAAACGACAAGGATATTTAAACACATGATTATTTGTTTGCTGTGCTCTATGGCCTCTGCTACAGACCTCATCGAAATGACACTTAGATATCTTAGGGTGTACATATCAAGTCTTCCCAAATGGTCTAGCGGATAGGAATCTGCCTTGTCACGCAGGGCGGCCCGGGTTCGATTCCCGTCATGGCAAAGGATTTTTGTAGAAAAATAAAATGAGTCCCAACGTGTGCAACAGAACAGTTCGATATCTCGTTACATTTGCATCGTCATGAACATGACTTATATCAGGCTAGCTAATTTTTTCTTTGTTCATTTTAAGTGTAGAAACAATATTTCGTTTGTGAACATTTTCTTCTGCCGTTTTGACAACAGGCTCATTACTAAAGAACACACGACTGTCTGCTGATTGACGCTTGACTGTAGATTTTCGCTTTGTGTCAAAAGAACTCCCTAACGCACACTTTTTCAAAGTAGGTGAATTCATCAGATCTGTTTGAAACATTGCATTTTATCCATGCACGACGACTACTTAGATACTCGCAGCACAGTTGCCTCATATAAATTGCCCATGAGCGCGGAGCTTGTCTTTGTCACTGTAGCAACTTTGCTCCATCAGCGGGAGAAGGCGCTTCGACGCCCCTGTAAGCACATGTTTCTCGAATTCCTTTGTTTCAGGCAAGCCACTGTGACGTCAGACGCCTTTACGCATACAGCTTTGCGATGCTTAGACAGTAATAACATAATTCATGTTTACATTTCTTTAATTTTCGACGCATTGTCGTTATTCGTGACGCATCAATGACCAATTGATTATATGGCAATGCAATGAAAAAAGCGTGTGGAAAACAGTGTTAATGACAGATTTGAGAAGCACATTTCTTCAATGTTGGCCCCATGGCATTCCTGTGCAGGTGACAATGGTAATTTTTCAAAACGACAAGGATATTTAAACACATGATTATTTGTTTGCTGTGCTCTATGGCCTCTGCTACAGACCTCATCGAAATGACACTTAGATATCTTAGGGTGTACATATCAAGTTTTCCCAAATGGTCTAGCGGATAGGCATCTACCTTGTAACGCAGGGCGGCCCGGGTTCGATTCCCGTCGTGGCAAATGTTTTTTGTAGAAAAATAAAATGAGTCCCAACGTGTGCAACAGAACAGTTCGAAATCTCGTTACATTTGCATCGTCATGAACATGACTTATATCAGGCTAGCTCATTTTTTCTTTGTTCATTTTAAGTGTAGAAACAATATTTCGTTTGTGACCATTTTTTTCTGCCGTTTTGACAACAGGCTCATGACTAAAGAACACACGGCTGTCTGCTGATTGACGCTTGACTGTAGATTTTCGCTTTGTGTCAAAAGAACTTCCTAACGCACACTTTTTCAAAGTAGGTGAATTCATCAGATCTGTTTGAAACATTGCATTTTATCCATGCACGACGACTGCTTAGATACTCGCAGCACAGTTGCCCCATATAAATTGCCCATGAGCGCGGAGCTTGTCTTTGTCACTGTAGCAACTTTGCTCCATCAGCGGGAGAAGGCGCTTCGACGCCCCTGTAAGCACATGTTTCTCTGATTCCTTTGTTTCAGGCAAGCCACTGTGACGTCAGACGCCTTTACGCATACAGCTTTGCGATGCTTAGACAGTAATAACATAATTCATGTTTACATTTCTTTAATTTTCGACGCATTGTCGTTATTCGTGACGCATCAATGACCAATTGATTATATGGCAATGCAATGAAAAAAGCGTGTGGAAAACAGTGTTAATGACAGATTTGAGAAGCACATTTCTTCAATGTTGGCCCCATGGCATTCCTGTGCAGGTGACAATGGTAATTTTTCAAAACGACAAGGATATTTAAACACATGATTATTTGTTTGCTGTGCTCTATGGCCTCTGCTACAGACCTCATCGAAATGACACTTAGATATCTTAGGGTGTACATATCAAGTTTTCCCAAATGGTCTAGCGGATAGGCATCTACCTTGTAACGCAGGGCGGCCCGGGTTCGATTCCCGTCATGCCAAATGTTTTTTGTAGAAAAATAAAATGAGTCCCAACGTGTGCAACAGAACAGTTCGAAATCTCGTTACATTTGCATCGTCATGAACATGACTTATATCAGGCTAGCTCATTTTTTCTTTGTTCATTTTAAGTGTAGAAACAATATTTCGTTTGTGACCATTTTTTTCTGCCGTTTTGACAACAGGCTCATGACTAAAGAACACACGGCTGTCTGCTGATTGACGCTTGACTGTAGATTTTCGCTTTGTGTCAAAAGAACTCCCTAACGCACACTTTTTCAAAGTAGGTGAATTCATCAGATCTGTTTGAAACATTGCATTTTATCCATGCACGACGACTACTTAGATACTCGCAGCACAGTTGCCTCATATAAATTACCCATGAGCGCGGAGCTTGTCTTTGTCACTGTAGCAACTTTGCTCCATCAGCGGGAGAAGGCGGTTCGACGCCCCTGTAAGCACATGTTTCTCTAATTCCTTTGTTTCAGGCAAGCCACTGTGACGTCAGACGCCTTTACGCATACAGCTTTGCGATGCTTAGACAGTAATAACATAATTCATGTTTACATTTCTTTAATTTTCGACGCATTGTCGTTATTCGTGACGCATCAATGACCAATTGATTATATGGCAATGCAATGAAAAAAGCGTGTGGAAAACAGTGTTAATGACAGATTTGAGAAGCACATTTCTTCAATGTTGGCCGCAGGGCATTCCTGTGCAGGTGACAATGGTAATTTTTCAAAACGACAAGGATATTTAAACACATGATTATTTGTTTGCTGTGCTCTATGGCCTCTGCTACAGACCTCATCGAAATGACACTTAGATATCTTAGGGTGTACATATCAAGTCTTCCCAAATGGTCTAGCGGATAGGAATCTGCCTTGTCACGCAGGGCGGCCCGGGTTCGATTCCCGTCATGGCAAAGGATTTTTGTAGAAAAATAAAATGAGTCCCAACGTGTGCAACAGAACAGTTCGATATCTCGTTACATTTGCATCGTCATGAACATGACTTATATCAGGCTAGCTAATTTTTTCTTTGTTCATTTTAAGTGTAGAAACAATATTTCGTTTGTGAACATTTTCTTCTGCCGTTTTGACAACAGGCTCATTACTAAAGAACACACGACTGTCTGCTGATTGACGCTTGACTGTAGATTTTCGCTTTGTGTCAAAAGAACTCCCTAACGCACACTTTTTCAAAGTAGGTGAATTCATCAGATCTGTTTGAAACATTGCATTTTATCCATGCACGACGACTACTTAGATACTCGCAGCACAGTTGCCTCATATAAATTGCCCATGAGCGCGGAGCTTGTCTTTGTCACTGTAGCAACTTTGCTCCATCAGCGGGAGAAGGCGCTTCGACGCCCCTGTAAGCACATGTTTCTCGAATTCCTTTGTTTCAGGCAAGCCACTGTGACGTCAGACGCCTTTACGCATACAGCTTTGCGATGCTTAGACAGTAATAACATAATTCATGTTTACATTTCTTTAATTTTCGACGCATTGTCGTTATTCGTGACGCATCAATGACCAATTGATTATATGGCAATGCAATGAAAAAAGCGTGTGGAAAACAGTGTTAATGACAGATTTGAGAAGCACATTTCTTCAATGTTGGCCCCATGGCATTCCTGTGCAGGTGACAATGGTAATTTTTCAAAACGACAAGGATATTTAAACACATGATTATTTGTTTGCTGTGCTCTATGGCCTCTGCTACAGACCTCATCGAAATGACACTTAGATATCTTAGGGTGTACATATCAAGTTTTCCCAAATGGTCTAGCGGATAGGCATCTACCTTGTAACGCAGGGCGGCCCGGGTTCGATTCCCGTCATGGCAAATGTTTTTTGTAGAAAAATAAAATGAGTCCCAACGTGTGCAACAGAACAGTTCGAAATCTCGTTACATTTGCATCGTCATGAACATGACTTATATCAGGCTAGCTCATTTTTTCTTTGTTCATTTTAAGTGTAGAAACAATATTTCGTTTGTGAACATTTTTTTCTGCCGTTTTGACAACAGGCTCATTACTAAAGAACACACGACTGTCTGCTGATTGACGCTTGACTGTAGATTTTCGCTTTGTGTCAAAAGAACTCCCTAACGCACACTTTTTCAAAGTAGGTGAATTCATCAGATCTGTTTGAAACATTGCATTTTATCCATGCACGACGACTACTTAGATACTCGCAGCACAGTTGCCTCATATAAATTGCCCATGAGCGCGGAGCTTGTCTTTGTCACTGTAGCAACTTTGCTCCATCAGCGGGAGAATGCGGTTCGACGCCCCTGTAAGCACATGTTTCTCTAATTCCTTTGTTTCAGGCAAGCCACTGTGACGTCAGACGCCTTTACGCATACAGCTTTGCGATGCTTAGACAGTAATAACATAATTCATGTTTACATTTCTTTAATTTTCGACGCATTGTCGTTATTCGTGACGCATCAATGACCAATTGATTATATGGCAATGCAATGAAAAAAGCGTGTGGAAAACAGTGTTAATGACAGATTTGAGAAGCACATTTCTTCAATGTTGGACGCATGGCATTCCTGTGCAGGTGACAATGGTAATTTTTCAAAACGACAAGGATATTTAAACACATGATTATTTGTTTGCTGTGCTCTATGGCCTCTGCTACAGACCTCATCGAAATGACACTTAGATATCTTAGGGTGTACATATCAAGTCTTCCCAAATGGTCTAGCGGATAGGCATCTACCTTGTAACGCAGGGCGGCCCGGGTTCGATTCCCGTCATGGCAAATGTTTTTTGTAGAAAAATAAAATGAGTCCCAACGTGTGCAACAGAACAGTTCGAAATCTCGTTACATTTGCATCGTCATGAACATGACTTATATCAGGCTAGCTAATTTTTTCTTTGTTCATTTTAAGTGTAGAAACAATATTTCGTTTGTGAACATTTTCTTCTGCCGTTTTGACAACAGGCTCATTACTAAAGAACACACGGCTGTCTGCTGATTGACGCTTGACTGTAGATTTTCGCTTTGTGTCAAAAGAACTCCCTAACGCACACTTTTTCAAAGTAGGTGAATTCATCAGATCTGTTTGAAACATTGCATTTTATCCATGCACGACGACTACTTAGATACTCGCAGCACAGTTGCCTCATATAAATTGCCCATGAGCGCGGAGCTTGTCTTTGTCACTGTAGCAACTTTGCTCCATCAGCGGGAGAAGGCGCTTCGACGCCCCTGTAAGCACATGTTTCTCGAATTCCTTTGTTTCAGGAAAGCCACTGTGACGTCAGACGCCTTTACGCATACAGCTTTGCGATGCTTAGACAGTAATAACATAATTCATGTTTACATTTCTTTAATTTTCGACGCATTGTCGTTATTCGTGACGCATCAATGACCAATTGATTATATGGCAATGCAATGAAAAAAGCGTGTGGAAAACAGTGTTAATGACAGATTTGAGAAGCACATTTCTTCAATGTTGGCCGCATGGCATTCCTGTGCAGGTGACAATGGTAATTTTTCAAAACGACAAGGATATTTAAACACATGATTATTTGTTTGCTGTGCTCTATGGCCTCTGTTACAGACCTCATCGAAATGACACTTAGATATCTTAGGGTGTACATATCAAGTCTTCCCAAATGGTCTAGCGGATAGGCATCTACCTTGTAACGCAGGGCGGCCCGGTTTCGATTCCCGTCATGGCAAATGTTTTTTGTAGAAAAATAAAATGAGTCCCAACGTGTGCAACAGAACAGTTCGAAATCTCGTTACATTTGCATCGTCATGAACATGACTTATATCAGGCTAGCTAATTTTTTCTTTGTTCATTTTAAGTGTAGAAACAATATTTCGTTTGTGAACATTTTCTTCTGCCGTTTTGACAACAGGCTCATTACTAAAGAACACACGGCTGTCTGCTGATTGACGCTTGACTGTAGATTTTCGCTTTGTGTCAAAAGAACTCCCTAACGCACACTTTTTCAAAGTAGGTGAATTCATCAGATCTGTTTGAAACATTGCATTTTATCCATGCACGACGACTACTTAGATACTCGCAGCACAGTTGCCTCATATAAATTGCCCATGAGCGCGGAGCTTGTCTTTGTCACTGTAGCAACTTTGCTCCATCAGCGGGAGAATGCGGTTCGACGCCCCTGTAAGCACATGTTTCTCTAATTCCTTTGTTTCAGGCAAGCCACTGTGACGTCAGACGCCTTTACGCATACAGCTTTGCGATGCTTAGACAGTAATAACATAATTCATGTTTACATTTCTTTAATTTTCGACGCATTGTCGTTATTCGTGACGCATCAATGACCAATTGATTATATGGCAATGCAATGAAAAAAGCGTGTGGAAAACAGTGTTAATGACAGATTTGAGAAGCACATTTCTTCAATGTTGGCCGCAGGGCATTCCTGTGCAGGTGACAATGGTAATTTTTCAAAACGACAAGGATATTTAAACACATGATTATTTGTTTGCTGTGCTCTATGGCCTCTGCTACAGACCTCATCGAAATGACACTTAGATATCTTAGGGTGTACATATCAAGTCTTCCCAAATGGTCTAGCGGATAGGCATCTACCTTGTAACGCAGGGCGGCCCGGGTTCGATTCCCGTCATGGCAAATGATTCTTGTAGAAAAATAAAATGTGTCCCAACGTGTGCAACAGAAAAGTTCGAAATCTAGTTACATTTGCATCGTCATGAACATGACTTATATCAGGCTAGCTCATTTTGTCTTTGTTCATTTTAAGTTTAGAAACAATATTTCGTTTGTGACCATTTTTTTCTGCCGTTTTGATAACAGGCTCATGACTAAAGAACACACGGCTGTCTGCTGATTGACGCTTGACTGTAGATTTTCGCTTTGTGTCAAAAGGACTCCCTTAACACACACTTTTTCAAAGTAGGTGAATTCATCAGATCTGTTTGAAACATTGCATTTTATCCATGCACGACGACTGCTTAGATACTCGCAGCACAGTTGCCCCATATAAATTGCCCATGAGGGCGGAGCTTGTCTTTGTCACTGTAGCAACTTTGCTCCATCAGGGAGACAAGCTGGTTCGACGCCCCTGTAAGCACATGTTTCTCTAATTCCTTTGTTTCAGGCAAGCCACTGTGACGTCAGACGCCTTTACGCATACAGCTTTGCGATGCTTAGACAGTAATAACATAATTCATGTTTACATTTCTTTAATTTTCGACGCATTGTCGTTATTCGTGACGCATCAATGACCAATTGATTATATGGCAATGCAATGAAAAAAGCGTGTGGAAAACAGTGTTAATGACAGATTTGAGAAGCACATTTCTTCAATGTTGGCCGCATGGCATTCCTGTGCAGGTGACAATGGTAATTTTTCAAAACGACAAGGATATTTAAACACATGATTATTTGTTTGGTGTGCTCTATGGCCTCTGCGACAGACCTCATCGAAATGACACTTAGATATCTTAGGGTGTACATATCAAGTCTTCCCAAATGGTCTAGCGGATAGGCATCTACCTTGTAACGCAGGGCGGCCCGGTTTCGATTCCCGTCATGGCAAATGTTTTTTGTAGAAAAATAAAATGAGTCCCAACGTGTGCAACAGAACAGTTCGAAATCTCGTTACATTTGCATCGTCATGAACATGACTTATATCAGGCTAGCTAATTTTTTCTTTGTTCATTTTAAGTGTAGAAACAATATTTCGTTTGTGAACATTTTCTTCTGCCGTTTTGACAACAGGCTCATTACTAAAGAACACACGGCTGTCTGCTGATTGACGCTTGACTGTAGATTTTCGCTTTGTGTCAAAAGAACTCCCTAACGCACACTTTTTCAAAGTAGGTGAATTCATCAGATCTGTTTGAAACATTGCATTTTATCCATGCACGACGACTACTTAGATACTCGCAGCACAGTTGCCTCATATAAATTGCCCATGAGCGCGGAGCTTGTCTTTGTCACTGTAGCAACTTTGCTCCATCAGCGGGAGAAGGCGGTTCGACGCCCCTGTAAGCACATGTTTCTCTAATTCCTTTGTTTCAGGCAAGCCACTGTGACGTCAGACGCCTTTACGCATACAGCTTTGCGATGCTTAGACAGTAATAACATAATTCATGTTTACATTTCTTTAATTTTCGACGCATTGTCGTTATTCGTGACGCATCAATGACCAATTGATTATATGGCAATGCAATGAAAAAAGCGTGTGGAAAACAGTGTTAATGACAGATTTGAGAAGCACATTTCTTCAATGTTGGCCGCAGGGCATTCCTGTGCAGGTGACAATGGTAATTTTTCAAAACGACAAGGATATTTAAACACATGATTATTTGTTTGCTGTGCTCTATGGCCTCTGCTACAGACCTCATCGAAATGACACTTAGATATCTTAGGGTGCACATATGAAATCTTCCCAAATGGTCTAGCGGATAGGAATCTGCCTTGTAACGCAGGGCGTCCCGGGTTCGATTCCCGTCATGGCAAATGATTCTTGTAGAGAAATAAAATGAGTCCCAACGTGTGCAACAGAACAGTTCGAAATCTCGTTACATTTGCATCGTCATGAACATGACTTATATCAGGCTAGCTAATTTTTTCTTTGTTCATTTTAAGTGTAGAAACAATATTTCGTTTGTGAACATTTTCTTCTGCCGTTTTGACAACAGGCTCATTACTAAAGAACACACGGCTGTCTGCTGATTGACGCTTGACTGTAGATTTTCGCTTTGTGTCAAAAGAACTCCCTAACGCACACTTTTTCAAAGTAGGTGAATTCATCAGATCTGTTTGAAACATTGCATTTTATCCATGCACGACGACTACTTAGATACTCGCAGCACAGTTGCCTCATATAAATTGCCCATGAGCGCGGAGCTTGTCTTTGTCACTGTAGCAACTTTGCTCCATCAGCGGGAGAAGGCGGTTCGACGCCCCTGTAAGCACATGTTTCTCTAATTCCTTTGTTTCAGGCAAGCCACTGTGACGTCAGACGCCTTTACGCATACAGCTTTGCGATGCTTAGACAGTAATAACATAATTCATGTTTACATTTCTTTAATTTTCGACGCATTGTCGTTATTCGTGACGCATCAATGACCAATTGATTATATGGCAATGCAATGAAAAAAGCGTGTGGAAAACAGTGTTAATGACAGATTTGAGAAGCACATTTCTTCAATGTTGGCCGCAGGGCATTCCTGTGCAGGTGACAATGGTAATTTTTCAAAACGACAAGGATATTTAAACACATGATTATTTGTTTGCTGTGCTCTATGGCCTCTGCTACAGACCTCATCGAAATGACACTTAGATATCTTAGGGTGCACATATGAAATCTTCCCAAATGGTCTAGCGGATAGGAATCTGCCTTGTAACGCAGGGCGTCCCGGGTTCGATTCCCGTCATGGCAAATGATTCTTGTAGAGAAATAAAATGAGTCCCAACGTGTGCAACAGAACAGTTCGAAATCTCGTTACATTTGCATCATCATGAACATGACTTATATCAGGCTAGCTCATTTTTTCTTTGTTCATTTTAAGTGTAGAAACAATATTTCGTTTGTGACCATTTTTTTCTGCAGTTTTGACAACAGGCTCATGACTAAAGAACACACGGCTGTCTGCTGATTGACGCTTGACTGTAGATTTTCGCTTTGTGTCAAAAGGACTCCCTTAACGCACACTTTTTCAAAGTAGGTGAATTCATCAGATCTGTTTGAAACATTGCATTTTATCCATGCACGACGACTGCGTAGATACTCGCAGCACAGTTGCCCCATATAAATTGCCCATGAGCGCGGAACTTGTCTTTGTCACTGTAGCAACTTTGCTCCATCAGGGGGACAAGCCTGTTCGACGCCCCTGTAAGCACATGTTTCTCTAATTCCTTTGTTTCAGGCAAGCCACTGTGACGTCAGACGCCTTTACGCATACAGTTTTGCGATGCTTAGACAGTAATAACATAATTCATGTTTACATTTCTTTAATTTACGACGCATTGTCGTTATTCGTGACGCATCAATGAACAATTGATTATATGTCAATGCAATGAAAAAAGCGTGTGGAAAACAGTGTTAATGACAGATTTGAGAAGCACATTTCTTCAATGTTGGCCGCATGGCATTCCTGTGCAGGTGACAATGGTAATTTTTCAAAACGACAAGGATATTTAAACACATGATTATTTGTTTGGTGTGCTCTATGGCCTCTGCGACAGAGCTCATCGAAATGACACTTAGATATCTTAGGGTACACATATGAAATCTTCCCAAATGGTGTAGCGGATAAGAATCTGCCTTGTAACGCAGGGCGGTTCGGGTTCGATTCCCGTCATGGCAAATGATTCTTGTAGAAAAATAAAATGAGTCCCAACGTGTGCAACAGAACAGTTTGAAATCTCGTTACATTTGCATCGTCATGAACATGACTTATATCAGGCTAGCTCATTTTTTCTTTGTTCATTTTAAGTGTAGAAACAATATTTCGTTAGTGACCATTTTTTTCTGCCGTTTTGACAAATGGCTCATGACTAAAGAACACACGGGTGTCTGCTGATTGACGCTTGACTGTAGATTTTCGCTTTGTGTCAAAAGGACTCCCTTAACGCACACTTTTTCAAAGTAGGTGAATTCATCAGATCTGTTTGAAACATTGCATTTTATCCATGCACGACGACTGCTTAGATACTCGCAGCACAGTTGCCCCATATAAATTGCCCATGAGCGCGGAGCTTGTCTTTGTCACTGTAGCAACTTTGCTCCATCAGGGGGACAAGCCGGTTCGACGCCCCTGTAAGCACATGTTTCTCTAATTCCTTTGTTTCAGGCAAGCCACTGTGACGTCAGACGCCTTTACGCATACAGCTTTGCGATGCTTAGACAGTAATAACATAATTCATGTTTACATTTCTTTAATTTTCGACGCATTGTCGTTATTCGTGACGCATCAATGACCAATTGATTATATGGCAATGCAATGAAAAAAGCGTGTGGAAAACAGTGTTAATGACAGATTTGAGAAGCACATTTCTTCAATGTTGGCCGCATGGCATTCCTGTGCAGGTGACAATGGTAATTTTTTAAAACGACAAGGATATTTAAACCCATGATTATTTGTTTGGTGTGCTCTATGGCCTCTGCTACAGACCTCATCGAAATGACACTTAGATATCTTAGGGTCTACATATGAAATCTTCCCAAATGGTCTAGCGGATAGGAATCTGCCTTGTAACGCAGGGCGGCCCGGGTTCGATTCCCGTCATGGCAAATGATTCTTGTAGAAAAATAAAATGAGTCCCAACGTGTGCAACAGAACAGTTCGAAATCTCGTTACATTTGCATCGTCATGAACATCACTTATATCAGGCTAGCTCATTTTTTCTTTGTTCATTTTAAGTGTAGAAACAATATGTCGTTTGTGACCATTTTTTTCTGCCGTTTTGACAACAGGCTCATGACTAAAGAACACACGGCTGTCTGCTGATTGACGCTTGACTGTAGATTTTCGCTTTATGTCAAAAGGACTCCCTTAACGCACACTTTTTCAAAGTAGGTGAATTCATCAGATCTGTTTGAAACATTGCATTTTATCCATGCACGACGACTGCTTAGATACTCGCAGCACAGTTGCCCCATATAAATTGCCCATGAGCGCGGAGCTTGTCTTTGTCACTGTAGCAACTTTGCTCCATCAGGGGGACAAGCCGGTTCGACGCCCCTGTAAGCACATGTTTCTCTAATTCCTTTGTTTCAGGCAAGCCACTGTGACGTCAGACGCCTTTACGCATACAGCTTCGCGATGCTTAGACAGTAATAACATAATTCATGTTTACATTTCTTTAATTTTCGACGCATTGTCGTTATTCGTGACGCATCAATGACCAATTGATTATATGGCAATGCAATGAAAAAAGCGTGTGGAAAACAGTGTCAATGACAGATTTGAGAAGCACATTTCTTCAATGTTGGCCGCATGGCATTCCTGTGCAGGTGACAATGGTAATTTTTCAAAACGACAAGGATATTTAAACACATGATTATTTGTTTGGTGTGCTCCATGGCCTCTGCTACAGACCTCGTCGAAATGACACTTAGATATCTTAGGGTCTACATATGAAATCTTCCCAAATGGTCTAGTGGATAGGAATCTGCCTTGTAACGCAGGGCGGCCCGGGTTCGATTCCCGTCATGGCAAATGATTCTTGTAGAAAAATAAAATGAGTCCCAACGTGTGCAACAGAACAGTTTGAAATCTCGTTTCATTTGCATCGTCATGAACATGACTTATATCAGGCTAGCTCATTTTTTCTTTGTTCATTTTAAGTGTAGAAACAATATTTCGTTAGTGACCATTTTTTTCTGCCGTTTTGACAAATGGCTCATGACTAAAGAACACACGGGTGTCTGCTGATTGACGCTTGACTGTAGATTTTCGCTTTGTGTCAAAAGGACTCCCTTAACGCACACTTTTTCAAAGTAGGTGAATTCATCAGATCTGTTTGAAACATTGCATTTTATCCATGCACGACGACTGCTTAGATACTCGCAGCACAGTTGCCCCATATAAATTGCCCATGAGCGCGGAGCTTGTCTTTGTCACTGTAGCAACTTTGCTCCATCAGGGGGACAAGCCGGTTCGACGTCCCTGTAAGCACATGTTTCTCTAATTCCTTTGTTTCAGGCAAGCCACTGTGACGTCAGACGCCTTTACGCATACAGCTTTGCGATGCTTAGACAGTAATAACATAATTCATGTTTACATTTCTTTAATTTTCGACGCATTGTCGTTATTCGTGACGCATCAATGACCAATTGATTATATGGCAATGCAATGAAAAAAGCGTGTGGAAAACAGTGTTAATGACAGATTTGAGAAGCACATTTCTTCAATGTTGGCCGCAGGGCATTCCTGTGCAGGTGACAATGGTAATTTTTCAAAACGACAAGGATATTTAAACACATGATTATTTGTTTGCTGTGCTCTATGGCCTCTGCTACAGACCTCATCGAAATGACACTTAGATATCTTAGGGTGCACATATGAAATCTTCCCAAATGGTCTAGCGGATAGGAATCTGCCTTGTAACGCAGGGCGTCCCGGGTTCGATTCCCGTCATGGCAAATGATTCTTGTAGAGAAATAAAATGAGTCCCAACGTGTGCAACAGAACAGTTCGAAATCTCGTTACATTTGCATCATCATGAACATGACTTATATCAGGCTAGCTCATTTTTTCTTTGTTCATTTTAAGTGTAGAAACAATATTTCGTTTGTGACCATTTTTTTCTGCAGTTTTGACAACAGGCTCATGACTAAAGAACACACGGCTGTCTGCTGATTGACGCTTGACTGTAGATTTTCGCTTTGTGTCAAAAGGACTCCCTTAACGCACACTTTTTCAAAGTAGGTGAATTCATCAGATCTGTTTGAAACATTGCATTTTATCCATGCACGACGACTGCGTAGATACTCGCAGCACAGTTGCCCCATATAAATTGCCCATGAGCGCGGAACTTGTCTTTGTCACTGTAGCAACTTTGCTCCTTCAGGGGGACAAGCCTGTTCGACGCCCCTGTAAGCACATGTTTCTCTAATTCCTTTGTTTCAGGCAAGCCACTGTGACGTCAGACGCCTTTACGCATACAGTTTTGCGATGCTTAGACAGTAATAACATAATTCATGTTTACATTTCTTTAATTTACGACGCATTGTCGTTATTCGTGACGCATCAATGAACAATTGATTATATGTCAATGCAATGAAAAAAGCGTGTGGAAAACAGTGTTAATGACAGATTTGAGAAGCACATTTCTTCAATGTTGGCCGCATGGCATTCCTGTGCAGGTGACAATGGTAATTTTTCAAAACGACAAGGATATTTAAACACATGATTATTTGTTTGGTGTGCTCTATGGCCTCTGCGACAGAGCTCATCGAAATGACACTTAGATATCTTAGGGTACACATATGAAATCTTCCCAAATGGTGTAGCGGATAAGAATCTGCCTTGTAACGCAGGGCGGTTCGGGTTCGATTCCCGTCATGGCAAATGATTCTTGTAGAAAAATAAAATGAGTCCCAACGTGTGCAACAGAACAGTTTGAAATCTCGTTACATTTGCATCGTCATGAACATGACTTATATCAGGCTAGCTCATTTTTTCTTTGTTCATTTTAAGTGTAGAAACAATATTTCGTTAGTGACCATTTTTTTCTGCCGTTTTGACAAATGGCTCATGACTAAAGAACACACGGGTGTCTGCTGATTGACGCTTGACTGTAGATTTTCGCTTTGTGTCAAAAGGACTCCCTTAACGCACACTTTTTCAAAGTAGGTGAATTCATCAGATCTGTTTGAAACATTGCATTTTATCCATGCACGACGACTGCTTAGATACTCGCAGCACAGTTGCCCCATATAAATTGCCCATGAGCGCGGAGCTTGTCTTTGTCACTGTAGCAACTTTGCTCCATCAGGGGGACAAGCCGGTTCGACGCCCCTGTAAGCACATGTTTCTCTAATTCCTTTGTTTCAGGCAAGCCACTGTGACGTCAGACGCCTTTACGCATACAGCTTTGCGATGCTTAGACAGTAATAACATAATTCATGTTTACATTTCTTTAATTTTCGACGCATTGTCGTTATTCGTGACGCATCAATGACCAATTGATTATATGGCAATGCAATGAAAAAAGCGTGTGGAAAACAGTGTTAATGACAGATTTGAGAAGCACATTTCTTCAATGTTGGCCGCAGGGCATTCCTGTGCAGGTGACAATGGTAATTTTTCAAAACGACAAGGATATTTAAACACATGATTATTTGTTTGCTGTGCTCTATGGCCTCTGCTACAGACCTCATCGAAATGACACTTAGATATCTTAGGGTGCACATATGAAATCTTCCCAAATGGTCTAGCGGATAGGAATCTGCCTTGTAACGCAGGGCGTCCCGGGTTCGATTCCCGTCATGGCAAATGATTCTTGTAGAGAAATAAAATGAGTCCCAACGTGTGCAACAGAACAGTTCGAAATCTCGTTACATTTGCATCATCATGAACATGACTTATATCAGGCTAGCTCATTTTTTCTTTGTTCATTTTAAGTGTAGAAACAATATTTCGTTTGTGACCATTTTTTTCTGCAGTTTTGACAACAGGCTCATGACTAAAGAACACACGGCTGTCTGCTGATTGACGCTTGACTGTAGATTTTCGCTTTGTGTCAAAAGGACTCCCTTAACGCACACTTTTTCAAAGTAGGTGAATTCATCAGATCTGTTTGAAACATTGCATTTTATCCATGCACGACGACTGCGTAGATACTCGCAGCACAGTTGCCCCATATAAATTGCCCATGAGCGCGGAACTTGTCTTTGTCACTGTAGCAACTTTGCTCCTTCAGGGGGACAAGCCTGTTCGACGCCCCTGTAAGCACATGTTTCTCTAATTCCTTTGTTTCAGGCAAGCCACTGTGACGTCAGACGCCTTTACGCATACAGTTTTGCGATGCTTAGACAGTAATAACATAATTCATGTTTACATTTCTTTAATTTACGACGCATTGTCGTTATTCGTGACGCATCAATGAACAATTGATTATATGTCAATGCAATGAAAAAAGCGTGTGGAAAACAGTGTTAATGACAGATTTGAGAAGCACATTTCTTCAATGTTGGCCGCATGGCATTCCTGTGCAGGTGACAATGGTAATTTTTCAAAACGACAAGGATATTTAAACACATGATTATTTGTTTGGTGTGCTCTATGGCCTCTGCGACAGAGCTCATCGAAATGACACTTAGATATCTTAGGGTACACATATGAAATCTTCCCAAATGGTGTAGCGGATAAGAATCTGCCTTGTAACGCAGGGCGGTTCGGGTTCGATTCCCGTCATGGCAAATGATTCTTGTAGAAAAATAAAATGAGTCCCAACGTGTGCAACAGAACAGTTTGAAATCTCGTTACATTTGCATCGTCATGAACATGACTTATATCAGGCTAGCTCATTTTTTCTTTGTTCATTTTAAGTGTAGAAACAATATTTCGTTAGTGACCATTTTTTTCTGCCGTTTTGACAAATGGCTCATGACTAAAGAACACACGGGTGTCTGCTGATTGACGCTTGACTGTAGATTTTCGCTTTGTGTCAAAAGGACTCCCTTAACGCACACTTTTTCAAAGTAGGTGAATTCATCAGATCTGTTTGAAACATTGCATTTTATCCATGCACGACGACTGCTTAGATACTCGCAGCACAGTTGCCCCATATAAATTGCCCATGAGCGCGGAGCTTGTCTTTGTCACTGTAGCAACTTTGCTCCATCAGGGGGACAAGCCGGTTCGACGCCCCTGTAAGCACATGTTTCTCTAATTCCTTTGTTTCAGGCAAGCCACTGTGACGTCAGACGCCTTTACGCATACAGCTTTGCGATGCTTAGACAGTAATAACATAATTCATGTTTACATTTCTTTAATTTTCGACGCATTGTCGTTATTCGTGACGCATCAATGACCAATTGATTATATGGCAATGCAATGAAAAAAGCGTGTGGAAAACAGTGTTAATGACAGATTTGAGAAGCACATTTCTTCAATGTTGGCCGCATGGCATTCCTGTGCAGGTGACAATGGTAATTTTTTAAAACGACAAGGATATTTAAACCCATGATTATTTGTTTGGTGTGCTCTATGGCCTCTGCTACAGACCTCATCGAAATGACACTTAGATATCTTAGGGTCTACATATGAAATCTTCCCAAATGGTCTAGCGGATAGGAATCTGCCTTGTAACGCAGGGCGGCCCGGGTTCGATTCCCGTCATGGCAAATGATTCTTGTAGAAAAATAAAATGAGTCCCAACGTGTGCAACAGAACAGTTCGAAATCTTGTTACATTTGCATCGTCATGAACATCACTTATATCAGGCTAGCTCATTTTTTCTTTGTTCATTTTAAGTGTAGAAACAATATTTCGTTAGTGACCATTTTTTTCTGCCGTTTTGACAAATGGCTCATGACTAAAGAACACACGGGTGTCTGCTGATTGACGCTTGACTGTAGATTTTCGCTTTGTGTCAAAAGGACTCCCTTAACGCACACTTTTTCAAAGTAGGTGAATTCATCAGATCTGTTTGAAACATTGCATTTTATCCATGCACGACGACTGCTTAGATACTCGCAGCACAGTTGCCCCATATAAATTGCCCATGAGCGCGGAGCTTGTCTTTGTCACTGTAGCAACTTTGCTCCATCAGGGGGACAAGCCGGTTCGACGCCCCTGTAAGCACATGTTTCTCTAATTCCTTTGTTTCAGGCAAGCCACTGTGACGTCAGACGCCTTTACGCATACAGCTTTGCGATGCTTAGACAGTAATAACATAATTCATGTTTACATTTCTTTAATTTTCGACGCATTGTCGTTATTCGTGACGCATCAATGACCAATTGATTATATGGCAATGCAATGAAAAAAGCGTGTGGAAAACAGTGTTAATGACAGATTTGAGAAGCACATTTCTTCAATGTTGGCCGCATGGCATTCCTGTGCAGGTGACAATGGTAATTTTTCAAAACGACAAGGATATTTAAACACATGATTATTTGTTTGGTGTGCTCTATGGCCTCTGCTACAGACCTCATCGAAATGACACTTAGATATCTTAGGGTCTACATATGAAATCTTCCCAAATGGTCTAGCGGATACGAATCTGCCTTGTAACGCAGGGCGGCCCGGGTTCGATTCCCGTCATGGCAAATGATTCTTGTCGAAAAATAAAATGAGTCCCAACGTGTGCAACAGAACAGTTTGAAATCTTGTTACATTTGCATCGTCATGAACATGACTTATATCAGGCTAGCTCATTTTTTCTTTGTTCATTTTAAGTGTAGAAACAATATGTCGTTTGTGACCATTTTTTTCTGCCGTTTTGACAACAGGCTCATGACTAAAGAACACACGGCTGTCTGCTGATTGACGCTTGACTGTAGATTTTCGCTTTATGTCAAAAGGACTCCCTTAACGCACACTTTTTCAAAGTAGGTGAATTCATCAGATCTGTTTGAAACATTGCATTTTATCCATGCACGACGACTGCTTAGATACTCGCAGCACAGTTGCCCCATATAAATTGCCCATGAGCGCGGAGCTTGTCTTTGTCACTGTAGCAACTTTGCTCCATCAGGGGGACAAGCCGGTTCGACGCCCCTGTAAGCACATGTTTCTCTAATTCCTTTGTTTCAGGCAAGCCAATGTGACGTCAGACGCCTTTACGCATACAGCTTCGCGATGCTTAGACAGTAATAACATAATTCATGTTTACATTTCTTTAATTTTCGACGCATTGTCGTTATTCGTGACGCATCAATGACCAATTGATTATATGGCAATGCAATGAAAAAAGCGTGTGGAAAACAGTGTCAATGACAGATTTGAGAAGCACATTTCTTCAATGTTGGCCGCATGGCATTCCTGTGCAGGTGACAATGGTAATTTTTCAAAACGACAAGGATATTTAAACACATGATTATTTGTTTGGTGTGCTCCATGGCCTCTGCTACAGACCTCGTCGAAATGACACTTAGATATCTTAGGGTCTACATATGAAATCTTCCCAAATGGTCTAGTGGATAGGAATCTGCCTTGTAACGCAGGGCGGCCCGGGTTCGATTCCCGTCATGGCAAATGATTCTTGTAGAAAAATAAAATGAGTCCCAACGTGTGCAACAGAACAGTTTGAAATCTCGTTTCATTTGCATCGTCATGAACATGACTTATATCAGGCTAGCTCATTTTTTCTTTGTTCATTTTAAGTGTAGAAACAATATTTCGTTAGTGACCATTTTTTTTTGCCGTTTTGACAAATGGCTCATGACTAAAGAACACACGGGTGTCTGCTGATTGACGCTTGACTGTAGATTTTCGCTTTGTGTCAAAAGGACTCCCTTAACGCACACTTTTTCAAAGTAGGTGAATTCATCAGATCTGTTTGAAACATTGCATTTTATCCATGCACGACGACTGCTTAGATACTCGCAGCACAGTTGCCCCATATAAATTGCCCATGAGCGCGGAGCTTGTCTTTGTCACTGTAGCAACTTTGCTCCATCAGGGGGACAAGCCGGTTCGACGTCCCTGTAAGCACATGTTTCTCTAATTCCTTTGTTTCAGGCAAGCCACTGTGACGTCAGACGCCTTTACGCATACAGCTTTGCGATGCTTAGACAGTAATAACATAATTCATGTTTACATTTCTTTAATTTTCGACGCATTGTCGTTATTCGTGACGCATCAATGACCAATTGATTATATGGCAATGAAGTGAAAAAAGCGTGTGGAAAACAGTGTTAATGACAGATTTGAGAAGCACATTTCTTCAATGTTGGCCGCATGGCATTCCTGTGCAGGTGACAATGGTAATTTTTCAAAACGACAAGGATATTTAAACACATGATTATTTGTTTGGTGTGCTCTATGGCCTCTGCTACAGACCTCATCGAAATGACACTTAGATATCTTAGGGTCTACATATGAAATCTTCCCAAATGGTCTAGCGCATAGGAATCTGCCTTGTAAAGCAGGGCGGCCCGGGTTCGATTCCCGTCATGGCAAATGATTCTTGTAGAAAAATAAAATGAGTCTCAACGTGTGCAACAGAACAGTTTGAAATCTCGTTACATTTGCATCGTCATGAACATGACTTATATCAGGCTAGCTCATTTTTTCTTTGTTCATTTTAAGTGTAGAAACAATATTTCGTTTGTGACCATTTTTTACTGCCGTTTTGACAACAGGCTCATGACTAAAGAACACACGGCTGTCTGCTGATTGACGCTTGACTGTAGATTTTCGCTTTGTGTCAAAAGGACTCCCTTAACGAACACTTTTTCAAAGTAGGTGAATTCATCAGATCTGTTTGAAACATTGCATTTTATCCATGCACGACGACTGCTTAGATACTCGCAGCACAGTTGCCCCATATAAATTGCCCATGAGCGCGGAGCTTGTCTTTGTCACTGTAGCAACTTTGCTCCATCAGGGGGACAAGCCGGTTCGACGCCCCTGTAAGCACATGTTTCTCTAATTCCTTTGTTTCAGGCAAGCCACTGTGACGTCAGACGCCTTTACGCATACAGCTTTGCGATGCTTAGACAGTAATAACATAATTCATGTTTACATTTCTTTAATTTTCGACGCATTGTCGTTATTCGTGACGCATCAATGACCAATTGATTATATGGCAATGCAATGAAAAAAGCGTGTGGAAAACAGTGTTAATGACAGATTTGAGAAGCACATTTCTTCAATGTTGGCCGCATGGCATTCCTGTGCAGGTGACAATGGTAATTTTTCAAAACGACAAGGATATTTAAACACATGATTATTTGTTTGGTGTGCTCTATGGCCTCTGCTACAGACCTCATCGAAATGACACTTAGATATCTTAGGGTCTACATATGAAATCTTCCCAAATGGTCTAGCGGATAGGAATCTGCCTTGTAAAGCAGGGCGGCCCGGGTTCGATTCCCGTCATGGCAAATGATTCTTGTAGAAAAATAAAATGAGTCTCAACGTGTGCAACAGAACAGTTTGAAATCTCGTTACATTTGCATCGTCATGAACATGACTTATATCAGGCTAGCTCATTTTTTCTTTGTTCATTTTAAGTGTAGAAACAATATTTCGTTAGTGACCATTTTTTTCTGCCGTTTTGACAAATGGCTCATGACTAAAGAACACACGGGTGTCTGCTGATTGACGCTTGACTGTAGATTTTCGCTTTGTGTCAAAAGGACTCCCTTAACGCACACTTTTTCAAAGTAGGTGAATTCATCAGATCTGTTTGAAACATTGCATTTTATCCATGCACGACGACTGCTTAGATACTCGCAGCACAGTTGCCCCATATAAATTGCCCATGAGCGCGGAGCTTGTCTTTGTCACTGTAGCAACTTTGCTCCATCAGGGGGACAAGCCGGTTCGACGTCCCTGTAAGCACATGTTTCTCTAATTCCTTTGTTTCAGGCAAGCCACTGTGACGTCAGACGCCGTTACGCATACAGCTTTGCGATGCTTAGACAGTAATAACATAATTCGTGTTTACATTTCATTAATTTTCGACGCATTGTCGTTATTCGTGACGCATCAATGACCAATTGATTATATGGCAATGAAGTGAAAAAAGCGTGTGGAAAACAGTGTTAATGACAGATTTGAGAAGCACATTTCTTCAATGTTGGCCGCATGGCATTCCTGTGCAGGTGACAATGGTAATTTTTCAAAACGACAAGGATATTTAAACACATGATTATTTGTTTGGTGTGCTCTATGGCCTCTGCTACAGACCTCATCGAAATGACACTTAGATATCTTAGGGTCTACATATGAAATCTTCCCAAATGGTCTAGCGCATAGGAATCTGCCTTGTAAAGCAGGGCGGCCCGGGTTCGATTCCCGTCATGGCAAATGATTCTTGTAGAAAAATAAAATGAGTCTCAACGTGTGCAACAGAACAGTTTGAAATCTCGTTACATTTGCATCGTCATGAACATGACTTATATCAGGCTAGCTCATTTTTTCTTTCTTCATTTTAAGTATAGAAACAATATTTCGTTTGTGACCATTTTTTTCTGCCGTTTTGACAACAGGCTCATGACTAAAGAACACACGGCAGTCTGCTGATTGACGCTTGACTGTAGATTTTCGCTTTGTGTCAAAAGGACTCCCTTAACGCACACTTTTTCAAAGGAGGTGAATTCATCAGATCTGTTTGAAACATTGCATTTTATCCATGCACGACGACTGCTTAGATACTCGCAGCACAGTTGCCCCATATAAATTGCCCATAAGCGCGGAGCTTGTCTTTGTCACTGTAGCAACTTTGCTCCATCAGGGGGACAAGCCGGTTCGACGCCCCTGTAAGCACATGTTTCTCTAATTCCTTTGTTTCAGGCAAGCCACTGTGACGTCAGACGCCTTTACGCATACAGCTTTGCGATGCTTAGACAGTAATAACATAATTCATGTTTACATTTCTTTAATTTTCGACGCATTGTCGTTATTCGTGACGCATCAATGACCAATTGATTATATGGCAATGCAGTGAAAAAAGCGTGTGGAAAACAGTGTTAATGACAGATTTGAGAAGCACATTTCTTCAATGTTGGCCGCATGGCATTCCTGTGCAGGTGACAATGGTAATTTTTCAAAACGACAAGGATATTTAAACACATGATTATTTGTTTGGTGTGCTCTATGGCCTCTGCTACAGACCTCATCGAAATGACACTTAGATATCTTAGCGTCTACATATGAAATCTTCCCAAATGGTCTAGCGGATAGGAATCTGCCTTGTAACGCAGGGCGGCCCGGGTTCGATTCCCGTCATGGCAAATGATTCTTGTAGAAAAATAAAATGAGTCCCAACGTGTGCAACAGAACAGTTCGAAATCTCGTTACATTTGCATCGTCATGAACATGACTTATATCAGGCTAGCTCATTTTGTCTTTGTTCATTTTAAGTGTAGAAACAATATTTCGTTTGTGACCATTTTTTTCTGCCGTTTTGACAACAGGCTCATGACTAAAGAACACACGGCTGTCTGCTGATTGACGCATGACTGTAGATTTTCGCTTTGTGTCAAAAGGACTCCCTTAACGCACACTTTTTCAAAGTAGGTGAATTCATCAGATCTGTTTGAAACATTGCATTTTATCCATGCACGACGACTGCTTAGATACTCGCAGCACAGTTGCCCCATATAAATTGCCCATGAGCGCGGAGCTTGTCTTTGTCACTGTAGCAACTTTGCTCCATCAGGGGGACAAGCCGGTTCGACGCCCCTGTAAGCACATGTTTCTCTAATTCCTTTGTTTCAGGCAAGCCACTGTGACGTCAGACGCCTTTACGCATACAGCTTTGCGATGCTTAGACAGTAATAACATAATTCATGTTTACATTTCTTTAATTTTCGACGCATTGTCGTTATTCGTGACGCATCAATGACCAATTGATTATATGGCAATGCAATGAAAAAAGCGTGTGGAATACAGTGTTAATGACAGATTTGAGAAGCACATTTCTTCAATGTTGGCCGCATGGCATTCCTGTGCAGGTGACAATGGTAATTTTTCAAAACGACAAGGATATTTAAACCCATGATTATTTGTTTGGTGTGCTCTATGGCCTCTGCTACAGACCTCATCGAAATGACACTTAGATATCTTAGGGTCTACATATGAAATCTTCCCAAATGGTCTAGCGGATAGGAATCTGCCTTGTAACGCAGGGCGGCCCGGGTTCGATTCCCGTCATGGCAAATGATTCTTGTAGAAAAATAAAATGAGTCCCAACGTGTGCAACAGAACAGTTCGAAATCTCGTTACATTTGCATCGTCATGAACATGACTTATATCAGGCTAGCTCATTTTGTCTTTGTTCATTTTAAGTGTAGAAACAATATTTCGTTTGTGACCATTTTTTTCTGCCGTTTTGACAACAGGCTCATGACTAAAGAACACACGGCTGTCTGCTGATTGACGCTTGACTGTAGATTTTCGCTTTGTGTCAAAAGGACTCCCTTAACGCACACTTTTTCAAAGTAGGTGAATTCATCAGATCTGTTTGAAACATTGCATTTTATCCATGCACGACGACTGCTTAGATACTCGCAGCACAGTTGCCCCATATAAATTGCCCATGAGCGCGGAGCTTGTCTTTGTCACTGTAGCAACTTTGCTCCATCAGGGGGACAAGCCGGTTCGACGCCCCTGTAAGCACATGTTTCTCTAATTCCTTTGTTTCAGGCAAGCCACTGTGACGTCAGACGCCTTTACGCATACAGCTTTGCGATGCTTAGACAGTAATAACATAATTCATGTTTACATTTCTTTAATTTTCGACGCATTGTCGTTATTCGTGACGCATCAATGACCAATTGATTATATGGCAATGCAGTGAAAAAAGCGTGTGGAAAACAGTGTTAATGACAGATTTGAGAAGCACATTTCTTCAATGTTGGCCGCATGGCATTCCTGTGCAGGTGACAATGGTAATTTTTCAAAACGACAAGGATATTTAAACACATGATTATTTGTTTGGTGTGCTCTATGGCCTCTGCTACAGACCTCATCGAAATGACACTTAGATATCTTAGCGTCTACATATGAAATCTTCCCAAATGGTCTAGCGGATAGGAATCTGCCTTGTAACGCAGGGCGGCCCGGGTTCGATTCCCGTCATGGCAAATGATTCTTGTAGAAAAATAAAATGAGTCCCAACGTGTGCAACAGAACAGTTCGAAATCTCGTTACATTTGCATCGTCATGAACATGACTTATATCAGGCTAGCTCATTTTGTCTTTGTTCATTTTAAGTGTAGAAACAATATTTCGTTTGTGACCATTTTTTTCTGCCGTTTTGACAACAGGCTCATGACTAAAGAACACACGGCTGTCTGCTGATTGACGCTTGACTGTAGATTTTCGCTTTGTGTCAAAAGGACTCCCTTAACGCACACTTTTTCAAAGTAGGTGAATTCATCAGATCTGTTTGAAACATTGCATTTTATCCATGCACGACGACTGCTTAGATACTCGCAGCACAGTTGCCCCATATAAATTGCCCATGAGCGCGGAGCTTGTCTTTGTCACTGTAGCAACTTTGCTCCATCAGGGGGACAAGCCGGTTCGACGCCCCTGTAAGCACATGTTTCTCTAATTCCTTTGTTTCAGGCAAGCCACTGTGATGTCAGACGCCTTTACGCATACAGCTTTGCGATGCTTAGACAGTAATAACATAATTCATGTTTACATTTCTTTAATTTACGACGCATTGTCGTTATTGGTGACGCATCAATGACCAATTGATTATATGGCAATGCAGTGAAAAAAGCGTGTGGAAAACAGTGTTAATGACAGATTTGAGAAGCACATTTCTTCAATGTTGGCCGCATGGCATTCCTGTGCAGGTGACAATGGTAATTTTTCAAAACGACAAGGATATTTAAACACATGATTATTTGTTTGGTGTGCTCTATGGCCTCTGCTACAGACCTCATCGAAATGACACTTAGATATCTTAGCGTCTACATATGAAATCTTCCCAAATGGTCTAGCGGATAGGAATCTGCCTTGTAACGCAGGGCGGCCCGGGTTCGATTCCCGTCATGGCAAATGATTCTTGTCGAAAAATAAAATGAGTCCCAACGTGTGCAACAGAACAGTTTGAAATCTCGTTACATTTGCATCGTCATGAACATGACTTATATCAGGCTAGCTCATTTTTTCTTTGTTCATTTTAAGTGTAGAAACAATATGTCGTTTGTGACCATTTTTTTCTGCCGTTTTGACAACAGGCTCATGACTAAAGAACACACGGCTGTCTGCTGATTGACGCCTGACTGTAGATTTTGGCTTTGTGTCAAAAGGACTCCCTTAACGCACACTTTTTCAAAGTAGGTGAATTCATCAGATCTGTTTGAAACATTGCATTTTATCCATGCACGACGACTGCTTAGATACTCGCAGCACAGTTGCCCCATATAAATTGCCCATGAGCGCGGAGCTTGTCTTTGTCACTGTAGCAACTTTGCTCCATCAGGGGGACAAGCCGGTTCGACGCTTCTGCAAGCACATGTTTCTCTAATTCCTTTGTTTCAGGCAAGCCACCGTGACGTCAGACGCCTTTGCGCATACAGCTTTGCGATGCTTAGACAGTAATAACATAATTCATGTTTACATTTCTTTAATTTTCGACGCATTGTCGTTATTCGTGACGCATCAATGACCAATTGATTATATGGCAATGCAATGAAAAAAGCGTGTGGAAAACAGTGTTAATGACAGATTTGAGAAGCACATTTCTTCAATGTTGGCCGCATGGCATTCCTGTGCAGGTGACAATGGTAATTTTTCAAAACGACAAGGATATTTAAACACATGATTATTTGTTTGGTGTGCTCTATGGCCTCTGCTACAGACCTCATCGAAATGACACTTAGATATCTTAGGGTCTACATATGAAATCTTCCCAAATGGTCTAGCGGATAGGAATCTGCCTTGTAACGCAGGGCGGCACGGGTTCTATTCCCGTCATGGCAAATGATTCTTGTAGAAAAATAAAATGAGTCCCAACGTGTGCAACAGAACAGTTCGAAATCTCGTTACATTTGCATCGTCATGAACATGACTTATATCAGGCTAGCCCATTTTTTCTTTGTTCATTTTAAGTGTAGAAACAATATTTCGTTTGTGACCATTTTTTTCTGCCGTTTTGACAACAGGCTCATGACTAAAGAACACACGGCTGTCTGCTGATTGACGCTTGACTGTAGATTTTCGCTTTGTGTCAAAAGGACTCCCTTAACGCACACTTTTTCAAAGTAGGTGAATTCATCAGATCTGTTTGAAACATTGCATTTTATCCATGCACGACGACTGCTTAGATACTCGCAGCACAGTTGCCCCATATAAATTGCCCATGAGCGCGGAGCTTGTCTTTGTCACTGTAGCAACTTTGCTCCATCAGGGGGACAAGCCGGTTCGACGCCCCTGTAAGCACATGTTTCTCTAATTCCTTTGTTTCAGGCAAGCCACTGTGACGTCAGACGCCTTTACGCATACAGCTTTGCGATGCTTAGACAGTAATAACATAATTCATGTTTACATTTCTTTAATTTTCGACGCATTGTCGTTATTCGTGACGCATCAATGACCAATTGATTATATGGCAATGCAATGAAAAAAGCGTGTGGAAAACAGTGTTAATGACAGATTTGAGAAGCACATTTCTTCAATGTTGGCCGCATGGCATTCCTGTGCAGGTGACAATGGTAATTTTTCAAAACGACAAGGATATTTAAACACATGATTATTTGTTTGGTGTGCTCTATGGCCTCTGCTACAGACCTCATCGAAATGACACTTAGATATCTTAGGGTCTACATATGAAATCTTCCCAAATGGTCTAGCGGATAGGAATCTGCCTTGTAACGCAGGGCGGCCCGGGTTCGATTCCCGTCATGGCAAATGATTCTTGTCGAAAAATAAAATGAGTCCCAACGTGTGCAACAAAACAGTTTGAAATCTCGTTACATTTGCATCGTCATGAACATGACTTATATCAGGCTAGCTCATTTTTTCTTTGTTCATTTTAAGTGTAGAAACAATATTTCGTTAGTGACCATTTTTTTCTGCCGTTTTGACAAATGGCTCATGACTAAAGAACACACGGGTGTCTGCTGATTGACGCTTGACTGTAGATTTTCGCTTTGTGTCAAAAGGACTCCCTTAACGCACACTATTTCAAAGTAGGTGAATTCATCAGATCTGTTTGAAACATTGCATTTTATCCATGCACGACGACTGCTTAGATACTCGCAGCACAGTTGCCCCATATAAATTGCCCATGAGCGCGGAGCTTGTCTTTGTCACTGTAGCAACTTTGCTCCATCAGGGGGACAAGCCGGTTCGACGCCCCTGTAAGCACATGTTTCTCTAATTCCTTTGTTTCAGGCAAGCCACTGTGACGTCAGACGCCTTTACGCATAAAGCTTTGCGATGCTTAGACAGTAATAACATAATTCATGTTTACATTTCTTTAATTTTCGACGCATTGTCGTTATTCGTGACGCATCAATGACCAATTGATTATATGGCAATGCAATGAAAAAAGCGTGTGGAAAACAGTGTTAATGACAGATTTGAGAAGCACATTTCTTCAATGTTGGCCGCATGGCATTCCTGTGCAGGTGACAATGGTAATTTTTCAAAACGACAAGGATATTTAAACACATGATTATTTGTTTGGTGTGCTCTATGGCCTCTGCTACAGACCTCATCGAAATGACACTTAGATATCTTAGGGTCTACATATGAAATCTTCCCAAATGGTCTAGCGGATAGGAATCTGCCTTGTAACGCAGGGCGGCCCGGGTTCGATTCCCGTCATGGCAAATGATTCTTGTCGAAAAATAAAATGAGTCCCAACGTGTGCAACAGAACAGTTTGAAATCTCGTTACATTTGCATCGTCATGAACATGACTTATATCAGGCTAGCTCATTTTTTCTTTGTTCATTTTAAGTGTAGAAACAATATTTCGTTAGTGACCATTTTTTTCTGCCGTTTTGACAAATGGCTCATGACTAAAGAACACACGGGTGTCTGCTGATTGACGCTTGACTGTAGATTTTCGCTTTGTGTCAAAAGGACTCCCTTAACGCACACTTTTTCAAAGTAGGTGAATTCATCAGATCTGTTTGAAACATTGCATTTTATCCATGCACGACGACTGCTTAGATACTCGCAGCACAGTTGCCCCATATAAATTGCCCATGAGCGCGGAGCTTGTCTTTGTCACTGTAGCAACTTTGCTCCATCAGGGGGACAAGCCGGTTCGACGCCCCTGTAAGCACATGTTTCTCTAATTCCTTTGTTTCAGGCAAGCCACTGTGACGTCAGACGCCTTTACGCATAAAGCTTTGCGATGCTTAGAAAGTAATAACATAATTCATGTTTACATTTCTTTAATTTTCGACGCATTGTCGTTATTCGTGACGCATCAATGACCAATTGATTATATGGCAATGCAATGAAAAAAGCGTGTGGAAAACAGTGTTAATGACAGATTTGAGATGGACATTTCTTCAATGTTGTCCGCATGGCATTCCTGTGCAGGTGACAATGGTAATTTTTCAAAACGACAAGGATATTTAAACACATGATTATTTGTTTGGTGTGCTCTATGGCCTCTGCTACAGACCTCATCGAAATGACACTTAGATATCTTAGGGTCTACATATGAAATCTTCCCAAATGGTCTAGCGGATAGGAATCTGCCTTGTAACGCAGGGCGGCCTGGGTTCGATTCCCGTCATGGCAAATGATTCTTGTAGAAAAATAAAATGAGTCCCAACGTGTGCAACAGAACAGTTTGAAATCTCGTTACATTTGCATCGTCATGAACATGACTTATATCAGGCTAGCTCATTTTTTCTTTGTTCATTTTAAGTGTAGAAACAATATTTCTTTTGTGACCATTTTTTTCTGCCGTTTTGACAACAGGCTCATGACAAAAGAACACACGGCTGTCTGCTGATTGACGCTTGACTGTAGATTTTCGCTTTGTGTCAAAAGGACTCCCTTAACGCACACTTTTTCAAAGTAGGTGAATTCATCAGATCTGTTTGAAACATTGCATTTTATCCATACACGACGACTGCTTAGATACTCGCAGCACAGTTGCCCCATATAAATTGCCCATGAGCGCGGAGCTTGTCTTTGTCACTGTAGCAACTTTGCTCCATCAGGGGGACAAGCCGGTTCGACGCCCCTGTAAGCACATGTTTCTCTAATTCCTTTGTTTCAGGCAAGCCACAGTGACGTCAGACGGCTTTGCGCATACAGCTTTGCGATGCTTAGACAGTAATAACATAATTCATGTTTACATTTCTTTAATTTTCGACGCATTGTCGTTTTTCGTGACGCATCAATGACCAATTGATTATATGGCAATGCAATGAAAAAAGCGTGTGGAAAACAGTGTTAATGACAGATTTGAGAAGCACATTTCTTCAATGTTGGCCGCATGGCATTCCTGTGCAGGTGACAATGGTAATTTTTCAAAACGACAAGGATATTTAAACACGTGATTATTTGTTTGGTGTGCTCTATGGCCTCTGCTACAGACCTCATCGAAATGACACTTAGATATCTTAGGGTGCACATATGAAATCTTCCCAAATGGTCTAGCGGATAGGAATCTGCCTTGTAACGCAGGGCGACCCGGGTTCGATTCCCGTCATGGCAAATGATTCTTGTAGAAAAATAAAATGAGTCCCAACGTGTGCAACAGAACAGTTCGAAATCTCGTTGCATTTGCATCGTCATGAACATGACTTATATCAGGCTAGCTCATTTTTTCTTTGTTCATTTTAAGTGTACAAACAATATTTCGTTTGTGACCATTTTTTTCTGCCGTTTTGACAACAGGCTCATGACTAAAGAACACACGGCTGTCTGCTGATTGACGCTTGACTGTAGATTTTCGCTTTGTGTCAAAAGGACTCCCTTAACGCACACTTTTTCAAAGTAGGTGAATTCATCAGATCTGTTTGAAACATTGCATTTTATCCATGCACGACGACTGCTTAGATACTCGCAGCACAGTTGCCCCATATAAGTTGCCCCTGTGCGCGGAGCTTGTCTTTGTCACTGTAGCAACTTTGCTCCATCAGGGGGACAAGCCGGTTCGACGCCCCTGTAAGCACATGTTTCTCTAATTCCTTTGTTTCAGGCAAGCCAAAGTGACGTCAGACGCCTTTGCGCAACAGCTTTGCGATGCTTAGACAGTAATAACATAATTCATGTTTACATTTCTTTAATTTACGACGCATTGTCGTTATTCGTGACGCATCAATGACCAATTGATTATATGGCAATGCAATGAAAAAAGCGTGTGGAAAACAGTGTTAATGACAGATTTGAGAAGCACATTTCTTCAATGTTGGCCGCATGGCATTCCTGTGCAGGTGACAATGGTAATTTTTCAAAACGACAAGGATATTTAAACACATGATTATTTGTTTGGTGTGCTCTATGGCCTCTGCTACAGACCTCATCGAAATGACACTTAGATATCTTAGGGTCTACATATGAAATCTTCCCAAATGGTCTAGCGCATAGGAATCTGCCTTGTAACGCAGGGCGGCCCGGGTTCGATTCCCGTCATGGCAAATGATTCTTGTAGAAAAATAAAATGAGTCTCAACGTGTGCAACAGAATAGTTCGAAATCTCGTTACATTTGCATCGTCATGAACATGACTTATATCAGGCTAGCTCATTTTTTCTTTGTTCATTTTAAGTGTAGAAACAATATTTCGTTTGTGACCATTTTTTTCTGCCGTTTTGACAACAGGCTCATGACTAAAGAACACACGGCTGTCTGCTGATTGACGCTTGACTGTAGATTTTCGCTTTGTGTCAAAAGGACTCCCTTAACGCACACTTTTTCAAAGTAGGTGAATTCATCAGATCTGTTTGAAACATTGCATTTTATCCATGCACGACGACTGCTTAGATACTCGCAGCACAGTTGCCCCATATAAATTGCCCATGAGCGCGGAGCTTGTCTTTGTCACTGTAGCAACTTTGCTCCATCAGGGGGACAAGCCGGTTCGACGCCCCTGTAAGCACATGTTTCTCTAATTTCTTTGTTTCAGGCAAGCCACAGTGACGTCAGACGCCTTTGCGCATACAGCTTTGCGATGCTTAGACAGTAATAACATAATTCATGTTTACATTTCTTTAATTTTCGACGCATTGTCGTTATTCGTGACGCATCAATGACCAATTGATTATATGGCAATGCAATGAAAAAAGCGTGTGGAAAACAGTGTTAATGACAGATTTGAGAAGCACATTTCTTCAATGTTGGCCGCATGGCATTCCTGTGCAGGTGACAATGGTAATTTTTCAAAACGACAAGGATATTTAAACACATGATTATTTGTTTGGTGTGCTCTATGGCCTCTGCGACAGACCTCATCGAAATGACACTTAGATATCTTAGGGTCTACATATGAAATCTTCCCAAATGGTCTAGCGGATAGGAATCTGCCTTGTAACGCAGGGCGGCTCGGGTTCGATTCCCGTCATGGCAAATGATTCTTGTAGAAAAATAAAATGAGTCTCAACGTGTGCAACAGAACAGTTTGAAATCTTGTTACATTTGCATCGTCATGAACATGACTTATATCAGGCTAGCTCATTTTTTCTTTGTTCATTTTAAGTGTAGAAACAATATTTCGTTTGTGACCATTTTTTTCTGCCGTTTTGACAACAGGCTCATGACTAAAGAACACACGGCTGTCTGCTGATTGACGCTTGACTGTAGATTTTCGCTTTGTGTCAAAAGGACTCCCTTAACGCACACTTTTTCAAAGTAGGTGAATTCATCAGATCTGTTTGAAACATTGCATTTTATCCATGCACGACGACTGCTTAGATACTCGCAGCACAGTTGCCCCATATAAATTGCCCATGAGCGCGGAGCTTGTCTTTGTCACTGTAGCAACTTTGCTCCATCAGGGGGACAAGCCGGTTCGACGCCCCTGTAAGCACATGTTTCTCTAATTCCTTTGTTTCAGGCAAGCCACTGTGACGTCAGACGCCTTTACGCATACAGCTTTGCGATGCTTAGACAGTAATAACATAATTCATGTTTACATTTCTTTAATTTTCGACGCATTGTCGTTATTCGTGACGCATCAATGACCAATTGATTATATGGCAATGCAATGAAAAAAGCGTGTGGAAAACAGTGTTAATGACAGATTTGAGAAGCACATTTCTTCAATGTTGGCCGCATGGCATTCCTGTGCAGGTGACAATGGTAATTTTTCAAAACGACAAGGATATTTAAACACATGATTATTTGTTTGGTGTGCTCTATGGCCTCTGCTACAGACCTCATCGAAATGACACTTAGATATCTTAGGGTCTACATATGAAATCTTCCCAAATGGTCTAGCGGATAGGAATCTGCCTTGTAACGCAAGGCGGCCCGGGTTCGATTCCCGTAATGGCAAATGATTCTTGTAGAAAAATAAAATGAGTCTCAACGTGTGCAACAGAACAGTTCGAAATCTCGTTACATTTGCATCGACATGAACATGACTTATATCAGGCTAGCTCATTTTTTCTTTGTTCATTTTAAGTGTAGAAACAATATTTCGTTAGTGACCATTTTTTTCTGCCGTTTTGACAACAGGCTCATGACTAAAGATCACACGGCTGTCTGCTGATTGACGCTTGACTGTAGATTTTCGCTTTGTGTCAAAAGGACTCCCTTAACGCACACTTTTTCAAAGTAGGTGAATTCATCAGATCTGTTTGAAACATTGCATTTTATCCATGCACGACGACTGCTTAGATACTCGCAGCACAGTTGCCCCATATAAATTGCCCATGAGCGCGGAGCTTGTCTTTGTCACTGTAGCAACTTTGCTCCATCAGGGGGACAAGCCGGTTCGACGCCCCTGTAAGCACATGTTTCTCTAATTCCTTTGTTTCAGGCAAGCCACAGTGACGTCAGACGCCTTTGCGCGTACAGCTTTGCGATGCTTAGACAGTAATAACATAATTCATGTTTACATTTCTTTAATTTTCGACGCATTGTCGTTATTTGTGACGCATCAATGATCAATTGATTATATGGCAATGCAATGAAAAAAGCGTGTGGAAAACAGTGTTAATGACAGATTTGAGAAGCACATTTCTTCAATGTTGGCCGCATGGCATTCCTGTGCAGGTGACAATGGTAATTTTTCAAAACGACAAGGATATTTAAACACGTGATTATTTGTTTGGTGTGCTCTATGGCCTCTGCTACAGACCTCATCGAAATGACACTTAGATATCTTAGGGTGCATATATGAAATCTTCCCAAATGGTCTAGCGGATAGGAATCTGCCTTGGAACGCAGGGCGGCCCGGGTTCGATTCCCGTCATGGCAAATGATTCTTGTAGAAAAATAAAATGAGTCCCAACGTGTGCAACAGAACAGTTTGAAATCTCGTTACATTTGCATCGTCATGAACATGACTTATATCAGGCTAGCTCATTTTTTCTTTGTTCATTTTAAGTGTAGAAACAATATTTCGTTTGTGACCATTTTTTTCTGCCGTTTTGACAACAGGCTCATGACTAAAGAACACACGGCTGTCTGCTGATTGACGCTTGACTGTAGATTTTCGCTTTGTGTCAAAAGGACTCCCTTAACGCACCCTTTTTCAAAGTAGGTGAATTCATCAGATCTGTTTGAAACATTGCATTTTATCCATGCACGACGACAGCTTAGATACTCGCAGCACAGTTGCCCCATATAAATTGCCCATGAGCGCGGAGCTTGTCTTTGTCACTGTAGCAACTTTGCTCCATCAGGGGGACAAGCCGGTTAGACGCCCCTGAAAGCACATGTTTCTCTAATTCCTTTGTTTCAGGCAAGCCACAGTGACGTCAGACGCCTTTGCGCATACAGCTTTGCGATGCTTAGACAGTAATAACATAATTCATGTTTACATTTCTTTAATTTTCGACGCATTGTCGTTATTCGTGACGCATCAATGACCAATTGATTATATGGCAATGCAATGAAAAAAGCGTGTGGAAAACAGTGTTAATGACAGATTTGAGAAGCACATTTCTTCAATGTTGGCCGCATGGCATTCCTGTGCAGGTGACAATGGTAATTTTTCAAAACGACAAGGATATTTAAACACGTGATTATTTGTTTGGTGTGCTCTATGGCCTCTGCTACAGACCTCATCGAAATGACACTTATATATCTAAGGGTGCATATATGAAATCTTCCCAAATGGTCTAGCGGATAGGAATCTGCCTTGGAACGCAGGGCGGCCCGGGTTCGATTCCCGTCATGGCAAATGATTCTTGTAGAAAAATAAAATGAGTCCCAACGTGTGCAACAGAACAGTTCGAAATCTCGTTACATTTGCATCGTCATGAACATGACTTATATCAGGCTAGCTCATTTTTTCTTTGTTCATTTTAAGTGTAGAAACAATATTTCGTTTGTGACCATTTTTTTCTGCCGTTTTGACAATAGGCTCATGACTAAAGAACACACGGCTGTCTGCTGATTGACGCTTGACTGTAGATTTTCGCTTTGTGTCAAAAGGACTCCCTTAACGCACCCTTTTTCAAAGTAGGTGAATTCATCAGATCTGTTTGAAACATTGCATTTTATCCATGCACGACGACTGCTTAGATACTCGCAGCACAGTTGCCCCATATAAATTGCCCATGAGCGCGGAGCTTGTCTTTGTCACTGTAGCAACTTTGCTCCATCAGGGGGACAAGCCGGTTCGACGCCCCTGTAAGCACATGTTTCTCTAATTCCTTTGTTTCAGGCAAGCCACAGTGACGTCAGACGCCTTTGCGCATACAGCTTTGCGATGCTTAGACAGTAATAACATAATTCATGTTTACATTTCTTTAATTTTCGACGCATTGTCGTTATTCGTGACGCATCAATGACCAATTGATTATATGGCAATGCAATGAAAAAAGCGTGTGGAAAACAGTGTTAATGACAGATTTGAGAAGCACATTTCTTCAATGTTGGCCGCATGGCATTCCTGTGCAGGTGACAATGGTAATTTTTCAAAACGACAAGGATATTTAAACACGTGATTATTTGTTTGGTGTGCTCTATGGCCTCTGCTACAGACCTCATCGAAATGACACTTAGATATCTTAGGGTGCACATATGAAATCTTCCCAAATGGTCTAGCGGATAGGAATCTGCCTTGTAACGCAGGGCGGCCCGGGTTCGATTCCCGTCATGGCAAATGATTCTTGTCGAAAAATAAAATGAGTCCCAACGTGTGCAACAGAACAGTTTGAAATCTCGTTACATTTGCATCGTCATGAACATTTCTTATATCAGGCTAGCTCATTTTTTCTTTGTTCATTTTAAGTGTAGAAACAATATTTCGTTTGTGACCATTTTTTTCTGCCGTTTTGACAACAGGCTCATGAATAAAGAACACACGGGTGTCTGCTGATTGACGCTTGACTGTAGATTTTCGCTTTGTGTCAAAAGGACTCCCTTTACGCACACTTTTTCAAAGTAGGTGAATTCATCAGATCTGTTTGAAACATTGCATTTTATCCATGTACGACGACTGCTTAGATACTCGCAGCACAGTTGCCCCATATAAATTGCCCATGAGCGCGGAGCTTGTCTTTGTCACTGTAGCAACTTTGCTCCATCAGGGGGACAAGCCGGTTCGACGCCCCTGTAAGCACATGTTTCTCTAATTCCTTTGTTTCAGGCAAGCCACTGTGACGTCAGACGCCTTTACGCATACAGCTTTGCGATGCTTAGACAGTAATAACATAATTCATGTTTACATTTCTTTAATTTTCGACGCATTGTCGTTATTCGTGACGCATCAATGACCAATTGATTATATGGCAATGCAATGAAAAAAGCGTGTGGAAAACAGTGTTAATGACAGATTTGAGAAGCACATTTCTTCAATGTTGGCCGCATGGCATTCCTGTGCAGGTGACAATGGTAATTTTTCAAAACGACAAGGATATTTAAACACGTGATTATTTGTTTGGTGTGCTCTATGGCCTCTGCTACAGACCTCATCGAAATGACACTTAGATATCTTAGGGTGCACATATGAAATCTTCCCAAATGGTCTAGCGGATAGGAATCTGCCTTGTAACGCAGGGCGGCCCGGGTTCGATTCCCGTCATGGCAAATGATTCTTGTCGAAAAATAAAATGAGTCCCAACGTGTGCAACAGAACAGTTTGAAATCTCGTTACATTTGCATCGTCATGAACATGACTTATATCAGGCTAGCTCATTTTTTCTTTGTTCATTTTAAGTGTAGAAACAATATTTCGTTTGTGACCATTTTTTTCTGCCGTTTTGACAACAGGCTCATGACTAAAGAACACACGGGTGTCTGCTGATTGACGCTTGACTGTAGATTTTCGCTTTGTGTCAAAAGGACTCCCTTTACGCACACTTTTTCAAAGTAGGTGAATTCATCAGATCTGTTTGAAACATTGCATTTTATCCATGCACGACGACTGCTTAGATACTCGCAGCACAGTTGCCCCATATAAATTGCCCATGAGCGCGGAGCTTGTCTTTGTCACTGTAGCAACTTTGCTCCATCAGGGGGACAAGCCGGTTCGACGCCCCTGTAAGCACATGTTTCTCTAATTCCTTTGTTTCAGGCAAGCCACTGTGACGTCAGACGCCTTTACGCATACAGCTTTGCGATGCATAGACAGTAATAACATAATTCATGTTTACATTTCTTTAATTTTCGACGCATTGTTGTTATTAGTGACGCATCAATGACCAATTGATTATATGGCAATGCAATGAAAAAAGCGTGTGGAAAACAGTGTTAATGACAGATTTGAGAAGCACATTTCTTCAATGTTGGCCGCATGGCATTCCTGTGCAGGTGACAATGGTAATTTTTCAAAACGACAAGGATATTTAAACACATGATTATTTGTTTGGTGTGCTCTATGGCCTCTGCTACAGACCTCATCGAAATGACACTACATATCTTAGGGTCTACATTTGAAATCTTCCCAAATGGTCTAGCGGATAGGAATCTGCCTTGTAACGCAGGGCGGCCCGGGTTCGATTCCCGTCATGGCAAATGATTCTTGTAGAGAAATAAAATGAGTCCCAACGTGTGCAACAGAACAGTTTGAAATCTAGTCTCATTTGCATCGTCATGAACATGACTTATATCAGGCTAGCTCATTTTGTCTTTGTTCATTTTAAGTGTAGAAACAATATTTCGTTTGTGACCATTTTTTTCTGCCGTTTTGACAACAGGCTCATGACTAAAGAACACATGGCTGTCTGCTGATTGACGCTTGACTGTAGATTTTCGCTTTGTGTCAAAAGGACTCCCTTAACGCACACTTTTTCAAAGTAGGTGAATTCATCAGATCTGTTTGAAACATTGCATTTTATCCATGCACGACGACTGCTTAGATACTCGCAGCACAGTTGCCCCATATAAATTGCCCATGAGCGCGGAGCTTGTCTTTGTCACTGTAGCAACTTTGCTCCATCAGGGGGACAAGCCGGTTCGACGCCCCTGAAAGCACATGTTTCTCTAATTCCTTTGTTTCAGGCAAGCCACAGTGACGTCAGACGCCTTTGCGCATACAGCTTTGCAATGCTTAGACAGTAATAACATAATTCATGTTTACATTTCTTTAATTTTCGACGCATTGTCGTTATTCGTGACGCATCAATGACCAATTGATTATATGGCAATGCAATGAAAAAAGCGTGTGGAAAACAGTGTTAATGACAGATTTGAGAAGCACATTTCTTCAATGTTGGCCGCATGGCATTCCTGTGCAGGTGACAATGGTAATTTTTCAAAACGACAAGGATATTTAAACACATGATTATTTGTTTGGTGTGCTCTCTGGCCTCTGCTACAGACCTCATCGAAATGACACTTAGATATCTTAGGGTCTACATATGAAATCTTCCCAAATTGTCTAGCGGATAGGAATCTGCCTTGAAACGCAGGGCGGCCCGGGTTCGATTCCCGTCATGGCAAATGATTCTTGTAGAAAAATAAAATGAGTCCCAACGTGTGCAACAGAAAAGTTCGAAATCTCGTTACATTTGCATCGTCATGAACATGACTTATATCAGGCTAGCTCATTTTGTCTTTGTTCATTTTAAGTGTAGAAACAATATTTCGTTTGTGACCATTTTTTTCTGCCGTTTTGACAACAGGCTCATGACTAAAGAACACACGGCTGTCTGCTGATTGACGCTTGACTGTAGATTTTCGCTTTTTGTCAAAAGGACTCCCTTAACGCACACTTTGTCAAAGTAGGTGAATTCATCAGATCTGTTTGAAACATTGCATTTTATCCATGAACGACGACTGCTTAGATACTCGCAGCACAGTTGCCCCATATAAATTGCCCATGAGCGCGGAGCTTGTCTTTGTCACTGTAGCAACTTTGCTCCATCAGGGGGACAAGCCGGTTCGACGCCCCTGTAAGCACATGTTTCTCTAATTCCTTTGTTTCAGGCAAGCCACTGTGACGTCAGACGCCTTTACGCATACAGCTTTGCGATGCTTAGACAGTAATAACATAATTCATGTTTACATTTCTTTAATTTTCGACGCATTGTCGTTATTCGTGACGCATCAATGACCAATTGATTATATGGCAATGCAATGAAAAAAGCGTGTGGAAAACAGTGTTAATGACAGATTTGAGAAGCACATTTCTTCAATGTTGGCCGCATGGCATTCCTGTGAGACAAATCCATGTTTTCGCGCCTTTTTTGCCATTTCCAGGTCGAAAAACACACAGGCCCCAAAAATAGATAAACGGTTTTCCAGCCAAAACTGAGGCTTCAAACTTGATGAAAACAGTCTCTCCCAATATAACTCAAGGGCTGCTTGTGTTTTTTAGGCCTTCGCAAGCTATCGGAAGTGTGTGCGCGGCAGGAGAGACAAATCCATGTTTTCGCGCCTTTTTTGCCATTTCCAGGTCGAAAAACACAAAGGCCCCAAAAATAAAGAAACGGCTGTCCAGCCAAAACTGAGGCTTCAAACTTGATGAAAACAGTCTCTCCCACAATAACTCAAGGGCCGCTTGTGTTTTTTAGGCCTTCGCAAGCTATCGGAAGTGTGTGCGCGGCAGGAGAGACAAATCCATGTTTTCGCGCCTTTTTTGCGATTTCAAGGTCGAAAAACACATCAAAGTCAAAGTCAAAGTGGCTTTATTGTCAATTCTTCACATGTCAAGACATACAAGGAATCGAGAGGACGTTTCTCACTCTCCCACGGTGAGACAGATAAAGTGCCCAGGCACAACAGATAACACATACTAAAAGTAAAACATTCAATAAAAATAATTTAAACAGTGCAAAAAGAGTAGTCGGTAAAGACAGTAAGTAGCAGCCAGATACTGGGTATTCTGTATAAAAAAATAATAGTGCAATAGTGCATTGTAGCAATAGAATAGTGGATTGTCCAGAGTCCGTAGTGTTTTTTTTTTGGGGGGGGGGGGGGGGGCTGAAGGGTTGGGAGGGGGGGTGGTGGTTTCAGCTTCTTGACAGCTTGGAGGATGTGGCTGGGGGAAGTGAGGGGAGAGAATTTAGCTTCCTGACAGCTTGGGGTATGAAGCTTTTCGTGAGTCTGGTGGTGTGGGCACGGAGGCTCCTATACCTTCTTCCAGAAGGCAGGAGGCTGAACAGACTGTGTGCGGGGTGGCTTGCGTCGCTCACAATCGAGGTAGCTTTGCGGGTGAGGCGGGTGGAGTAAGTCTCTTGCAGGGAAGGGAGTGGGGCACCAATGATCTTAGCAGCTGTGTTCACAATGCGTTGCAGTGCTTTCCTACTGTGTTCGGTGCAGCTACCGCCCCACACAGTGATGCAGCTGGACAGGATGCTTTCAATGGTGCCTCGGTAGAATGTTGTCAGGATAGGTGTGGGAGCTTTCGCTCGCTTCAGCTTGCGGAGGAAGTAGAGGCGCCGCTGGGCTGTCTTCGCCAGTGATGCGGTGTTGGTGGTCCAGGAGAGGTCCTCACTGATGTGCACCCCCAGGAATTTGGTGCTGCTCACTCTCTCCACAGCAGCACCATCGATGGTCAGTGGTGGGTGTTCGGTGTGCCCTCTCCGGAAGTCGACCACAATCTCCTTCGTTTTGCTGACATTCAGCAGGAGGTTGTTGTCTCTGCACCACGTGGTCAGAAGGTTGACCTCCTTTCTATAGTGGGTCTCGTCGTTCTTGGAGATGAGACCCACCAGAGTTGTGTCGTCCGCAAACTTCACCATGTGATTGGTGCTGTGGGTTGATGTGCAGTCGTGAGTCAGCAGGGTGAAGAGCAGGGGACTGAGCACACAGCCTTGGGGGGCCCCTGTGCTGAGTGTGATGCTGCTCGAGGTGTTGTTGCCGACTCGTACTGCTTGTGGTCTCTCGCTGAGGAAGTCCAGCAGCCAGTTGCAGAGGGAGGTGTTGAGCCCCAGCTGGTCCAGTTTACAGATCAGTTGTTGCGGGATTATGGTGTTAAATGCTGAGCTAAAGTCTATGAAAAGCATTCTCACATATGAGTCTGCTTTTTCCAGGTGGGTGAGGGCTGGGTGGAGAGCAGAGCAGATTGCGTCCTCTGTGGAACGTTTTGCTCGGTATGCAAACTGAAAGGGGTCCAGGGTGGGGGGGAGGATGGACTTAATGTGAGACATGACTAGCCGTTCAAAGCACTTCATGATGATGGGGGTCAGTGCTACAGGGCGATAGTCATTGAAGCAGGATGGAGCGGATTTCTTTGGCACAGGTATGATGATGGAGGTCTTGAAATGTGATGGGACAGCAGCTTGACGCAAAGAAGTGTTAAAGATGTCCGTGAAGACATCCTTAAGCTCCTCTGCGCAGTCCCTCAGCACACGGCCTGGGATGTTGTCTGGGCCTGTTGCTTTGCGGGGGTTGATGGTAAAGAGTGTCCTCTTCACACTGGCAGCAGACAGGCACAGGACCTGATCGTGGGGGGGGGGTGGGGTTTTCTGTGGGCTTGTAGTGTTTGTTGCTTCAAACCGTGCAAAGAAGCTGTTGAGGTTGTTGAGCAGAGAGATGTTGTTGTCGCAGGTCTGTGGCGCGGGCTTGTAGTCCGTTATGGTCTGAATGCCCTGCCACAGGCTCCGCGTGTCTCTGCTGTCCTTGAAGTGGCAGGTAATCTTGTTGGTGTAGTCCCGTTTTGCTTTCCTGATGCCACGGGACAGGCTGGCTCTCGCTGTTCTTAGGCCATTTTCATCCCCGGCTCTGAAGGCTTTGTCTCTGGCCCTCAGCAGCCGATGGACTGCCCCTGTCAGCCATGGCTTCTGGTTAGCCCGAGTGATGATGGTCTTTTTGTGGGTCACATCATCAGAGCACTTACGGATGTAGGAGAGGACAGTGTCTGTGAGCTCCTCATTGTCCGTATGGTTGTTCTGTGTGGCTGCTTGCTTGAACATGTCCCAGTCTGTTGTTGCAAGACAGTCCTTGAGAGCAGACCTGGACCCCTCCGGCCACACAGTTATCTCTTTCCGGACCGGTTTTCCGACTTTCACTCTGGGCCTATATGCTGGCATTAGCATGACAGTGATGTGATCAGAGAGTCCGATGTGGGGGAGAGGGGAGGCCTTGTATGCTCCTTTGTGAGAAGTGTAGACCAAGTCCAAGGTGTTTTCCCCTCTTGTTGGGAAATTGACATGCTGATGGAGTTTTGGTAGGACAGTCTTAAGGTCAGCATGATTAAAATCTCCAGCGAGGATGGTAAATCCATCTGGGTGTGCTGTCTGTTGTTCACTGATGGCCTGGTACAGTTCACAAAGTGCCGCATTCCTGTCACTGTTGCTGGAGGTTGGAGGGATGTATACTGCGGCTAGCAAGACCGCAGTAAACTCCCTCGGCAGATAGAAAGGACGGCACTTTATGATCATAAACTCCGCCAGTGGTGAACAGTGTCTGCATACTACCACAGCGTCCCGGCACCACGCATCACGAATGTAAACACAAACTCCGCCGCCACGCTGTTTACCTCCGTTGACGAGGGCTCTGTCCGCTCGATAGCATGTCAGCTGCTCAAGTTGTACAGCGGAGTCGGGGATGTTGTCGTTCAGCCATGTTTCAGTGAAAACAAGTACACAGCAGTTACTCACTGTCCGATTCGCTGACCTCAGCAGTCGTATATGATCCATTTTGTTGTCCAAGGATCGTACGTTGGCCAGGATGATGGATGGTATGGCTGGGCGAGTTGGACTAGCCGCTAGCCTAGCCCGGATACCTCCGCGCTTGCCCCTCTTCTGCTTCCTCGCGCACCGCTTCCGACCTCTCCTTTCCGGGGGAGTGGTGGCAGTCGAGTCGAGTCGGGTCGGGTCGAGTAGTCGCGGGCCGGCGAAGTAATCCGAGCTCTTTGAGTGTCTCTGTTGTGGTGTCCAAAACGTTGTAAATCTTGCTCTCGCAGATGTCTAGCAGAGCCTGTCGACTGTACTTGTATTTCGACGCAGACAGACGAGACGAACACGACAAACTTTCGGGCAAACACTTATTAAACAAACAAAACACCTCATTCTCTGGAGCGCGAGTGGTCGCTGCGTGTGCACGCGCCGCCATCTTTATTTCATAGGCCCCAAAATGAAAGAAACGGCTGGCGCGCCAAAACTGAGGCTTCAAATTGATGAAAACAGTCTCTCCCATAATAACTCACGGGCTGCTTGTGTTTTTTAGGCCTTTGCAAGCTATCGGAAGTGTGTGCGCGGTAGGAGAGACAAATCCATGTTTTCGCGCATTTTTTGCGATTTCAAGGTCGAAAAACACATAGGCCCCAAAATGAAAGAAACGGCTGGCGCGCCAAAACTATGGCTTCAAACTTGATGAAAACAGTCTCTCCCATAATAACTCACGGGCTGCTTGTGTTTTTTAGGCCTTTGCAAGCTATCGGAAGTGTGTGCGCGGCAGGAGAGACAAATCCATGTTTTCGCGCATTTTTTGCGATTTCAAGGTCGAAAAACACATAGGCCCCAAAATGAAAGAAACGGCTGCCGCGCCAAAACTATGGCTTCAAACTTGATGAAAACAGTCTCTCCCATAATAACTCACGGGCTGCTTGTGTTTTTTAGGCCTTTGCAAGCTATCGGAAGTGTGTGCACGGCAGGAGAGACAAATCCATGTTTTCGCGCCTTTTTTGCGATTTCAAGGTCGAAAAACACATAGGCCCCAAAATGAAAGAAACGGCTGGCGCGCCAAAACTATGGCTTCAAACTTGATGAAAACAGTCTCTCCCATAATAACTCACGGGCTGCTTGTGTTTTTTAGGCCTTTGCAAGCTATCGGAAGTGTGTGCGCGGTAGGAGAGACAAATCCATGTTTTCGCGCCTTTTTTGCGATTTCAAGGTCGAAAAACACATAGGCCCCAAAATGAAAGAAACGGCTGGCGCGCCAAAACTATGGCTTCAAACTTGATGAAAACAGTCTCTCCCATAATAACTCACGGGCTGCTTGTGTTTTTTAGGCCGTTGCAAGCTATCGGAAGAGTGTGCGCGGCAGGAGAGACAAATCCATGTTTTCGCGCCTTTTTTGCGATTTCAAGGTCGAAAAACACATAGGCCCCAAAATGAAAGAAACGGCTGGCACGCCAAAACTATGGCTTCAAACTTGATGAAAACAGTCTCTCCCATAATAACTCACGGGCCGCTTGTGTTTTTTAGGCCTTTGCAAGCTATCGGAAGTGTGTGCGCGGCAGGAGAGACAAATCCATGTTTTCGCGCCTTTTTTGCGATTTCAAGGTCGAAAAACACATAGGCCCCAAAATGAAAGAAACGGCTGGCGCGCCAAAACTATGGCTTCAAACTTGATGAAAACAGTCTCTCCCATAATAACTCACGGGCCGCTTGTGTTTTTTAGGCCTTTGCAAGCTATCGGAAGTGTGTGCGCGGCAGGAGAGACAAATCCATGTTTTCGCGCCTTTTTTGCGATTTCAAGGTCGAAAAAAACATAGGCCCCAAAATGAAAGAAACGGCTGGCGCGCCAAAACTATGGCTTCAAACTTGATGAAAACAGTCTCTCCCATAATAACTCACGGGCTGCTTGTGTTTTTTAGGCCTTTGCAAGCAATCGGAAGTGTGTGCGCGGCGGGAGAGACAAATCCATGTTTTCGCGCCTTTTTTGCGATTTCAAGGTCGAAAAACACATAGGCCCCAAAATGAAAGAAACGGCTGGCGCGCCAAAACTATGGCTTCAAACTTGATGAAAACAGTCTCTCCCATAATAACTCACGGGCCGCTTGTGTTTTTTAGGCCTTTGCAAGCTATCGGAAGTGTGTGCGCGGCAGGAGAGACAAATCCATGTTTTCGCGCCTTTTTTGCGATTTCAAGGTCGAAAAACACATAGGCCCCAAAATGAAAGAAACGGCTGGCGCGCCAAAACTATGGCTTCAAACTTGATGAAAACAGTCTCTCCCATAATAACTCACGGGCTGCTTGTGTTTTTTAGGCCTTTGCAAGCTATCGGAAGTGTGTGCGCGGCAGGAGAGACAAATCCATGTTTTCGCGCCTTTTTTGCGATTTCCAGGTCGAAAAACACACAGACCCCAAAAATAAAGAAACGGCTGTCCAGCCAAAACTGAGGCTTCAAACTTGATGAAAACAGTCTCTCCCACAATAACTCAAGGGCCGCTTGTGTTTTTTAGGCCTTCGCAAGCTATCGGAAGTGTGTGCGCGGCAGGAGAGACAAATCCATGTTTTCGCGCATTTTTTGCGATTTCAAGGTCGAAAAACACATAGGCCCCAAAATGAAAGAAACGGCTGCCGCGCCAAAACTATGGCTTCAAACTTGATGAAAACAGTCTCTCCCATAATAACTCACGGGCTGCTTGTGTTTTTTAGGCCTTTGCAAGCTATCGGAAGTGTGTGCGCGGCAGGAGAGACAAATCCATGTTTTCGCGCCTTTTTTGCGATTTCAAGGTCGAAAAACACATAGGCCCCAAAATGAAAGAAACGGCTGGCGCGCCAAAACTATGGCTTCAAACTTGATGAAAACAGTCTCTCCCATATTAACTCACGGGCTGATTGTGTTTTTTAGGCCTTCGCAAGCTATCGGAAGTGTGTGCGCAGCAGGAGAGACAAATCTATGTTTTCGCGCCTGTTTTGCCATTTCCAGGTCGAAAAACACACAGACCCCAAAAATAAAGAAACGGCTGTCCAGCCAAAACTGAGGCTTCAAACTTGATGAAAACAGTCTCTCCCACAATAACTCAAGGGCCGCTTGTGTTTTTTAGGCCTTCGCAAGCTATCGGAAGTGTGTGCGCGGCAGGAGAGACAAATCCATGTTTTCGCGCATTTTTTGCGATTTCAAGGTCGAAAAACACATAGGCCCCAAAATGAAAGAAACGGCTGGCACGCCAAAACTATGGCTTCAAACTTGATGAAAACAGCCTCTCCCATATTAACTCACGGGCTGATTGTGTTTTTTAGGCCTTCGCAAGCTATCGGAAGTGTGTGCGCAGCAGGAGAGACAAATCTATGTTTTCGCGCCTTTTTTGCCATTTCCAGGTCGAAAAACACACAGACCCCAAAAATAAAGAAACGGCTGCCGCGCCAAAAGTATGGCTTCAAACTTGATGAAAACAGTCTCTCCCATAATAACTCACGGGCTGCTTGTGTTTTTTAGGCCTTTGCAAGCTATCGGAAGTGTGTGCGCGGCAGGAGAGACAAATCCATGTTTTCGCGCCTTTTTTGCGATTTCAAGGTCGAAAAACACATAGGCCCCAAAATGAAAGAAACGGCTGGCGCGCCAAAACTATGGCTTCAAACTTGATGAAAACAGTCTCTCCCATAATAACTCACGGGCCGCTTGTGTTTTTTAGGCCTTTGCAAGCTATCGGAAGTGTGTGCGCGGCAGGAGAGACAAATCCATGTTTTCGCGCCTTTTTTGCGATTTCAAGGTCGAAAAACACATAGGCCCCAAAATGAAAGAAACGGCTGGCGCGCCAAAACTATGGCTTCAAACTTGATGAAAACAGTCTCTCCCATAATAACTCACGGGCTGCTTGTGTTTTTTAGGCCTTTGCAAGCAATCGGAAGTGTGTGCGCGGCGGGAGAGACAAATCCATGTTTTCGCGCCTTTTTTGCGATTTCAAGGTCGAAAAACACATAGGCCCCAAAATGAAAGAAACGGCTGGCGCGCCAAAACTATGGCTTCAAACTTGATGAAAACAGTCTCTCCCATAATAACTCACGGGCCGCTTGTGTTTTTTAGGCCTTTGCAAGCTATCGGAAGTGTGTGCGCGGCAGGAGAGACAAATCCATGTTTTCGCGCCTTTTTTGCGATTTCAAGGTCGAAAAACACATAGGCCCCAAAATGAAAGAAACGGCTGGCGCGCCAAAACTATGGCTTCAAACTTGATGAAAACAGTCTCTCCCATAATAACTCACGGGCTGCTTGTGTTTTTTAGGCCTTTGCAAGCTATCGGAAGTGTGTGCGCGGCAGGAGAGACAAATCCATGTTTTCGCGCCTTTTTTGCGATTTCCAGGTCGAAAAACACACAGACCCCAAAAATAAAGAAACGGCTGTCCAGCCAAAACTGAGGCTTCAAACTTGATGAAAACAGTCTCTCCCACAATAACTCAAGGGCCGCTTGTGTTTTTTAGGCCTTCGCAAGCTATCGGAAGTGTGTGCGCGGCAGGAGAGACAAATCCATGTTTTCGCGCATTTTTTGCGATTTCAAGGTCGAAAAACACATAGGCCCCAAAATGAAAGAAACGGCTGCCGCGCCAAAACTATGGCTTCAAACTTGATGAAAACAGTCTCTCCCATAATAACTCACGGGCTGCTTGTGTTTTTTAGGCCTTTGCAAGCTATCGGAAGTGTGTGCGCGGCAGGAGAGACAAATCCATGTTTTCGCGCCTTTTTTGCGATTTCAAGGTCGAAAAACACATAGGCCCCAAAATGAAAGAAACGGCTGGCGCGCCAAAACTATGGCTTCAAACTTGATGAAAACAGTCTCTCCCATATTAACTCACGGGCTGATTGTGTTTTTTAGGCCTTCGCAAGCTATCGGAAGTGTGTGCGCAGCAGGAGAGACAAATCTATGTTTTCGCGCCTGTTTTGCCATTTCCAGGTCGAAAAACACACAGACCCCAAAAATAAAGAAACGGCTGTCCAGCCAAAACTGAGGCTTCAAACTTGATGAAAACAGTCTCTCCCACAATAACTCAAGGGCCGCTTGTGTTTTTTAGGCCTTCGCAAGCTATCGGAAGTGTGTGCGCGGCAGGAGAGACAAATCCATGTTTTCGCGCATTTTTTGCGATTTCAAGGTCGAAAAACACATAGGCCCCAAAATGAAAGAAACGGCTGGCACGCCAAAACTATGGCTTCAAACTTGATGAAAACAGCCTCTCCCATATTAACTCACGGGCTGATTGTGTTTTTTAGGCCTTCGCAAGCTATCGGAAGTGTGTGCGCAGCAGGAGAGACAAATCTATGTTTTCGCGCCTTTTTTGCCATTTCCAGGTCGAAAAACACACAGACCCCAAAAATAAAGAAACGGCTGCCGCGCCAAAAGTATGGCTTCAAACTTGATGAAAACAGTCTCTCCCATAATAACTCACGGGCTGCTTGTGTTTTTTAGGCCTTTGCAAGCTATCGGAAGTGTGTGCGCGGCAGGAGAGACAAATCCATGTTTTCGCGCCTTTTTTGCGATTTCAAGGTCGAAAAACACATAGGCCCCAAAATGAAAGAAACGGCTGGCGCGCCAAAACTATGGCTTCAAACTTGATGAAAACAGTCTCTCCCATAATAACTCACGGGCCGCTTGTGTTTTTTAGGCCTTTGCAAGCTATCGGAAGTGTGTGCGCGGCAGGAGAGACAAATCCATGTTTTCGCGCCTTTTTTGCGATTTCAAGGTCGAAAAACACATAGGCCCCAAAATGAAAGAAACGGCTGGCGCGCCAAAACTATGGCTTCAAACTTGATGAAAACAGTCTCTCCCATAATAACTCACGGGCCGCTTGTGTTTTTTAGGCCTTTGCAAGCTATCGGAAGTGTGTGCGCGGCAGGAGAGACAAATCCATGTTTTCGCGCCTTTTTTGCGATTTCAAGGTCGAAAAAAACATAGGCCCCAAAATGAAAGAAACGGCTGGCGCGCCAAAACTATGGCTTCAAACTTGATGAAAACAGTCTCTCCCATAATAACTCACGGGCTGCTTGTGTTTTTTAGGCCTTTGCAAGCAATCGGAAGTGTGTGCGCGGCGGGAGAGACAAATCCATGTTTTCGCGCCTTTTTTGCGATTTCAAGGTCGAAAAACACATAGGCCCCAAAATGAAAGAAACGGCTGGCACGCCAAAACTATGGCTTCAAACTTGATGAAAACAGTCTCTCCCATAATAACTCACGGGCCGCTTGTGTTTTTTAGGCCTTTGCAAGCTATCGGAAGTGTGTGCGCGGCAGGAGAGACAAATCCATGTTTTCGCGCCTTTTTTGCGATTTCAAGGTCGAAAAACACATAGGCCCCAAAATGAAAGAAACGGCTGGCGCGCCAAAACTATGGCTTCAAACTTGATGAAAACAGTCTCTCCCATAATAACTCACGGGCCGCTTGTGTTTTTTAGGCCTTTGCAAGCTATCGGAAGTGTGTGCGCGGCAGGAGAGACAAATCCATGTTTTCGCGCCTTTTTTGCGATTTCAAGGTCGAAAAAAACATAGGCCCCAAAATGAAAGAAACGGCTGGCGCGCCAAAACTATGGCTTCAAACTTGATGAAAACAGTCTCTCCCATAATAACTCACGGGCTGCTTGTGTTTTTTAGGCCTTTGCAAGCAATCGGAAGTGTGTGCGCGGCGGGAGAGACAAATCCATGTTTTCGCGCCTTTTTTGCGATTTCAAGGTCGAAAAACACATAGGACCCAAAATGAAAGAAACGGCTGGCGCGCCAAAACTATGGCTTCAAACTTGATGAAAACAGTCTCTCCCATAATAACTCACGGGCCGCTTGTGTTTTTTAGGCCTTTGCAAGCTATCGGAAGTGTGTGCGCGGCAGGAGAGACAAATCCATGTTTTCGCGCCTTTTTTGCGATTTCAAGGTCGAAAAACACATAGGCCCCAAAATGAAAGAAACGGCTGGCGCGCCAAAACTATGGCTTCAAACTTGATGAAAACAGTCTCTCCCATAATAACTCACGGGCTGCTTGTGTTTTTTAGGCCTTTGCAAGCTATCGGAAGTGTGTGCGCGGCAGGAGAGACAAATCCATGTTTTCGCGCCTTTTTTGCGATTTCCAGGTCGAAAAACACACAGACCCCAAAAATAAAGAAACGGCTGTCCAGCCAAAACTGAGGCTTCAAACTTGATGAAAACAGTCTCTCCCACAATAACTCAAGGGCCGCTTGTGTTTTTTAGGCCTTCGCAAGCTATCGGAAGTGTGTGCGCGGCAGGAGAGACAAATCCATGTTTTCGCGCATTTTTTGCGATTTCAAGGTCGAAAAACACATAGGCCCCAAAATGAAAGAAACGGCTGCCGCGCCAAAACTATGGCTTCAAACTTGATGAAAACAGTCTCTCCCATAATAACTCACGGGCTGCTTGTGTTTTTTAGGCCTTTGCAAGCTATCGGAAGTGTGTGCGCGGCAGGAGAGACAAATCCATGTTTTCGCGCCTTTTTTGCGATTTCAAGGTCGAAAAACACATAGGCCCCAAAATGAAAGAAACGGCTGGCGCGCCAAAACTATGGCTTCAAACTTGATGAAAACAGTCTCTCCCATATTAACTCACGGGCTGATTGTGTTTTTTAGGCCTTCGCAAGCTATCGGAAGTGTGTGCGCAGCAGGAGAGACAAATCTATGTTTTCGCGCCTGTTTTGCCATTTCCAGGTCGAAAAACACACAGACCCCAAAAATAAAGAAACGGCTGTCCAGCCAAAACTGAGGCTTTTAACTTGATGAAAACAGTCTCTCCCACAATAACTCAAGGGCCGCTTGTGTTTTTTAGGCCTTCGCAAGCTATCGGAAGTGTGTGCGCGGCAGGAGAGACAAATCCATGTTTTCGCGCATTTTTTGCGATTTCAAGGTCGAAAAACACATAGGCCCCAAAATGAAAGAAACGGCTGGCACGCCAAAACTATGGCTTCAAACTTGATGAAAACAGCCTCTCCCATATTAACTCACGGGCTGATTGTGTTTTTTAGGCCTTCGCAAGCTATCGGAAGTGTGTGCGCAGCAGGAGAGACAAATCTATGTTTTCGCGCCTTTTTTGCCATTTCCAGGTCGAAAAACACACAGACCCCAAAAATAAAGAAACGGCTGCCGCGCCAAAAGTATGGCTTCAAACTTGATGAAAACAGTCTCTCCCATAATAACTCACGGGCTGCTTGTGTTTTTTAGGCCTTTGCAAGCTATCGGAAGTGTGTGCGCGGCAGGAGAGACAAATCCATGTTTTCGCGCCTTTTTTGCGATTTCAAGGTCGAAAAACACATAGGCCCCAAAATGAAAGAAACGGCTGGCGCGCCAAAACTATGGCTTCAAACTTGATGAAAACAGTCTCTCCCATAATAACTCACGGGCCGCTTGTGTTTTTTAGGCCTTTGCAAGCTATCGGAAGTGTGTGCGCGGCAGGAGAGACAAATCCATGTTTTCGCGCCTTTTTTGCGATTTCAAGGTCGAAAAACACATAGGCCCCAAAATGAAAGAAACGGCTGGCGCGCCAAAACTATGGCTTCAAACTTGATGAAAACAGTCTCTCCCATAATAACTCACGGGCCGCTTGTGTTTTTTAGGCCTTTGCAAGCTATCGGAAGTGTGTGCGCGGCAGGAGAGACAAATCCATGTTTTCGCGCCTTTTTTGCGATTTCAAGGTCGAAAAAAACATAGGCCCCAAAATGAAAGAAACGGCTGGCGCGCCAAAACTATGGCTTCAAACTTGATGAAAACAGTCTCTCCCATAATAACTCACGGGCTGCTTGTGTTTTTTAGGCCTTTGCAAGCAATCGGAAGTGTGTGCGCGGCGGGAGAGACAAATCCATGTTTTCGCGCCTTTTTTCCGATTTCAAGGTCGAAAAACACATAGGCCCCAAAATGAAAGAAACGGCTGGCGCGCCAAAACTATGGCTTCAAACTTGATGAAAACAGTCTCTCCCATAATAACTCACGGGCCGCTTGTGTTTTTTAGGCCTTTGCAAGCTATCGGAAGTGTGTGCGCGGCAGGAGAGACAAATCCATGTTTTCGCGCCTTTTTTGCGATTTCCAGGTCGAAAAACACACAGACCCCAAAAATAAAGAAACGGCTGTCCAGCCAAAACTGAGGCTTCAAACTTGATGAAAACAGTGTCTCCCACAATAACTCAAGGGCCGCTTGTGTTTTTTAGGCCTTCGCAAGCTATCGGAAGTGTGTGCGCGGCAGGAGAGACAAATCCATGTTTTCGCGCATTTTTTGCGATTTCAAGGTCGAAAAACACATAGGCCCCAAAATGAAAGAAACGGCTGCCGCGCCAAAACTATGGCTTCAAACTTGATGAAAACAGTCTCTCCCATAATAACTCACGGGCTGCTTGTGTTTTTTAGGCCTTTGCAAGCTATCGGAAGTGTGTGCGCGGCAGGAGAGACAAATCCATGTTTTCGCGCCTTTTTTGCGATTTCCAGGTCGAAAAACACACAGACCCCAAAAATAAAGAAACGGCTGTCCAGCCAAAACTGAGGCTTCAAACTTGATGAAAACAGTCTCTCCCACAATAACTCAAGGGCCGCTTGTGTTTTTTAGGCCTTCGCAAGCTATCGGAAGTGTGTGCGCGGCAGGAGAGACAAATCCATGTTTTCGCGCATTTTTTGCGATTTCAAGGTCGAAAAACACATAGGCCCCAAAATGAAAGAAACGGCTGCCGCGCCAAAACTATGGCTTCAAACTTGATGAAAACAGTCTCTCCCATAATAACTCACGGGCTGCTTGTGTTTTTTAGGCCTTTGCAAGCTATCGGAAGTGTGTGCGCGGCAGGAGAGACAAATCCATGTTTTCGCGCCTTTTTTGCGATTTCAAGGTCGAAAAACACATAGGCCCCAAAATGAAAGAAACGGCTGGCGCGCCAAAACTATGGCTTCAAACTTGATGAAAACAGTCTCTCCCATATTAACTCACGGGCTGATTGTGTTTTTTAGGCCTTCGCAAGCTATCGGAAGTGTGTGCGCAGCAGGAGAGACAAATCTATGTTTTCGCGCCTGTTTTGCCATTTCCAGGTCGAAAAACACACAGACCCCAAAAATAAAGAAACTGCTGTCCAGCCAAAACTGAGGCTTCAAACTTGATGAAAACAGTCTCTCCCACAATAACTCAAGGGCCGCTTGTGTTTTTTAGGCCTTCGCAAGCTATCGGAAGTGTGTGCGCGGCAGGAGAGACAAATCCATGTTTTCGCGCCTTTTTTGCGATTTCAAGGTCGAAAAACACATAGGCCCCAAAATGAAAGAAACGGCTGGCGCGCCAAAACTATGGCTTCAAACTTGATGAAAACAGTCTCTCCCATAATAACTCACGGGCTGCTTGTGTTTTTTAGGCCTTTGCAAGCTATCGGAAGTGTGTGCGCGGCAGGAGAGACAAATCCATGTTTTCGCGCCTTTTTTGCGATTTCCAGGTCGAAAAACACACAGACCCCAAAAATAAAGAAACGGCTGCCGCGCCAAAACTATGGCTTCAAACTTGATGAAAACAGTCTCTCCCATAATAACTCACGGGCTGCTTGTGTTTTTTAGGCCTTTGCAAGCTATCGGAAGTGTGTGCGCGGCAGGAGATACAAATCCATGTTTTCGCGCCTTTTTTGCGATTTCAAGGTCGAAAAACACATAGGCCCCAAAATGAAAGAAACGGCTGGCGCGCCAAAACTATGGCTTCAAACTTGATGAAAACAGTCTCTCCCATAATAACTCACGGGCCGCTTGTGTTTTTTAGGCCTTTGCAAGCTATCGGAAGTGTGTGCGCGGCAGGAGAGACAAATCCATGTTTTCGCGCCTTTTTTGCGATTTCAAGGTCGAAAAACACATAGGCCGCAAAATGAAAGAAACGGCTGGCGCGCCAAAACTATGGCTTCAAACTTGATGAAAACAGTCTCTCCCATAATAACTCACGGGCCGCTTGTGTTTTTTAGGCCTTTGCAAGCTATCGGAAGTGTGTGCGCGGCAGGAGAGACAAATCCATGTTTTCGCGCCTTTTTTGCGATTTCAAGGTCGAAAAACACATAGGCCCCAAAATGAAAGAAACGGCTGGCGCGCCAAAACTATGGCTTCAAACTTGATGAAAACAGTCTCTCCCATAATAACTCACGGGCTGCTTGTGTTTTTTAGGCCTTTGCAAGCTATCGGAAGTGTGTGCGCGGCGGGAGAGACAAATCCATGTTTTCGCGCCTTTTTTGCGATTTCAAGGTCGAAAAACACATAGGCCCCAAGATGAAAGAAACGGCTGGCGCGCCAAAACTATGGCTTCAAACTTGATGAAAACAGTCTCTCCCATAATAACTCACGGGCCGCTTGTGTTTTTTAGGCCTTTGCAAGCTATCGGAAGTGTGTGCGCGGCAGGAGAGACAAATCCATGTTTTCGCGCCTTTTTTGCGATTTCAAGGTCGAAAAACACATAGGCCCCATAATGAAAGAAACGGCTGGCGCGCCAAAACTATGGCTTCAAACTTGATGAAAACAGTCTCTCCCATAATAACTCACGGGCTGCTTGTGTTTTTTAGGCCTTTGCAAGCTATCGGAAGTGTGTGCGCGGCAGGAGAGACAAATCCATGTTTTCGCGCCTTTTTTGCGATTTCCAGGTCGAAAAACACACAGACCCCAAAAATAAAGAAACGGCTGTCCAGCCAAAACTGAGGCTTCAAACTTGATGAAAACAGTGTCTCCCACAATAACTCAAGGGCCGCTTGTGTTTTTTAGGCCTTCGCAAGCTATCGGAAGTGTGTGCGCGGCAGGAGAGACAAATCCATGTTTTCGCGCATTTTTTGCGATTTCAAGGTCGAAAAACACATAGGCCCCAAAATGAAAGAAACGGCTGCCGCGCCAAAACTATGGCTTCAAACTTGATGAAAACAGTCTCTCCCATAATAACTCACGGGCTGCTTGTGTTTTTTAGGCCTTTGCAAGCTATCGGAAGTGTGTGCGCGGCAGGAGATACAAATCCATGTTTTCGCGCCTTTTTTGCGATTTCAAGGTCGAAAAACACATAGGCCCCAAAATGAAAGAAACGGCTGCCGCGCCAAAACTATGGCTTCAAACTTGATGAAAACAGTCTCTCCCATATTAACTCACGGGCTGATTGTGTTTTTTAGGCCTTCGCAAGCTATCGGAAGTGTGTGCGCAGCAGGAGAGACAAATCTATGTTTTCGCGCCTTTTTTGCCATTTCCAGGTCGAAAAACACACAGACCCCAAAAATAAAGAAACGGCTGTCCAGCCAAAACTGAGGCTTCAAACTTGATGAAAACAGTCTCTCCCAAAATAACTCACGGGCTGCTTGTGTTTTTTAGGCCTTTGCAAGCTATCGGAAGTGTGTGCGCGGCAGGAGAGACAAATCCATGTTTTCGCGCCTTTTTTGCGATTTCAAGGTCGAAAAACACATAGGCCCCAAAATGAAAGAAACGGCTGGCGCGCCAAAACTATGGCTTCAAACTTGATGAAAACAGTCTCTCCCATATTAACTCACGGGCTGATTGTGTTTTTTAGGCCTTCGCAAGCTATCGGAAGTGTGTGCGCAGCAGGAGAGACAAATCTATGTTTTCGCGCCTGTTTTGCCATTTCCAGGTCGAAAAACACACAGACCCCAAAAATAAAGAAACGGCTGTCCAGCAAAAACTGAGGCTTCAAACTTGATGAAAACAGTCTCTCCCACAATAACTCAAGGGCCGCTTGTGTTTTTTAGGCCTTTGCAAGCTATCGGAAGTGTGTGCGCGGCAGGAGAGACAAATCCATGTTTTCGCGCCTTTTTTGCGATTTCAAGGTCGAAAAACACATAGGCCCCAAAATGAAAGAAACGGCTGGCGCGCCAAAACTATGGCTTCAAACTTGATGAAAACAGTCTCTCCCATAATAACTCACGGGCCGCTTGTGTTTTTTAGGCCTTTGCAAGCTATCGGAAGTGTGTGCGCGGCAGGAGAGACAAATCCATGTTTTCGCGCCTTTTTTGCGATTTCAAGGTCGAAAAACACATAGGCCCCAAAATGAAAGAAACGGCTGTCCAGCCAAAACTGAGGCTTCAAACTTGATGAAAACAGTCTCTCCCAAAATAACTCACGGGCTGCTTGTGTTTTTTAGGCCTTTGCAAGCTATCGGAAGTGTGTGCGCGGCAGGAGAGACAAATCCATGTTTTCGCGCCTTTTTTGCGATTTCAAGGTCGAAAAACACATAGGCCCCAAAATGAAAGAAACGGCTGGCGCGCCAAAACTATGGCTTCAAACTTGATGAAAACAGTCTCTCCCATATTAACTCACGGGCTGATTGTGTTTTTTAGGCCTTTGCAAGCTATCGGAAGTGTGTGCGCGGCAGGAGAGACAAATCCATGTTTTCGCGCCTTTTTTGCGATTTCAAGGTCGAAAAACACATAGGCCCCAAAATGAAAGAAACGGCTGTCCAGCCAAAACTGAGGCTTCAAACTTGATGAAAACAGTCTCTCCCAAAATAACTCACGGGCTGCTTGTGTTTTTTAGGCCTTTGCAAGCTATCGGAAGTGTGTGCGCGGCAGGAGAGACAAATCCATGTTTTCGCGCCTTTTTTGCGATTTCAAGGTCGAAAAACACATAGGCCCCAAAATGAAAGAAACGGCTGGCGCGCCAAAACTATGGCTTCAAACTTGATGAAAACAGTCTCTCCCATATTAACTCACGGGCTGATTGTGTTTTTTAGGCCTTCGCAAGCTATCGGAAGTGTGTGCGCAGCAGGAGAGACAAATCTATGTTTTCGCGCCTGTTTTGCCATTTCCAGGTCGAAAAACACACAGACCCCAAAAATAAAGAAACGGCTGTCCAGCCAAAACTGAGGCTTCAAACTTGATGAAAACAGTCTCTCCCACAATAACTCAAGGGCCGCTTGTGTTTTTTAGGCCTTTGCAAGCTATCGGAAGTGTGTGCGCGGCAGGAGAGACAAATCCATGTTTTCGCGCCTTTTTTGCGATTTCAAGGTCGAAAAACACATAGGCCCCAAAATGAAAGAAACGGCTGGCGCGCCAAAACTATGGCTTCAAACTTGATGAAAACAGTCTCTCCCATAATAACTCACGGGCCGCTTGTGTTTTTTAGGCCTTTGCAAGCTATCGGAAGTGTGTGCGCGGCAGGAGAGACAAATCCATGTTTTCGCGCCTTTTTTGCGATTTCAAGGTCGAAAAACACATAGGCCCCAAAATGAAAGAAACGGCTGGCGCGCCAAAACTATGGCTTCAAACTTGATGAAAACAGTCTCTCCCATAATAACTCACGGGCTGCTTGTGTTTTTTAGGCCTTTGCAAGCTATCGGAAGTGTGTGCGCGGCAGGAGAGACAAATCCATGTTTTCGCGCCTTTTTTGCGATTTCCAGGTCGAAAAACACACAGACCCCAAAAATAAAGAAACGGCTGCCGCGCCAAAACTATGGCTTCAAACTTGATGAAAACAGTCTCTCCCATAATAACTCACGGGCTGCTTGTGTTTTTTAGGCCTTTGCAAGCTATCGGAAGTGTGTGCGCGGCAGGAGAGACAAATCCATGTTTTCGCGCCTTTTTTGCGATTTCCAGGTCGAAAAACACACAGACCCCAAAAATAAAGAAACGGCTGTCCAGCCAAAACTGAGGCTTCAAACTTGATGAAAACAGTCTCTCCCACAATAACTCAAGGGCCGCTTGTGTTTTTTAGGCCTTCGCAAGCTATCGGAAGTGTGTGCGCGGCAGGAGAGACAAATCCATGTTTTCGCGCCTTTTTTGCGATTTCAAGGTCGAAAAACACATAGGCCCCAAAATGAAAGAAACGGCTGGCGCGCCAAAACTATGGCTTCAAACTTGATGAAAACAGTCTCTCCCATTATAACTCACGGACTGCTTGTGTTTTTTAGGCCTTTGCAAGCTATCGGAAGTGTGTGCGCGGCAGGAGAGACAAATCCATGTTTTCGCGCCTTTTTTGCGATTTCCAGTTCGAAAAACACACAGACCCCAAAAATAAAGAAACGGCTGTCCAGCCAAAACTGAGGCTTCAAACTTGATGAAAACAGTCTCTCCCACAATAACTCAAGGGCCGCTTGTGTTTTTTAGGCCTTCGCAAGCTATCGGAAGTGTGTGCGCGGCAGGAGAGACAAATCCATGTTTTCGCGCATTTTTTGCGATTTCAAGGTCGAAAAACACATAGGCCCCAAAATGAAAGAAACGGCTGCCGCGCCAAAACTATGGCTTCAAACTTGATGAAAACAGTCTCTCCCATAATAACTCACAGGCTGCTTGTGTTTTTTAGGCCTTTGCAAGCTATCGGAAGTGTGTGCGCGGCAGGAGAGACAAATCCATGTTTTCGCGCCTTTTTTGCGATTTCAAGGTCGAAAAACACATAGGCCCCAAAATGAAAGAAACGGCTGGCGCGCCAAAACTATGGCTTCAAACTTGATGAAAACAGTCTCTCCCATATTAACTCACGGGCTGATTGTGTTTTTTAGGCCTTCGCAAGCTATCGGAAGTGTGTGCGCAGCAGGAGAGACAAATCTATGTTTTCGCGCCTGTTTTGCCATTTCCAGGTCGAAAAACACACAGACCCCAAAAATAAAGAAACGGCTGTCCAGCCAAAACTGAGGCTTCAAACTTGATGAAAACAGTCTCTCCCACAATAACTCAAGGGCCGCTTGTGTTTTTTAGGCCTTTGCAAGCTATCGGAAGTGTGTGCGCAGCAGGAGAGACAAATCCATGTTTTCGCGCCTTTTTTGCGATTTCAAGGTCGAAAAACACATAGGCCCCAAAATGAAAGAAACGGCTGGCGCGCCAAAACTATGGCTTCAAACTTGATGAAAACAGTCTCTCCCATAATAACTCACGGGCTGCTTGTGTTTTTTAGGCCTTTGCAAGCTATCGGAAGTGTGTGCGCGGCAGGAGAGACAAATCCATGTTTTCGCGCCTTTTTTGCGATTTCAAGGTCGAAAAACACATAGGCCCCAAAATGAAAGAAACGGCTGGCGCGCCAAAACTATGGCTTCAAACTTGATGAAAACAGTCTCTCCCATAATAACTCACGGGCTGCTTGTGTTTTTTAGGCCTTTGCAAGCTATCGGAAGTGTGTGCGCGGCAGGAGAGATAAATCCATGTTTTCGCGCCTTTTTTGCGATTTCCAGGTCGAAAAACACACATACCCCAAAAATAAAGAAACGGCTGTCCAGCCAAAACTGAGGCTTCAAACTTGATGAAAACAGTCTCTCCCACAATAACTCAATGGCCGCTTGTGTTTTTTAGGCCTTCGCAAGCTATCGGAAGTGTGTGCGCGGCAGGAGAGACAAATCCATGTTTTCGCGCCTGTTTTGCCATTTCCAGGTCGAAAAACACACAGACCCCAAAAATAAAGAAACGGCTGTTCAGCCAAAACTGAGGCTTCAAACTTGATGAAAACAGTCTCTCCCACAATAACTCAAGGGCCGCTTGTGTTTTTTAGGCCTTTGCAAGCTATCGGAAGTGTGTGCGCGGCAGGAGAGACAAATCCATGTTTTCGCGCATTTTTTGCGATTTCAAGGTCGAAAAACACATAGGCCCCAAAATGAAAGAAACGGCTGCCGCGCCAAAACTATGGCTTCAAACTTGATGAAAACAGTCTCTCCCATAATAACTCACGGGTTGCTTGTGTTTTTTAGGCCTTTGCAAGCTATCGGAAGTGTGTGCGCGGCAGGAGAGACAAATCCATGTTTTCGCGCCTTTTTTGCGATTTCAAGGTCGAAAAACACATAGGCCCCAAAATGAAAGAAACAGCTGGCGCGCCAAAACTATGGCTTCAAACTTGATGAAAACAGTCTCTCCCATATTAACTCACGGGCTGATTGTGTTTTTTAGGCCTTCGCAAGCTATCGGAAGTGTGTGCGCAGCAGGAGAGACAAATCTATGTTTTCGCGCCTTTTTTGCCATTTCCAGGTCGAAAAACACACAGAACCCAAAAATAAAGAAACGGCTGTCCAGCCAAAACTGAGGCTTCAAACTTGATGAAAACAGTCTCTCCCACAATAACTCAAGGGCCGCTTGTGTTTTTTAGGCCTTCGCAAGCTATCAGAAGTGTGTGCGCGGCAGGAGAGACAAATCCATGTTTTTGCGCATTTTTTGCGATTTCAAGGTCGAAAAACACATAGGCCCCAAAATGAAAGAAACGGCTGCCGCGCCAAAACTATGGCTTCAAACTTGATGAAAACAGTCTCTCCCATATTAACTCACGGGCTGATTGTGTTTTTTAGGCCTTCGCAAGCTATCGGAAGTGTGTGCGCAGCAGGAGAGACAAATCTATGTTTTCGCGCCTTTTTTGCCATTTCCAGGTCGAAAAACACACAGAACCCAAAAATAAAGCAACGGCTGTCCAGCCAAAACTGAGGCTTCAAACTTGATGAAAACAGTCTCTCCCATAATAACTCACAGGCTGCTTGTGTTTTTTAGGCCTTTGCAAGCTATCGGAAGTGTGTGCGCGGCAGGAGAGACAAATCCATGTTTTCGCGCCTTTTTTGCGATTTCAAGGTCGAAAAACACATAGGCCCCAAAATGAAAGAAACGGCTGGCGCGCCAAAACTATGGCTTCAAACTTGATGAAAACAGTCTCTCCCATATTAACTCACGGGCTGATTGTGTTTTTTAGGCCTTCGCAAGCTATCGGAAGTGTGTGCGCAGCAGGAGAGACAAATCTATGTTTTCGCGCCTGTTTTGCCATTTCCAGGTCGAAAAACACACAGACCCCAAAAATAAAGAAACGGCTGTCCAGCCAAAACTGAGGCTTCAAACTTGATGAAAACAGTCTCTCCCACAATAACTCAAGGGCCGCTTGTGTTTTTTAGGCCTTCGCAAGCTATCGGAAGTGTGTGCGCGGCAGGAGAGACAAATCCATGTTTTCGCGCATTTTTTGCGATTTCAAGGTCGAAAAACACATAGGCCCCAAAATGAAAGAAACGGCTGCCGCGCCAAAACTATGGCTTCAAACTTGATGAAAACAGTCTCTCCCATAATAACTCACGGGCTGCTTGTGTTTTTTAGGCCTTTGCAAGCTATCGGAAGTGTGTGCGCGGCAGGAGAGACAAATCCATGTTTTCGCACCTTTTTTGCGATTTCAAGGTCGAAAAACACATAGGCCCCAAAATGAAAGAAACGGCTGGCGCGCCAAAACTATGGCTTCAAACTTGATGAAAACAGTCTCTCCCATATTAACTCACGGGCTGATTGTGTTTTTTAGGCCTAGGCAAGCTATCGGAAGTGTGTGCGCAGCAGGAGAGACAAATCTATGTTTTCGCGCCTGTTTTGCCATTTCCAGGTCGATAAACACACAGACCCCAAAAATAAAGAAACGGCTGTCCAGCCAAAACTGAGGCTTCAAACTTGATGAAAACAGTCTCTCCCACAATAACTCAAGGGCCGCTTGTGTTTTTTAGGCCTTCGCAAGCTATCGGAAGTGTGTGCGCGGCAGGAGAGACAAATCCATGTTTTCGCGCATTTTTTGCGATTTCAAGGTCGAAAAACACATAGGCCCCAAAATGAAAGAAACGGCTGCCGCGCCAAAACTATGGCTTCAAACTTGATGATAACAGTCTCTCCCATAATAACTCACGGGCTGCTTGTGTTTTTTAGGCCTTTGCAAGCTATCGGAAGTGTGTGCGCGGCAGGAGATACAAATCCATGTTTTCGCGCCTTTTTTGCCATTTCCAGGTCGAAAAACACAAAGGCCCCAAAAATAAAGAAACGGCTGTCCAGCCAAAACTGAGGCTTCAAACTTGATGAAAACAGTCTCTCAGACAATAACTCAAGGGCCGCTTGTGTTTTTTAGGCCTTCGCAAGCTATCGGAAGTGTGTGCGCGGCAGGAGAGACAAATCCATGTTTTCGCGCCTTTTTTGCCATTTCCAGGTCGAAAAACACAAAGGCCCCAAAAGTAAAGAAACGGCTGTCCAACCAAAACTGATGCTTCAAACTTGATGAAAACAGTCTCTCAGACAATAACTCAAGGGCCGCTTGTGTTTTTTAGGCCTTCGCAAGCTATCGGAAGTGTGTGCGCGGCAGGAGAGACAAATCCATGTTTTCGCAAATTTTTTGCGATTTCAAGGTCGAAAAACACATAGGCCCCAAAAATAAAGAAACGGCTGTCCAGCCAAAACTGAGGCTTCAAACTTGATGAAAACAGTCTCTCCCACAATAACTCAAGGGCCGCTTGTGTTTTTTAGGCCTTCGCAAGCTATCGGAAGTGTGTGCGCGGCAGGAGAGACAAATCCATGTTTTCGCGCATTTTTTGCGATTTCAAGGTCGAAAAACACATAGGCCCCAAAATGAAAGAAACGGCTGCCGCGCCAAAACTATGGCTTCAAACTTGATGAAAACAGTCTCTCCCATAATAACTCACGGGCTGCTTGTGTTTTTTAGGCCTTTGCAAGCTATCGGAAGTGTGTGCGCGGCAGGAGAGACAAATCCATGTTTTCGCGCCTTTTTTGCGATTTCAAGGTCGAAAAACACATAGGCCCCAAAATGAAAGAAACGGCTGGCGCGCCAAAACTATGGCTTCAAACTTGATGAAAACAGTCTCTCCCATATTAACTCACGGGCTGATTGTGTTTTTTAGGCCTTCGCAAGCTATCGGAAGTGTGTGCGCAGCAGGAGAGACAAATCTATGTTTTCGCGCCTGTTTTGCCATTTCCAGGTCGAAAAACACACAGACCCCAAAAATAAAGAAACGGCTGTCCAGCCAAAACTGAGGCTTTTAACTTGATGAAAACAGTCTCTCCCACAATAACTCAAGGGCCGCTTGTGTTTTTTAGGCCTTCGCAAGCTATCGGAAGTGTGTGCGCGGCAGGAGAGACAAATCCATGTTTTCGCGCATTTTTTGCGATTTCAAGGTCGAAAAACACATAGGCCCCAAAATGAAAGAAACGGCTGGCACGCCAAAACTATGGCTTCAAACTTGATGAAAACAGCCTCTCCCATATTAACTCACGGGCTGATTGTGTTTTTTAGGCCTTCGCAAGCTATCGGAAGTGTGTGCGCAGCAGGAGAGACAAATCTATGTTTTCGCGCCTTTTTTGCCATTTCCAGGTCGAAAAACACACAGACCCCAAAAATAAAGAAACGGCTGCCGCGCCAAAAGTATGGCTTCAAACTTGATGAAAACAGTCTCTCCCATAATAACTCACGGGCTGCTTGTGTTTTTTAGGCCTTTGCAAGCTATCGGAAGTGTGTGCGCGGCAGGAGAGACAAATCCATGTTTTCGCGCCTTTTTTGCGATTTCAAGGTCGAAAAACACATAGGCCCCAAAATGAAAGAAACGGCTGGCGCGCCAAAACTATGGCTTCAAACTTGATGAAAACAGTCTCTCCCATAATAACTCACGGGCCGCTTGTGTTTTTTAGGCCTTTGCAAGCTATCGGAAGTGTGTGCGCGGCAGGAGAGACAAATCCATGTTTTCGCGCCTTTTTTGCGATTTCAAGGTCGAAAAACACATAGGCCCCAAAATGAAAGAAACGGCTGGCGCGCCAAAACTATGGCTTCAAACTTGATGAAAACAGTCTCTCCCATAATAACTCACGGGCCGCTTGTGTTTTTTAGGCCTTTGCAAGCTATCGGAAGTGTGTGCGCGGCAGGAGAGACAAATCCATGTTTTCGCGCCTTTTTTGCGATTTCAAGGTCGAAAAAAACATTGGCCCCAAAATGAAAGAAACGGCTGGCGCGCCAAAACTATGGCTTCAAACTTGATGAAAACAGTCTCTCCCATAATAACTCACGGGCTGCTTGTGTTTTTTAGGCCTTTGCAAGCAATCGGAAGTGTGTGCGCGGCGGGAGAGACAAATCCATGTTTTCGCGCCTTTTTTCCGATTTCAAGGTCGAAAAACACATAGGCCCCAAAATGAAAGAAACGGCTGGCGCGCCAAAACTATGGCTTCAAACTTGATGAAAACAGTCTCTCCCATAATAACTCACGGGCCGCTTGTGTTTTTTAGGCCTTTGCAAGCTATCGGAAGTGTGTGCGCGGCAGGAGAGACAAATCCATGTTTTCGCGCCTTTTTTGCGATTTCCAGGTCGAAAAACACACAGACCCCAAAAATAAAGAAACGGCTGTCCAGCCAAAACTGAGGCTTCAAACTTGATGAAAACAGTGTCTCCCACAATAACTCAAGGGCCGCTTGTGTTTTTTAGGCCTTCGCAAGCTATCGGAAGTGTGTGCGCGGCAGGAGAGACAAATCCATGTTTTCGCGCATTTTTTGCGATTTCAAGGTCGAAAAACACATAGGCCCCAAAATGAAAGAAACGGCTGCCGCGCCAAAACTATGGCTTCAAACTTGATGAAAACAGTCTCTCCCATAATAACTCACGGGCTGCTTGTGTTTTTTAGGCCTTTGCAAGCTATCGGAAGTGTGTGCGCGGCAGGAGAGACAAATCCATGTTTTCGCGCCTTTTTTGCGATTTCCAGGTCGAAAAACACACAGACCCCAAAAATAAAGAAACGGCTGTCCAGCCAAAACTGAGGCTTCAAACTTGATGAAAACAGTCTCTCCCACAATAACTCAAGGGCCGCTTGTGTTTTTTAGGCCTTCGCAAGCTATCGGAAGTGTGTGCGCGGCAGGAGAGACAAATCCATGTTTTCGCGCATTTTTTGCGATTTCAAGGTCGAAAAACACATAGGCCCCAAAATGAAAGAAACGGCTGCCGCGCCAAAACTATGGCTTCAAACTTGATGAAAACAGTCTCTCCCATAATAACTCACGGGCTGCTTGTGTTTTTTAGGCCTTTGCAAGCTATCGGAAGTGTGTGCGCGGCAGGAGAGACAAATCCATGTTTTCGCGCCTTTTTTGCGATTTCAAGGTCGAAAAACACATAGGCCCCAAAATGAAAGAAACGGCTGGCGCGCCAAAACTATGGCTTCAAACTTGATGAAAACAGTCTCTCCCATATTAACTCACGGGCTGATTGTGTTTTTTAGGCCTTCGCAAGCTATCGGAAGTGTGTGCGCAGCAGGAGAGACAAATCTATGTTTTCGCGCCTGTTTTGCCATTTCCAGGTCGAAAAACACACAGACCCCAAAAATAAAGAAACTGCTGTCCAGCCAAAACTGAGGCTTCAAACTTGATGAAAACAGTCTCTCCCACAATAACTCAAGGGCCGCTTGTGTTTTTTAGGCCTTCGCAAGCTATCGGAAGTGTGTGCGCGGCAGGAGAGACAAATCCATGTTTTCGCGCCTTTTTTGCGATTTCAAGGTCGAAAAACACATAGGCCCCAAAATGAAAGAAACGGCTGGCGCGCCAAAACTATGGCTTCAAACTTGATGAAAACAGTCTCTCCCATAATAACTCACGGGCTGCTTGTGTTTTTTAGGCCTTTGCAAGCTATCGGAAGTGTGTGCGCGGCAGGAGAGACAAATCCATGTTTTCGCGCCTTTTTTGCGATTTCCAGGTCGAAAAACACACAGACCCCAAAAATAAAGAAACGGCTGCCGCGCCAAAACTATGGCTTCAAACTTGATGAAAACAGTCTCTCCCATAATAACTCACGGGCTGCTTGTGTTTTTTAGGCCTTTGCAAGCTATCGGAAGTGTGTGCGCGGCAGGAGATACAAATCCATGTTTTCGCGCCTTTTTTGCGATTTCAAGGTCGAAAAACACATAGGCCCCAAAATGAAAGAAACGGCTGGCGCGCCAAAACTATGGCTTCAAACTTGATGAAAACAGTCTCTCCCATAATAACTCACGGGCCGCTTGTGTTTTTTAGGCCTTTGCAAGCTATCGGAAGTGTGTGCGCGGCAGGAGAGACAAATCCATGTTTTCGCGCCTTTTTTGCGATTTCAAGGTCGAAAAACACATAGGCCGCAAAATGAAAGAAACGGCTGGCGCGCCAAAACTATGGCTTCAAACTTGATGAAAACAGTCTCTCCCATAATAACTCACGGGCCGCTTGTGTTTTTTAGGCCTTTGCAAGCTATCGGAAGTGTGTGCGCGGCAGGAGAGACAAATCCATGTTTTCGCGCCTTTTTTGCGATTTCAAGGTCGAAAAACACATAGGCCCCAAAATGAAAGAAACGGCTGGCGCGCCAAAACTATGGCTTCAAACTTGATGAAAACAGTCTCTCCCATAATAACTCACGGGCTGCTTGTGTTTTTTAGGCCTTTGCAAGCTATCGGAAGTGTGTGCGCGGCGGGAGAGACAAATCCATGTTTTCGCGCCTTTTTTGCGATTTCAAGGTCGAAAAACACATAGGCCCCAAGATGAAAGAAACGGCTGGCGCGCCAAAACTATGGCTTCAAACTTGATGAAAACAGTCTCTCCCATAATAACTCACGGGCCGCTTGTGTTTTTTAGGCCTTTGCAAGCTATCGGAAGTGTGTGCGCGGCAGGAGAGACAAATCCATGTTTTCGCGCCTTTTTTGCGATTTCAAGGTCGAAAAACACATAGGCCCCATAATGAAAGAAACGGCTGGCGCGCCAAAACTATGGCTTCAAACTTGATGAAAACAGTCTCTCCCATAATAACTCACGGGCTGCTTGTGTTTTTTAGGCCTTTGCAAGCTATCGGAAGTGTGTGCGCGGCAGGAGAGACAAATCCATGTTTTCGCGCCTTTTTTGCGATTTCCAGGTCGAAAAACACACAGACCCCAAAAATAAAGAAACGGCTGTCCAGCCAAAACTGAGGCTTCAAACTTGATGAAAACAGTGTCTCCCACAATAACTCAAGGGCCGCTTGTGTTTTTTAGGCCTTCGCAAGCTATCGGAAGTGTGTGCGCGGCAGGAGAGACAAATCCATGTTTTCGCGCATTTTTTGCGATTTCAAGGTCGAAAAACACATAGGCCCCAAAATGAAAGAAACGGCTGCCGCGCCAAAACTATGGCTTCAAACTTGATGAAAACAGTCTCTCCCATAATAACTCACGGGCTGCTTGTGTTTTTTAGGCCTTTGCAAGCTATCGGAAGTGTGTGCGCGGCAGGAGATACAAATCCATGTTTTCGCGCCTTTTTTGCGATTTCAAGGTCGAAAAACACATAGGCCCCAAAATGAAAGAAACGGCTGCCGCGCCAAAACTATGGCTTCAAACTTGATGAAAACAGTCTCTCCCATATTAACTCACGGGCTGATTGTGTTTTTTAGGCCTTCGCAAGCTATCGGAAGTGTGTGCGCAGCAGGAGAGACAAATCTATGTTTTCGCGCCTTTTTTGCCATTTCCAGGTCGAAAAACACACAGACCCCAAAAATAAAGAAACGGCTGTCCAGCCAAAACTGAGGCTTCAAACTTGATGAAAACAGTCTCTCCCAAAATAACTCACGGGCTGCTTGTGTTTTTTAGGCCTTTGCAAGCTATCGGAAGTGTGTGCGCGGCAGGAGAGACAAATCCATGTTTTCGCGCCTTTTTTGCGATTTCAAGGTCGAAAAACACATAGGCCCCAAAATGAAAGAAACGGCTGGCGCGCCAAAACTATGGCTTCAAACTTGATGAAAACAGTCTCTCCCATATTAACTCACGGGCTGATTGTGTTTTTTAGGCCTTCGCAAGCTATCGGAAGTGTGTGCGCAGCAGGAGAGACAAATCTATGTTTTCGCGCCTGTTTTGCCATTTCCAGGTCGAAAAACACACAGACCCCAAAAATAAAGAAACGGCTGTCCAGCAAAAACTGAGGCTTCAAACTTGATGAAAACAGTCTCTCCCACAATAACTCAAGGGCCGCTTGTGTTTTTTAGGCCTTTGCAAGCTATCGGAAGTGTGTGCGCGGCAGGAGAGACAAATCCATGTTTTCGCGCCTTTTTTGCGATTTCAAGGTCGAAAAACACATAGGCCCCAAAATGAAAGAAACGGCTGGCGCGCCAAAACTATGGCTTCAAACTTGATGAAAACAGTCTCTCCCATAATAACTCACGGGCCGCTTGTGTTTTTTAGGCCTTTGCAAGCTATCGGAAGTGTGTGCGCGGCAGGAGAGACAAATCCATGTTTTCGCGCCTTTTTTGCGATTTCAAGGTCGAAAAACACATAGGCCCCAAAATGAAAGAAACGGCTGTCCAGCCAAAACTGAGGCTTCAAACTTGATGAAAACAGTCTCTCCCAAAATAACTCACGGGCTGCTTGTGTTTTTTAGGCCTTTGCAAGCTATCGGAAGTGTGTGCGCGGCAGGAGAGACAAATCCATGTTTTCGCGCCTTTTTTGCGATTTCAAGGTCGAAAAACACATAGGCCCCAAAATGAAAGAAACGGCTGGCGCGCCAAAACTATGGCTTCAAACTTGATGAAAACAGTCTCTCCCATATTAACTCACGGGCTGATTGTGTTTTTTAGGCCTTCGCAAGCTATCGGAAGTGTGTGCGCAGCAGGAGAGACAAATCTATGTTTTCGCGCCTGTTTTGCCATTTCCAGGTCGAAAAACACACAGACCCCAAAAATAAAGAAACGGCTGTCCAGCCAAAACTGAGGCTTCAAACTTGATGAAAACAGTCTCTCCCACAATAACTCAAGGGCCGCTTGTGTTTTTTAGGCCTTTGCAAGCTATCGGAAGTGTGTGCGCGGCAGGAGAGACAAATCCATGTTTTCGCGCCTTTTTTGCGATTTCAAGGTCGAAAAACACATAGGCCCCAAAATGAAAGAAACGGCTGGCGCGCCAAAACTATGGCTTCAAACTTGATGAAAACAGTCTCTCCCATAATAACTCACGGGCCGCTTGTGTTTTTTAGGCCTTTGCAAGCTATCGGAAGTGTGTGCGCGGCAGGAGAGACAAATCCATGTTTTCGCGCCTTTTTTGCGATTTCAAGGTCGAAAAACACATAGGCCCCAAAATGAAAGAAACGGCTGGCGCGCCAAAACTATGGCTTCAAACTTGATGAAAACAGTCTCTCCCATAATAACTCACGGGCTGCTTGTGTTTTTTAGGCCTTTGCAAGCTATCGGAAGTGTGTGCGCGGCAGGAGAGACAAATCCATGTTTTCGCGCCTTTTTTGCGATTTCCAGGTCGAAAAACACACAGACCCCAAAAATAAAGAAACGGCTGCCGCGCCAAAACTATGGCTTCAAACTTGATGAAAACAGTCTCTCCCATAATAACTCACGGGCTGCTTGTGTTTTTTAGGCCTTTGCAAGCTATCGGAAGTGTGTGCGCGGCAGGAGAGACAAATCCATGTTTTCGCGCCTTTTTTGCGATTTCCAGGTCGAAAAACACACAGACCCCAAAAATAAAGAAACGGCTGTCCAGCCAAAACTGAGGCTTCAAACTTGATGAAAACAGTCTCTCCCACAATAACTCAAGGGCCGCTTGTGTTTTTTAGGCCTTCGCAAGCTATCGGAAGTGTGTGCGCGGCAGGAGAGACAAATCCATGTTTTCGCGCATTTTTTGCGATTTCAAGGTCGAAAAACACATAGGCCCCAAAATGAAAGAAACGGCTGCCGCGCCAAAACTATGGCTTCAAACTTGATGAAAACAGTCTCTCCCATAATAACTCACGGGCTGCTTGTGTTTTTTAGGCCTTTGCAAGCTATCGGAAGTGTGTGCGCGGCAGGAGATACAAATCCATGTTTTCGCGCCTTTTTTGCCATTTCCAGGTCGAAAAACACACAGACCCCAAAAATAAAGAAACGGCTGTCCAGCCAAAACTGAGGCTTCAAACTTGATGAAAACAGTCTCTCCCAAAATAACTCACGGGCTGCTTGTGTTTTTTAGGCCTTTGCAAGCTATCGGAAGTGTGTGCGCGGCAGGAGAGACAAATCCATGTTTTCGCGCCTTTTTTGCGATTTCAAGGTCGAAAAACACATAGGCCCCAAAATGAAAGAAACGGCTGGCGCGCCAAAACTATGGCTTCAAACTTGATGAAAACAGTCTCTCCCATTATAACTCACGGACTGCTTGTGTTTTTTAGGCCTTTGCAAGCTATCGGAAGTGTGTGCGCGGCAGGAGAGACAAATCCATGTTTTCGCGCCTTTTTTGCGATTTCCAGTTCGAAAAACACACAGACCCCAAAAATAAAGAAACGGCTGTCCAGCCAAAACTGAGGCTTCAAACTTGATGAAAACAGTCTCTCCCACAATAACTCAAGGGCCGCTTGTGTTTTTTAGGCCTTCGCAAGCTATCGGAAGTGTGTGCGCGGCAGGAGAGACAAATCCATGTTTTCGCGCATTTTTTGCGATTTCAAGGTCGAAAAACACATAGGCCCCAAAATGAAAGAAACGGCTGCCGCGCCAAAACTATGGCTTCAAACTTGATGAAAACAGTCTCTCCCATAATAACTCACAGGCTGCTTGTGTTTTTTAGGCCTTTGCAAGCTATCGGAAGTGTGTGCGCGGCAGGAGAGACAAATCCATGTTTTCGCGCCTTTTTTGCGATTTCAAGGTCGAAAAACACATAGGCCCCAAAATGAAAGAAACGGCTGGCGCGCCAAAACTATGGCTTCAAACTTGATGAAAACAGTCTCTCCCATATTAACTCACGGGCTGATTGTGTTTTTTAGGCCTTCGCAAGCTATCGGAAGTGTGTGCGCAGCAGGAGAGACAAATCTATGTTTTCGCGCCTGTTTTGCCATTTCCAGGTCGAAAAACACACAGACCCCAAAAATAAAGAAACGGCTGTCCAGCCAAAACTGAGGCTTCAAACTTGATGAAAACAGTCTCTCCCACAATAACTCAAGGGCCGCTTGTGTTTTTTAGGCCTTTGCAAGCTATCGGAAGTGTGTGCGCAGCAGGAGAGACAAATCCATGTTTTCGCGCCTTTTTTGCGATTTCAAGGTCGAAAAACACATAGGCCCCAAAATGAAAGAAACGGCTGGCGCGCCAAAACTATGGCTTCAAACTTGATGAAAACAGTCTCTCCCATAATAACTCACGGGCTGCTTGTGTTTTTTAGGCCTTTGCAAGCTATCGGAAGTGTGTGCGCGGCAGGAGAGACAAATCCATGTTTTCGCGCCTTTTTTGCGATTTCAAGGTCGAAAAACACATAGGCCCCAAAATGAAAGAAACGGCTGGCGCGCCAAAACTATGGCTTCAAACTTGATGAAAACAGTCTCTCCCATAATAACTCACGGGCTGCTTGTGTTTTTTAGGCCTTTGCAAGCTATCGGAAGTGTGTGCGCGGCAGGAGAGATAAATCCATGTTTTCGCGCCTTTTTTGCGATTTCCAGGTCGAAAAACACACATACCCCAAAAATAAAGAAACGGCTGTCCAGCCAAAACTGAGGCTTCAAACTTGATGAAAACAGTCTCTCCCACAATAACTCAATGGCCGCTTGTGTTTTTTAGGCCTTCGCAAGCTATCGGAAGTGTGTGCGCGGCAGGAGAGACAAATCCATGTTTTCGCGCCTGTTTTGCCATTTCCAGGTCGAAAAACACACAGACCCCAAAAATAAAGAAACGGCTGTTCAGCCAAAACTGAGGCTTCAAACTTGATGAAAACAGTCTCTCCCACAATAACTCAAGGGCCGCTTGTGTTTTTTAGGCCTTTGCAAGCTATCGGAAGTGTGTGCGCGGCAGGAGAGACAAATCCATGTTTTCGCGCATTTTTTGCGATTTCAAGGTCGAAAAACACATAGGCCCCAAAATGAAAGAAACGGCTGCCGCGCCAAAACTATGGCTTCAAACTTGATGAAAACAGTCTCTCCCATAATAACTCACGGGTTGCTTGTGTTTTTTAGGCCTTTGCAAGCTATCGGAAGTGTGTGCGCGGCAGGAGAGACAAATCCATGTTTTCGCGCCTTTTTTGCGATTTCAAGGTCGAAAAACACATAGGCCCCAAAATGAAAGAAACAGCTGGCGCGCCAAAACTATGGCTTCAAACTTGATGAAAACAGTCTCTCCCATATTAACTCACGGGCTGATTGTGTTTTTTAGGCCTTCGCAAGCTATCGGAAGTGTGTGCGCAGCAGGAGAGACAAATCTATGTTTTCGCGCCTTTTTTGCCATTTCCAGGTCGAAAAACACACAGAACCCAAAAATAAAGAAACGGCTGTCCAGCCAAAACTGAGGCTTCAAACTTGATGAAAACAGTCTCTCCCACAATAACTCAAGGGCCGCTTGTGTTTTTTAGGCCTTCGCAAGCTATCAGAAGTGTGTGCGCGGCAGGAGAGACAAATCCATGTTTTTGCGCATTTTTTGCGATTTCAAGGTCGAAAAACACATAGGCCCCAAAATGAAAGAAACGGCTGCCGCGCCAAAACTATGGCTTCAAACTTGATGAAAACAGTCTCTCCCATATTAACTCACGGGCTGATTGTGTTTTTTAGGCCTTCGCAAGCTATCGGAAGTGTGTGCGCAGCAGGAGAGACAAATCTATGTTTTCGCGCCTTTTTTGCCATTTCCAGGTCGAAAAACACACAGAACCCAAAAATAAAGCAACGGCTGTCCAGCCAAAACTGAGGCTTCAAACTTGATGAAAACAGTCTCTCCCATAATAACTCACAGGCTGCTTGTGTTTTTTAGGCCTTTGCAAGCTATCGGAAGTGTGTGCGCGGCAGGAGAGACAAATCCATGTTTTCGCGCCTTTTTTGCGATTTCAAGGTCGAAAAACACATAGGCCCCAAAATGAAAGAAACGGCTGGCGCGCCAAAACTATGGCTTCAAACTTGATGAAAACAGTCTCTCCCATATTAACTCACGGGCTGATTGTGTTTTTTAGGCCTTCGCAAGCTATCGGAAGTGTGTGCGCAGCAGGAGAGACAAATCTATGTTTTCGCGCCTGTTTTGCCATTTCCAGGTCGAAAAACACACAGACCCCAAAAATAAAGAAACGGCTGTCCAGCCAAAACTGAGGCTTCAAACTTGATGAAAACAGTCTCTCCCACAATAACTCAAGGGCCGCTTGTGTTTTTTAGGCCTTCGCAAGCTATCGGAAGTGTGTGCGCGGCAGGAGAGACAAATCCATGTTTTCGCGCATTTTTTGCGATTTCAAGGTCGAAAAACACATAGGCCCCAAAATGAAAGAAACGGCTGCCGCGCCAAAACTATGGCTTCAAACTTGATGAAAACAGTCTCTCCCATAATAACTCACGGGCTGCTTGTGTTTTTTAGGCCTTTGCAAGCTATCGGAAGTGTGTGCGCGGCAGGAGAGACAAATCCATGTTTTCGCACCTTTTTTGCGATTTCAAGGTCGAAAAACACATAGGCCCCAAAATGAAAGAAACGGCTGGCGCGCCAAAACTATGGCTTCAAACTTGATGAAAACAGTCTCTCCCATATTAACTCACGGGCTGATTGTGTTTTTTAGGCCTAGGCAAGCTATCGGAAGTGTGTGCGCAGCAGGAGAGACAAATCTATGTTTTCGCGCCTGTTTTGCCATTTCCAGGTCGATAAACACACAGACCCCAAAAATAAAGAAACGGCTGTCCAGCCAAAACTGAGGCTTCAAACTTGATGAAAACAGTCTCTCCCACAATAACTCAAGGGCCGCTTGTGTTTTTTAGGCCTTCGCAAGCTATCGGAAGTGTGTGCGCGGCAGGAGAGACAAATCCATGTTTTCGCGCATTTTTTGCGATTTCAAGGTCGAAAAACACATAGGCCCCAAAATGAAAGAAACGGCTGCCGCGCCAAAACTATGGCTTCAAACTTGATGATAACAGTCTCTCCCATAATAACTCACGGGCTGCTTGTGTTTTTTAGGCCTTTGCAAGCTATCGGAAGTGTGTGCGCGGCAGGAGATACAAATCCATGTTTTCGCGCCTTTTTTGCCATTTCCAGGTCGAAAAACACAAAGGCCCCAAAAATAAAGAAACGGCTGTCCAGCCAAAACTGAGGCTTCAAACTTGATGAAAACAGTCTCTCAGACAATAACTCAAGGGCCGCTTGTGTTTTTTAGGCCTTCGCAAGCTATCGGAAGTGTGTGCGCGGCAGGAGAGACAAATCCATGTTTTCGCGCCTTTTTTGCCATTTCCAGGTCGAAAAACACAAAGGCCCCAAAAGTAAAGAAACGGCTGTCCAACCAAAACTGATGCTTCAAACTTGATGAAAACAGTCTCTCAGACAATAACTCAAGGGCCGCTTGTGTTTTTTAGGCCTTCGCAAGCTATCGGAAGTGTGTGCGCGGCAGGAGAGACAAATCCATGTTTTCGCAAATTTTTTGCGATTTCAAGGTCGAAAAACACATAGGCCCCAAAATGAAAGAAACGGCTGCCGCGCCAAAACTATGGCTTCAAACTTGATGAAAACAGTCTCTCCCATAATAACTCACAGGCTGCTTGTGTTTTTTAGGCCTTTGCAAGCTATCGGAAGTGTGTGCGCGGCAGGAGAGACAAATCCATGTTTTCGCGCCTTTTTTGCGATTTCAAGGTCGAAAAACACATAGGCCCCAAAATGAAAGAAACGGCTGGCGCGCCAAAACTATGGCTTCAAACTTGATGAAAACAGTCTCTCCCATAATAACTCACAGGCTGCTTGTGTTTTTTAGGCCTTCGCAAGCTATCGGAAGTGTGTGCGCAGCAGGAGAGACAAATCTATGTTTTCGCGCCTGTTTTGCCATTTCCAGGTCGAAAAAAACACAGACCCCAAAAATAAAGAAACGGCTGTCCAGCCAAAACTGAGGCTTCAAACTTGATGAAAACAGTCTCTCCCACAATAACTCAAGGGCCGCTTGTGTTTTTTAGGCCTTCGCAAGCTATCGGAAGTGTGTGCGCGGCAGGAGAGACAAATCCATGTTTTCGCGCCTTTTTTGCGATTTCAAGGTCGAAAAACACATAGGCCCCAAAATGAAAGAAACGGCTGGCGCGCCAAAACTATGGCTTCAAACTTGATGAAAACAGTCTCTCCGATAATAACTCACGGGCTGCTTGTGTTTTTTAGGCCTTTGCAAGCTATCGGAAGTGTGTGCGCGGCAGGAGAGACAAATCTATGTTTTCGCGCCTTTTTTGCGATTTCAAGGTCGAAAAACACATAGTCCCCAAAATGAAAGAAACGGCTGGCGCGCCAAAACTATGGCTTCAAACTTGATGAAAACAGTCTCTCCCATAATAACCCACGGGCTGCTTGTGTTTTTTAGGCCTTTGCAAGCTATCGGAAGTGTGTGCGCGGCAGGAGAGACAAATCCATGTTTTCGCGCCTTTTTTGCGATTTCCAGGTCGAAAAACACACAGACCCCAAAAATAAAGAAACGGCTGTCCAGCCAAAACTGAGGCTTCAAACTTGATGAAAACAGTCTCTCCCACAATAACTCAAGGGCCGCTTGTGTTTTTTAGGCCTTCGCAAGCTATCGGAAGTGTGTGCGCGGCAGGAGAGACAAATCCATGTTTTCGCGCCTTTTTTGCGATTTCAAGGTCGAAAAACACATAGGCCCCAAAATGAAAGAAACGGCTGCCGCGCCAAAACTATGGCTTCAAACTTGATGAAAACAGTCTCTCCCATAATAACTCACGGGCTGCTTGTGTTTTTTAGGCCTTTGCACGCTATCGGAAGTGTGTGCGCGGCAGGAGAGACAAATCCATGTTTTCGCGCCTTTTTTGCCATTTCCAGGTCGAAAAACACAAAGGCCCCAAAAGTAAAGAAACGGCTGTCCAACCAAAACTGATGCTTCAAACTTGATGAAAACAGTCTCTCAGACAATAACTCAAGGGCCGCTTGTGTTTTTTAGGCCTTCGCAAGCTATCGGAAGTGTGTGCGCGGCAGGAGAGACAAATCCATGTTTTCGCAAATTTTTTGCGATTTCAAGGTCGAAAAACACATAGGCCCCAAAATGAAAGAAACGGCTGCCGCGCCAAAACTATGGCTTCAAACTTGATGAAAACAGTCTCTCCCATAATAACTCACAGGCTGCTTGTGTTTTTTAGGCCTTTGCAAGCTATCGGAAGTGTGTGCGCGGCAGGAGAGACAAATCCATGTTTTCGCGCCTTTTTTGCGATTTCAAGGTCGAAAAACACATAGGCCCCAAAATGAAAGAAACGGCTGGCGCGCCAAAACTATGGCTTCAAACTTGATGAAAACAGTCTCTCCCATAATAACTCACAGGCTGCTTGTGTTTTTTAGGCCTTCGCAAGCTATCGGAAGTGTGTGCGCAGCAGGAGAGACAAATCTATGTTTTCGCGCCTGTTTTGCCATTTCCAGGTCGAAAAAAACACAGACCCCAAAAATAAAGAAACGGCTGTCCAGCCAAAACTGAGGCTTCAAACTTGATGAAAACAGTCTCTCCCACAATAACTCAAGGGCCGCTTGTGTTTTTTAGGCCTTCGCAAGCTATCGGAAGTGTGTGCGCGGCAGGAGAGACAAATCCATGTTTTCGCGCCTTTTTTGCGATTTCAAGGTCGAAAAACACATAGGCCCCAAAATGAAAGAAACGGCTGGCGCGCCAAAACTATGGCTTCAAACTTGATGAAAACAGTCTCTCCGATAATAACTCACGGGCTGCTTGTGTTTTTTAGGCCTTTGCAAGCTATCGGAAGTGTGTGCGCGGCAGGAGAGACAAATCTATGTTTTCGCGCCTTTTTTGCGATTTCAAGGTCGAAAAACACATAGTCCCCAAAATGAAAGAAACGGCTGGCGCGCCAAAACTATGGCTTCAAACTTGATGAAAACAGTCTCTCCCATAATAACCCACGGGCTGCTTGTGTTTTTTAGGCCTTTGCAAGCTATCGGAAGTGTGTGCGCGGCAGGAGAGACAAATCCATGTTTTCGCGCCTTTTTTGCGATTTCCAGGTCGAAAAACACACAGACCCCAAAAATAAAGAAACGGCTGTCCAGCCAAAACTGAGGCTTCAAACTTGATGAAAACAGTCTATCCCACAATAACTCAATGGCCGCTTGTGTTTTTTAGGCCTTCGCAAGCTATCGGAAGTGTGTGCGCGGCAGGAGAGACAAATCCATGTTTTCGCGCATTTTTTGCGATTTCAAGGTCGAAAAACACATAGGCCCCAAAATGAAAGAAACGGCTGCCGCGCCAAAACTATGGCTTCAAACTTGATGAAAACAGTCTCTCCCATATTAACTCACGGGCTGATTGTGTTTTTTAGGCCTTCGCAAGCTATCGGAAGTGTGTGCGCAGCAGGAGAGACAAATCTATGTTTTCGCGCCTGTTTTGCCATTTCCAGGTCGAAATACACACAGACCCCAAAAATAAAGAAACGGCTGTCCAGCCAAAACTGAGGCTTCAAACTTGATGAAAACAGTCTCTCCCACAATAACTCAAGGGCCGCTTGTGTTTTTTAGGCCTTCGCAAGCTATCGGAAGTGTGTGCGCGGCAGGAGAGACAAATCCATGTTTTCGCGCATTTTTTGCGATTTCAAGGTCGAAAAACACATAGGCCCCAAAATGAAAGAAACGGCTGCCGCGCCAAAACTATGGCTTCAAACTTGATGAAAACAGTCTCTCCCATAATAACTCACGGGCTGCTTGTGTTTTTTAGGCCTTTGCAAGCTATCGGAAGTGTGTGCGCGGCAGGAGAGACAAATCCATGTTTTCGCGCCTTTATTGCGATTTCAAGGTCGAAAAACACATAGGCCCCAAAATGAAAGAAACGGCTGGCGCGCCAAAACTATGGCTTCAAACTTGATGAAAACAGTCTCTCCCATATTAACTCACGGGCTGATTGTGTTTTTTAGGCCTTCGCAAGCTATCGGAAGTGTGTGCGCAGCAGGAGAGACAAATCTATGTTTTCGCGCCTTTTTTGCCATTTCCAGGTCGAAAAACACACAGAACCCAAAAATAAAGCAACGGCTGTCCAGCCAAAACTGAGGCTTCAAACTTGATGAAAACAGTCTCTCCCACAATAACTCAAGGGCCGCTTGTGTTTTTTAGGCCTTCGCAAGCTATCGGAAGTGTGTGCGCGGCAGGAGAGACAAATCCATGTTTTCGCGCATTTTTTGCGATTTCAAGGTCGAAAAACACATAGGCCCCAAAATGAAAGAAACGGCTGCCGCGCCAAAACTATGGCTTCAAACTTGATGAAAACAGTCTCTCCCATAATAACTCACGGGCTGCTTGTGTTTTTTAGGCCTTCGCAAGCTATCGGAAGTGTGTGCGCAGCAGGAGAGACAAATCTATGTTTTCGCGCCTGTTTTGCCATTTCCAGGTCGAAAAACACACAGACCCCAAAAATAAAGAAACGGCTGTCCAGCCAAAACTGAGGCTTCAAACTTGATGAAAACAGTCTCTCCCACAATAACTCAAGGGCCGCTTGTGTTTTTTAGGCCTTTGCAAGCTATCGGAAGTGTGTGCGCAGCAGGAGAGACAAATCCATGTTTTCGCGCCTTTTTTGCGATTTCAAGGTCGAAAAACACATAGGCCCCAAAATGAAAGAAACGGCTGGCGCGCCAAAACTATGGCTTCAAACTTGATGAAAACAGTCTCTCCCATATTAACTCACGGGCTGCTTGTGTTTTTTAGGCCTTTGCAAGCTATCGGAAGTGTGTGCGCGGCAGGAGAGACAAATCCATGTTTTCGCGCCTTTTTTGCGATTTCAAGGTCGAAAAACACATAGGCCCCAAAATGAAAGAAACGGCTGGCGCGCCAAAACTATGGCTTCAAACTTGATGAAAACAGTCTCTCCCATAATAACTCACGGGCTGCTTGTGTTTTTTAGGCCTTTGCAAGCTATCGGAAGTGTGTGCGCGGCAGGAGAGACAAATCCATGTTTTCGCGCCTTTTTTGCGATTTCCAGGTCGAAAAACACACATACCCCAAAAATAAAGAAACGGCTGTCCAGCCAAAACTGAGGCTTCAAACTTGATGAAAACAGTCTCTCCCACAATAACTCAATGGCCGCTTGTGTTTTTTAGGCCTTCGCAAGCTATCGGAAGTGTGTGCGCGGCAGGAGAGACAAATCCATGTTTTCGCGCCTGTTTTGCCATTTCCAGGTCGAAAAACACACAGACCCCAAAAATAAAGAAACGGCTGTCCAGCCAAAACTGAGGCTTCAAACTTGATGAAAACAGTCTCTCCCACAATAACTCAAGGGCCGCTTGTGTTTTTTAGGCCTTCGCAAGCTATCGGAAGTGTGTGCGCGGCAGGAGAGACAAATCCATGTTTTCGCGCATTTTTTGCGATTTCAAGGTCGAAAAACACATAGGCCCCAAAATGAAAGAAACGGCTGCCGCGCCAAAACTATGGCTTCACACTTGATGAAAACAGTCTCTCCCATAATAACTCACAGGCTGCTTGTGTTTTTTAGGCCTTTGCAAGCTATCGGAAGTGTGTGCGCGGCAGGAGAGACAAATCCATGTTTTCGCGCCTTTTTTGCGATTTCCAGTTCGAAAAACACACAGACCCCAAAAATAAAGAAACGGCTGTCCAGCCAAAACTGAGGCTTCAAACTTGATGAAAACAGTCTCTCCCACAATAACTCAAGGGCCGCTTGTGTTTTTTAGGCCTTCGCAAGCTATCGGAAGTGTGTGCGCGGCAGGAGAGACAAATCCATGTTTTCGCGCATTTTTTGCGATTTCAAGGTCGAAAAACACATAGGCCCCAAAATGAAAGAAACGGCTGCCGCGCCAAAACTATGGCTTCAAACTTGATGAAAACAGTCTCTCCCATAATAACTCACAGGCTGCTTGTGTTTTTTAGGCCTTTGCAAGCTATCGGAAGTGTGTGCGCGGCAGGAGAGACAAATCCATGTTTTCGCGCCTTTTTTGCGATTTCAAGGTCGAAAAACACATAGGCCCCAAAATGAAAGAAACGGCTGGCGCGCCAAAACTATGGCTTCAAACTTGATGAAAACAGTCTCTCCCATATTAACTCACGGGCTGATTGTGTTTTTTAGGCCTTCGCAAGCTATCGGAAGTGTGTGCGCAGCAGGAGAGACAAATCTATGTTTTCACGCCTGTTTTGCCATTTCCAGGTCGAAAAACACACAGACCCCAAAAATAAAGAAACGGCTGTCCAGCCAAAACTGAGGCTTCAAACTTGATGAAAACAGTCTCTCCCACAATAACTCAAGGGCCGCTTGTGTTTTTTAGGCCTTTGCAAGCTATCGGAAGTGTGTGCGCAGCAGGAGAGACAAATCCATGTTTTCGCGCCTTTTTTGCGATTTCAAGGTCGAAAAACACATAGGCCCCAAAATGAAAGAAACGGCTGGCGCGCCAAAACTATGGCTTCAAACTTGATGAAAACAGTCTCTCCCATATTAACTCACGGGCTGCTTGTGTTTTTTAGGCCTTTGCAAGCTATCGGAAGTGTGTGCGCGGCAGGAGAGACAAATCCATGTTTTCGCGCCTTTTTTGCGATTTCAAGGTCGAAAAACACATAGGCCCCAAAATGAAAGAAACGGCTGGCGCGCCAAAACTATGGCTTCAAACTTGATGAAAACAGTCTCTCCCATAATAACTCACGGGCTGCTTGTGTTTTTTAGGCCTTTGCAAGCTATCGGAAGTGTGTGCGCGGCAGGAGAGACAAATCCATGTTTTCGCGCCTTTTTTGCGATTTCCAGGTCGAAAAACACACAGACCCCAAAAATAAAGAAACGGCTGTCCAGCCAAAACTGAGGCTTCAAACTTGATGAAAACAGTCTCTCCCACAATAACTCAATGGCCGCTTGTGTTTTTTAGGCCTTCGCAAGCTATCGGAAGTGTGTGCGCGGCAGGAGAGACAAATCCATGTTTTCGCGCATTTTTTGCGATTTCAAGGTCGAAAAACACATAGGCCCCAAAATGAAAGAAACGGCTGCCGCGCCAAAACTATGGCTTCAAACTTGATGAAAACAGTCTCTCCCATATTAACTCACGGGCTGATTGTGTTTTTTAGGCCTTCGCAAGCTATCGGAAGTGTGTGCGCAGCAGGAGAGACAAATCTATGTTTTCGCGCCTGTTTTGCCATTTCCAGGTCGAAATACACACAGACCCCAAAAATAAAGAAACGGCTGTCCAGCCAAAACTGAGGCTTCAAACTTGATGAAAACAGTCTCTCCCACAATAACTCAAGGGCCGCTTGTGTTTTTTAGGCCTTCGCAAGCTATCGGAAGTGTGTGCGCGGCAGGAGAGACAAATACATGTTTTCGCGCATTTTTTGCGATTTCAAGGTCGAAAAACACATAGGCCCCAAAATGAAAGAAACGGCTGCCGCGCCAAAACTATGGCTTCAAACTTGATGAAAACAGTCTCTCCCATAATAACTCACGGGCTGCTTGTGTTTTTTAGGCCTTTGCAAGCTATCGGAAGTGTGTGCGCGGCAGGAGAGACAAATCCATGTTTTCGCGCCTTTTTTGCGATTTCCAGTTCGAAAAACACACAGACCCCAAAAATAAAGAAACGGCTGTCCAGCCAAAACTGAGGCTTCAAACTTGATGAAAACAGTCTCTCCCACAATAACTCAAGGGCCGCTTGTGTTTTTTAGGCCTTCGCAAGCTATCGGAAGTGTGTGCGCGGCAGGAGAGACAAATCCATGTTTTCGCGCATTTTTTGCGATTTCAAGGTCGAAAAACACATAGGCCCCAAAATGAAAGAAACGGCTGGCGCGCCAAAACTATGGCTTCAAACTTGATGAAAACAGTCTCTCCCATATTAACTCACGGGCTGATTGTGTTTTTTAGGCCTTCGCAAGCTATCGGAAGTGTGTGCGCAGCAGGAGAGACAAATCTATGTTTTCGCGCCTGTTTTGCCATTTCCAGGTCGAAAAACACACAGACCCCAAAAATAAAGAAACGGCTGTCCAGCCAAAACTGAGGCTTCAAACTTGATGAAAACAGTCTCTCCCACAATAACTCAAGGGCCGCTTGTGTTTTTTAGGCCTTTGCAAGCTATCGGAAGTGTGTGCGCAGCAGGAGAGACAAATCCATGTTTTCGCGCCTTTTTTGCGATTTCAAGGTCGAAAAACACATAGGCCCCAAAATGAAAGAAACGGCTGGCGCGCCAAAACTATGGCTTCAAACTTGATGAAAACAGTCTCTCCCATATTAACTCACGGGCTGCTTGTGTTTTTTAGGCCTTTGCAAGCTATCGGAAGTGTGTGCGCGGCAGGAGAGACAAATCCATGTTTTCGCGCCTTTTTTGCGATTTCAAGGTCGAAAAACACATAGGCCCCAAAATGAAAGAAACGGCTGGCGCGCCAAAACTATGGCTTCAAACTTGATGAAAACAGTCTCTCCCATAATAACTCACGGGCTGCTTGTGTTTTTTAGGCCTTTGCAAGCTATCGGAAGTGTGTGCGCGGCAGGAGAGACAAATCCATGTTTTCGCGCCTTTTTTGCGATTTCCAGGTCGAAAAACACACAGACCCCAAAAATAAAGAAACGGCTGTCCAGCCAAAACTGAGGCTTCAAACTTGATGAAAACAGTCTCTCCCACAATAACTCAATGGCCGCTTGTGTTTTTTAGGCCTTCGCAAGCTATCGGAAGTGTGTGCGCGGCAGGAGAGACAAATCCATGTTTTCGCGCATTTTTTGCGATTTCAAGGTCGAAAAACACATAGGCCCCAAAATGAAAGAAACGGCTGCCGCGCCAAAACTATGGCTTCAAACTTGATGAAAACAGTCTCTCCCATATTAACTCACGGGCTGATTGTGTTTTTTAGGCCTTCGCAAGCTATCGGAAGTGTGTGCGCAGCAGGAGAGACAAATCTATGTTTTCGCGCCTGTTTTGCCATTTCCAGGTCGAAATACACACAGACCCCAAAAATAAAGAAACGGCTGTCCAGCCAAAACTGAGGCTTCAAACTTGATGAAAACAGTCTCTCCCACAATAACTCAAGGGCCGCTTGTGTTTTTTAGGCCTTCGCAAGCTATCGGAAGTGTGTGCGCGGCAGGAGAGACAAATACATGTTTTCGCGCATTTTTTGCGATTTCAAGGTCGAAAAACACATAGGCCCCAAAATGAAAGAAACGGCTGCCGCGCCAAAACTATGGCTTCAAACTTGATGAAAACAGTCTCTCCCATAATAACTCACGGGCTGCTTGTGTTTTTTAGGCCTTTGCAAGCTATCGGAAGTGTGTGCGCGGCAGGAGAGACAAATCCATGTTTTCGCGCCTTTTTTGCGATTTCAAGGTCGAAAAACACATAGGCCCCAAAATGAAAGAAACAGCTGGCGCGCCAAAACTATGGCTTCAAACTTGATGAAAACAGTCTCTCCCATATTAACTCACGGGCTGATTGTGTTTTTTAGGCCTTCGCAAGCTATCGGAAGTGTGTGCGCAGCAGGAGAGACAAATCTATGTTTTCGCGCCTTTTTTGCCATTTCCAGGTCGAAAAACACACAGAACCCAAAAATAAAGAAACGGCTGTCCAGCCAAAACTGAGGCTTCAAACTTGATGAAAACAGTCTCTCCCACAATAACTCAAGGGCCGCTTGTGTTTTTTAGGCCTTCGCAAGCTATCAGAAGTGTGTGCGCGGCAGGAGAGACAAATCCATGTTTTTGCGCATTTTTTGCGATTTCAAGGTCGAAAAACACATAGGCCCCAAAATGAAAGAAACGGCTGCCGCGCCAAAACTATGGCTTCAAACTTGATGAAAACAGTCTCTCCCATATTAACTCACGGGCTGATTGTGTTTTTTAGGCCTTCGCAAGCTATCGGAAGTGTGTGCGCAGCAGGAGAGACAAATCTATGTTTTCGCGCCTTTTTTGCCATTTCCAGGTCGAAAAACACACAGAACCCAAAAATAAAGCAACGGCTGTCCAGCCAAAACTGAGGCTTCAAACTTGATGAAAACAGTCTCTCCCATAATAACTCACAGGCTGCTTGTGTTTTTTAGGCCTTTGCAAGCTATCGGAAGTGTGTGCGCGGCAGGAGAGACAAATCCATGTTTTCGCGCCTTTTTTGCGATTTCAAGGTCGAAAAACACATAGGCCCCAAAATGAAAGAAACGGCTGGCGCGCCAAAACTATGGCTTCAAACTTGATGAAAACAGTCTCTCCCATATTAACTCACGGGCTGATTGTGTTTTTTAGGCCTTCGCAAGCTATCGGAAGTGTGTGCGCAGCAGGAGAGACAAATCTATGTTTTCGCGCCTGTTTTGCCATTTCCAGGTCGAAAAACACAAAGGCCCCAAAAGTAAAGAAACGGCTGTCCAACCAAAACTGATGCTTCAAACTTGATGAAAACAGTCTCTCAGACAATAACTCAAGGGCCGCTTGTGTTTTTTAGGCCTTCGCAAGCTATCGGAAGTGTGTGCGCGGCAGGAGAGACAAATCCATGTTTTCGCAAATTTTTTGCGATTTCAAGGTCGAAAAACACATAGGCCCCAAAATGAAAGAAACGGCTGCCGCGCCAAAACTATGGCTTCAAACTTGATGAAAACAGTCTCTCCCATAATAACTCACAGGCTGCTTGTGTTTTTTAGGCCTTTGCAAGCTATCGGAAGTGTGTGCGCGGCAGGAGAGACAAATCCATGTTTTCGCGCCTTTTTTGCGATTTCAAGGTCGAAAAACACATAGGCCCCAAAATGAAAGAAACGGCTGGCGCGCCAAAACTATGGCTTCAAACTTGATGAAAACAGTCTCTCCCATATTAACTCACGGGCTGATTGTGTTTTTTAGGCCTTCGCAAGCTATCGGAAGTGTGTGCGCAGCAGGAGAGACAAATCTATGTTTTCGCGCCTGTTTTGCCATTTCCAGGTCGAAAAACACACAGACCCCAAAAATAAAGAAACGGCTGTCCAGCCAAAACTGAGGCTTCAAACTTGATGAAAACAGTCTCTCCCACAATAACTCAAGGGCCGCTTGTGTTTTTTAGGCCTTTGCAAGCTATCGGAAGTGTGTGCGCGGCAGGAGAGACAAATCCATGTTTTCGCGCCTTTTTTGCGATTTCAAGGTCGAAAAACACATAGGCCCCAAAATGAAAGAAACGGCTGGCACGCCAAAACTATGGCTTCAAACTTGATGAAAACAGTCTCTCCGATAATAACTCACGGGCTGCTTGTGTTTTTTAGGCCTTTGCAAGCTATCGGAAGTGTGTGCGCGGCAGGAGAGACAAATCCATGTTTTCGCGCCTTTTTTGCGATTTCAAGGTCGAAAAACACATAGTCCCCAAAATGAAAGAAACGGCTGGCGCGCCAAAACTATGGCTTCAAACTTGATGAAAACAGTCTCTCCCATAATAACCCACGGGCTGCTTGTGTTTTTTAGGCCTTTGCAAGCTATCGGAAGTGTGTGCGCGTCAGGAGAGACAAATCCATGTTTTCGCGCCTTTTTTGCGATTTCCAGGTCGAAAAACACACAGACCCCAAAAATAAAGAAACGGCTGTCCAGCCAAAACTGAGGCTTCAAACTTGATGAAAACAGTCTCTCCCACAATAACTCAAGGGCCGCTTGTGTTTTTTAGGCCTTCGCAAGCTATCGGAAGTGTGTGCGCGGCAGGAGAGACAAATCCATGTTTTCGCGTATTTTTTGCGATTTCAAGGTCGAAAAACACATAGGCCCCAAAATGAAAGAAACGGCTGCCGCGCCAAAACTATGGCTTCACACTTGATGAAAACAGTCTCTCCCATAATAACTCACAGGCTGCTTGTGTTTTTTAGGCCTTTGCAAGCTATCGGAAGTGTGTGCGCGGCAGGAGAGACAAATCCATGTTTTCGCGCCTTTTTTGCGATTTCAAGGTCGAAAAACACATAGGCCCCAAAATGAAAGAAACGGCTGGCGCGCCAAAACTATGGCTTCAAACTTGATGAAAACAGTCTCTCCCATATTAACTCACGGGCTGATTGTGTTTTTTAGGCCTTCGCAAGCTATCGGAAGTGTGTGCGCAGCAGGAGAGACAAATCTATGTTTTCGCGCCTATTTTGCCATTTCCAGGTCGAAAAACACACAGAACCCAAAAATAAAGCAACGGCTGTCCAGACAAAACTGAGGCTTCAAACTTGATGAAAACAGTCTCTCCCACAATAACTCAAGGGCCGCTTGTGTTTTTTAGGCCTTCGCAAGCTATCGGAAGTGTGTGCGCGGCAGGAGAGACAAATCCATGTTTTCGCGCATTTTTTGCGATTTTAAGGTCGAAAAACACATAGGCCCCAAAATGAAAGAAACGGCTGCCGCGCCAAAACTATGGCTTCACACTTGATGAAAACAGTCTCTCCCATAATAACTCACAGGCTGCTTGTGTTTTTTAGGCCTTTGCAAGCTATCGGAAGTGTGTGCGCGGCAGGAGAGACAAATCCATGTTTTCGCGCCTTTTTTGCGATTTCAAGGTCGAAAAACACATAGGCCCCAAAATGAAAGAAACGGCTGGCGCGCCAAAACTATGGCTTCAAACTTGATGAAAACAGTCTCTCCCATATTAACTCACGGGCTGATTGTGTTTTTTAGGCCTTCGCAAGCTATCGGAAGTGTGTGCGCAGCAGGAGAGACAAATCTATGTTTTCGCGCCTGTTTTGCCATTTCCAGGTCGAAAAACACATAGGCCCCAAAATGAAAGAAACGGCTGGCGCGCCAAAACTATGGCTTCAAACTTGATGAAAACAGTCTCTCCCATAATAACTCACGGGCTGCTTGTGTTTTTTAGGCCTTTGCAAGCTATCGGAAGTGTGTGCGCGGCAGGAGAGACAAATCCATGTTTTCGCGCCTTTTTTGCGATTTCAAGGTCGAAAAACACATAGGCCCCAAAATGAAAGAAACGGCTGGCGCGCCAAAACTATGGCTTCAAACTTGATGAAAACAGTCTTTCCCATAATAACTCACGGGCTGCTTGTGTTTTTTAGGCCTTTGCAAGCTATCGGAAGTGTGTGCGCGGCAGGAGAGACAAATCCATGTTTTCGCGCCTTTTTTGCGATTTCAAGGTCGAAAAACACATAGGCCCCAAAATGAAAGAAACGGCTGGCGCGCCGAAACTATGGCTTCAAACTTGATGAAAACAGTCTCTCCCATATTAACTCACGGGCTGATTGTGTTTTTTAGGCCTTCGCAAGCTATCGGAAGTGTGTGCGCAGCAGGAGAGACAAATCTATGTTTTCGCGCCTGTTTTGCCATTTCCAGGTCGAAATACACACAGACCCCAAAAATAAAGAAACGGCTGTCCAGCCAAAACTATGGCTTCAAACTTGATGAAAACAGTCTCTCCCACAATAACTCAAGGGCCGCTTGTGTTTTTTAGGCCTTCGCAAGCTATCGGAAGTGTGTGCGCGGCAGGAGAGACAAATCCATGTTTTCGCGCATTTTTTGCGATTTCAAGGTCGAAAAACACATAGGCCCCAAAATGAAAGAAACGGCTGCCGCGCCAAAACTATGGCTTCAAACTTGATGAAAACAGTCTCTCCCATAATAACTCACGGGCTGCTTGTGTTTTTTAGGCCTTTGCAAGCTATCGGAAGTGTGTGCGCGGCAGGAGAGACAAATCCATGTTTTCGCGCCTTTATTGCGATTTCAAGGTCGAAAAACACATAGGCCCCAAAATGAAAGAAACGGCTGGCGCGCCAAAACTATGGCTTCAAACTTGATGAAAACAGTCTCTCCCATATTAACTCACGGGCTGATTGTGTTTTTTAGGCCTTCGCAAGCTATCGGAAGTGTGTGCGCAGCAGGAGAGACAAATCTATGTTTTCGCGCCTTTTTTGCCATTTCCAGGTCGAAAAACACACAGAACCCAAAAATAAAGCAACGGCTGTCCAGCCAAAACTGAGGCTTCAAACTTGATGAAAACAGTCTCTCCCACAATAACTCAAGGGCCGCTTGTGTTTTTTAGGCCTTCGCAAGCTATCGGAAGTGTGTGCGCGGCAGGAGAGACAAATCCATGTTTTCGCGCATTTTTTGCGATTTTAAGGTCGAAAAACACATAGGCCCCAAAATGAAAGAAACGGCTGCCGCGCCAAAACTATGGCTTCACACTTGATGAAAACAGTCTCTCCCATAATAACTCACAGGCTGCTTGTGTTTTTTAGGCCTTTGCAAGCTATCGGAAGTGTGTGCGCGGCAGGAGAGACAAATCCATGTTTTCGCGCCTTTTTTGCGATTTCAAGGTCGAAAAACACATAGGCCCCAAAATGAAAGAAACGGCTGGCGCGCCAAAACTATGGCTTCAAACTTGATGAAAACAGTCTCTCCCATATTAACTCACGGGCTGATTGTGTTTTTTAGGCCTTCGCAAGCTATCGGAAGTGTGTGCGCAGCAGGAGAGACAAATCTATGTTTTCGCGCCTGTTTTGCCATTTCCAGGTCGAAAAACACATAGGCCCCAAAATGAAAGAAACGGCTGGCGCGCCAAAACTATGGCTTCAAACTTGATGAAAACAGTCTCTCCCATAATAACTCACGGGCTGCTTGTGTTTTTTAGGCCTTTGCAAGCTATCGGAAGTGTGTGCGCGGCAGGAGAGACAAATCCATGTTTTCGCGCCTTTTTTGCGATTTCAAGGTCGAAAAACACATAGGCCCCAAAATGAAAGAAACGGCTGGCGCGCCAAAACTATGGCTTCAAACTTGATGAAAACAGTCTTTCCCATAATAACTCACGGGCTGCTTGTGTTTTTTAGGCCTTTGCAAGCTATCGGAAGTGTGTGCGCGGCAGGAGAGACAAATCCATGTTTTCGCGCCTTTTTTGCGATTTCAAGGTCGAAAAACACATAGGCCCCAAAATGAAAGAAACGGCTGCCGCGCCAAAACTATGGCTTCAAACTTGATGAAAACAGTCTCTCCCATAATAACTCACGGGCTGCTTGTGTTTTTTAGGCCTTTGCAAGCTATCGGAAGTGTGTGCGCGGCAGGAGAGACAAATCCATGTTTTCGCGCATTTTTTGCGATTTCAAGGTCGAAAAACACATAGGCCCCAAAATGAAAGAAACGGCTGGCGCGCCAAAACTATGGCTTCAAACTTGATGAAAACAGTCTCTCCCATAATAACTCACGGGCTGCTTGTGTTTTTTAGGCCTTTGCAAGCTATCGGAAGTGTGTGCGCGGCAGGAGAGACAAATCCATGTTTTCGCGCATTTTTTGCGATTTCAAGGTCGAAAAACACATAGGCCCCAAAATGAAAGAAACGGCTGGCGCGCCAAAACTATGGCTTCAAACTTGATGAAAACAGTCTCTCCCATAATAACTCACGGGCTGCTTGTGTTTTTTAGGCCTTTGCAAGCTATCGGAAGTGTGTGCGCGGCAGGAGAGACAAATCCATGTTTTCGCGCCTTTTTTGCGATTTCAAGGTCGAAAAACACATAGGCCCCAAAATGAAAGAAACGGCTGCCGCGCCAAAACTATGGCTTCAAACTTGATGAAAACAGTCTCTCCCATAATAACTCACGGGCTGCTTGTGTTTTTTAGGCCTTTGCAAGCTATCGGAAGTGTGTGCGCGGCAGGAGAGACAAATCCATGTTTTCGCGCATTTTTTGCGATTTCAAGGTCGAAAAACACATAGGCCCCAAAATGAAAGAAACGGCTGGCGCGCCAAAACTATGGCTTCAAACTTGATGAAAACAGTCTCTCCCATAATAACTCACGGGCTGCTTGTGTTTTTTAGGCCTTTGCAAGCTATCGGAAGTGTGTGCGCGGCAGGAGAGACAAATCCATGTTTTCGCGCATTTTTTGCGATTTCAAGGTCGAAAAACACATAGGCCCCAAAATGAAAGAAACGGCTGGCGCGCCAAAACTATGGCTTCAAACTTGATGAAAACAGTCTCTCCCATAATAACTCACGGGCTGCTTGTGTTTTTTAGGCCTTTGCAAGCTATCGGAAGTGTGTGCGCGGCAGGAGAGACAAATCCATGTTTTCGCGCCTTTTTAGCGATTTCAAGGTCGAAAAACACATAGGCCCCAAAATGAAAGAAACGGCTGCCGCGCCAAAACTATGGCTTCAAACTTGATGAAAACAGTCTCTCCCATAATAACTCACGGGCTGCTTGTGTTTTTTAGGCCTTTGCAAGCTATCGGAAGTGTGTGCGCGGCAGGAGAGACAAATCCATGTTTTCGCGCCTTTTTAGCGATTTCAAGGTCGAAAAACACATAGGCCCCAAAATGAAAGAAACGGCTGGCGCGCCAAAACTATGGCTTCAAACTTGATGAAAACAGTCTCTCCCATAATAACTCACGGGCTGCTTGTGTTTTTTAGGCCTTTGCAAGCTATCGGAAGTGTGTGCGCGGCAGGAGAGACAAATCCATGTTTTCGCGCCTTTTTTGCGATTTCAAGGTCGAAAAACACATAGGCCCCAAAATGAAAGAAACGGCTGGCGCGCCAAAACTATGGCTTCAAACTTGATGAAAACAGTCTCTCCCATAATAACTCACAGGCTGCTTGTGTTTTTTAGGCCTTTGCAAGCTATCGGAAGTGTGTGCGCGGCAGGAGAGACAAATCCATGTTTTCGCGCCTTTTTTGCGATTTCAAGGTCGAAAAACACATAGGCCCCAAAATGAAAGAAACGGCTGGCGCGCCAAAACTATGGCTTCAAACTTGATGAAAACAGTCTCTCCCATAATAACTCACGGGCTGCTTGTGTTTTTTAGGCCTTTGCAAGCTATCGGAAGTGTGTGCGCGGCAGGAGAGACAAATCCATGTTTTCGCGCCTTTTTAGCGATTTCAAGGTCGAAAAACACATAGGCCCCAAAATGAAAGAAACGGCTGGCGCGCCAAAACTATGGCTTCAAACTTGATGAAAACAGTCTCTCCCATAATAACTCACGGGCTGCTTGTGTTTTTTAGGCCTTTGCAAGCTATCGGAAGTGTGTGCGCGGCAGGAGAGACAAATCCATGTTTTCGCGCATTTTTTGCGATTTCAAGGTCGAAAAACACATAGGCCCCAAAATGAAAGAAACGGCTGGCGCGCCAAAACTATGGCTTCAAACTTGATGAAAACAGTCTCTCCCATAATAACTCACGGGCTGCTTGTGTTTTTTAGGCCTTTGCAAGCTATCGGAAGTGTGTGCGCGGCAGGAGAGACAAATCCATGTTTTCGCGCCTTTTTAGCGATTTCACGGTCGAAAAACACATAGGCCCCAAAATGAAAGAAACGGCTGCCGCGCCAAAACTATGGCTTCAAACTTGATGAAAACAGTCTCTCCCATATTAACTCACGGGCTGATTGTGTTTTTTAGGCCTTCGCAAGCTATCGGAAGTGTGTGCGCAGCAGGAGAGACAAATCTATGTTTTCGCGCCTTTTTTGCGATTTCAAGGTCGAAAAACACATAGGCCCCAAAATGAAAGAAACGGCTGGCGCGCCAAAACTATGGCTTCAAACTTGATGAAAACAGTCTCTCCCATATTAACTCACGGGCTGATTGTGTTTTTTAGGCCTTCGCAAGCTATCGGAAGTGTGTGCGCAGCAGGAGAGACAAATCTATGTTTTCGCGCCTTTTTTGCGATTTCAAGGTCGAAAAACACATAGGCCCCAAAATGAAAGAAACGGCTGGCGCGCCAAAACTATGGCTTCAAACTTGATGAAAACAGTCTCTCCCATAATAACTCACGGGCTGCTTGTGTTTTTTAGGCCTTTGCAAGCTATCGGAAGTGTGTGCGCGGCAGGAGAGACAAATCCATGTTTTCGCGCCTTTTTTGCGATTTCAAGGTCGAAAAACACATAGGCCCCAAAATGAAAGAAACGGCTGGCGCGCCAAAACTATGGCTTCAAACTTGATGAAAACAGTCTCTCCCATAATAACTCACGGGCTGCTTGTGTTTTTTAGGCCTTTGCAAGCTATCGGAAGTGTGTGCGCGGCAGGAGAGACAAATCCATGTTTTCGCGCCTTTTTAGCGATTTCAAGGTCGAAAAACACATAGGCCCCAAAATGAAAGAAACGGCTGGCGCGCCAAAACTATGGCTTCAAACTTGATGAAAACAGTCTCTCCCATAATAACTCACGGGCTGCTTGTGTTTTTTAGGCCTTTGCAAGCTATCGGAAGTGTGTGCGCGGCAGGAGAGACAAATCCATGTTTTCGCGCATTTTTTGCGATTTCAAGGTCGAAAAACACATAGGCCCCAAAATGAAAGAAACGGCTGGCGCGCCAAAACTATGGCTTCAAACTTGATGAAAACAGTCTCTCCCATAATAACTCACGGGCTGCTTGTGTTTTTTAGGCCTTTGCAAGCTATCGGAAGTGTGTGCGCGGCAGGAGAGACAAATCCATGTTTTCGCGCCTTTTTAGCGATTTCACGGTCGAAAAACACATAGGCCCCAAAATGAAAGAAACGGCTGCCGCGCCAAAACTATGGCTTCAAACTTGATGAAAACAGTCTCTCCCATATTAACTCACGGGCTGATTGTGTTTTTTAGGCCTTCGCAAGCTATCGGAAGTGTGTGCGCAGCAGGAGAGACAAATCTATGTTTTCGCGCCTTTTTTGCCATTTCCAGGTCGAAAAACACACAGACCCCAAAAATAAAGAAACGTCTGTCCAGCCAAAACTGAGGCTTCAAACTTGATGAAAACAGTCTCTCCCAAAATAACTCAAGGGCCGCTTGTGTTTTTTAGGCCTTCGCAAGCTATCGGAAGTGTGTGCGCGGCAGGAGAGACAAATCCATGTTTTCGCGCCTTTTTTGCGATTTCAAGGTCGAAAAACACATAGGCCCCAAAATGAAAGAAACGGCTGGCGCGCCAAAACTATGGCTTCAAACTTGATGAAAACAGTCTCTCCCATAATAACTCACGGGCTGCTTGTGTTTTTTAGGCCTTTGCAAGCTATCGGAAGTGTGTGCGCGGCAGGAGAGACAAATCCATGTTTTCGCGCCTTTTTTGCCATTTCCAGGTCGAAAAACACACAGACCCCAAAAATAAAGAAACGTCTGTCCAGCCAAAACTGAGGCTTCAAACTTGATGAAAACAGTCTCTCCCAAAATAACTCAAGGGCCGCTTGTGTTTTTTAGGCCTTCGCAAGCTATCGGAAGTGTGTGCGCGGCAGGAGAGACAAATCCATGTTTTCGCGCCTTTTTTGCGATTTCAAGGTCGAAAAACACATAGGCCCCAAAATGAAAGAAACGGCTGGCGCGCCAAAACTATGGCTTCAAACTTGATGAAAACAGTCTCTCCCATAATAACTCACGGGCTGCTTGTGTTTTTTAGGCCTTTGCAAGCTATCGGAAGTGTGTGCGCGGCAGGAGAGACAAATCCATGTTTTCGCGCCTTTTTTGCGATTTCAAGGTCGAAAAACACATAGGCCCCAAAATGAAAGAAACGGCTGGCGCGCCAAAACTATGGCTTCAAACTTGATGAAAACAGTCTCTCCCATAATAACTCACGGGCTGCTTGTGTTTTTTAGGCCTTTGTAAGCTATCGGAAGTGTGTGCGCGGCAGGAGAGACAAATCCATGTTTTCGCGCCTTTTTTGCGATTTCAAGGTCGAAAAACACATAGGCCCCAAAATGAAAGAAACGGCTGGCGCGCCAAAACTATGGCTTCAAACTTGATGAAAACAGTCTCTCCCATAATAACTCACGGGCCGCTTGTGTTTTTTAGGCCTTTGCAAGCTATCGGAAGTGTGTGCGCGGCAGGAGAGACAAGTCCATGTTTTCGCGCCTTTTTTGCGATTTCAAGGTCGAAAAACACATAGGCCCCAAAATGAAAGAAACGGCTGGCGCGCCAAAACTATGGCTTCAAACTTGATGAAAACAGTCTCTCCCATATTAACTCACGGGCTGATTGTGTTTTTTAGGCCTTCGCAAGCTATCGGAAGTGTGTGCGCAGCAGGAGAGACAAATCTATGTTTTCGCGCCTGTTTTGCCATTTCCAGGTCGAAAAACACACAGACCCCAAAAATAAAGAAACGGCTGTCCAGCCAAAACTGAGGCTTCAAACTTGATGAAAACAGTCTCTCCCATAATAACTCACAGGCTGCTTGTGTTTTTTAGGCCTTTGCAAGCTATCGGAAGTGTGTGCGCGGCAGGAGAGACAAATCCATGTTTTCGCGCCTTTTTTGCGATTTCAAGGTCGAAAAACACATAGGCCCCAAAATGAAAGAAACGGCTGGCGCGCCAAAACTATGGCTTCAAACTTGATGAAAACAGTCTCTCCCATATTAACTCACGGGCTGATTGTGTTTTTTAGGCCTTCGCAAGCTATCGGAAGTGTGTGCGCAGCAGGAGAGACAAATCTATGTTTTCGCGCCTGTTTTGCCATTTCCAGGTCGAAAAACACACAGACCCCAAAAATAAAGAAACGGCTGTCCAGCCAAAACTGAGGCTTCAAACTTGATGAAAACAGTCTCTCCCACAATAACTCAAGGGCCGCTTGTGTTTTTTAGGCCTTCGCAAGCTATCGGAAGTGTGTGCGCGGCAGGAGAGACAAATCCATGTTTTCGCGCCTTTTTTGCGATTTCAAGGTCGAAAAACACATAGGCCCCAAAATGAAAGAAACGGCTGCCGCGCCAAAACTATGGCTTCAAACTTGATGAAAACAGTCTCTCCCATAATAACTCACGGGCTGCTTGTGTTTTTTAGGCCTTTGCACGCTATCGGAAGTGTGTGCGCGGCAGGAGAGACAAATCCATGTTTTCGCGCCTTTTTTGCCATTTCCAGGTCGAAAAACACAAAGGCCCCAAAAGTAAAGAAACGGCTGTCCAACCAAAACTGATGCTTCAAACTTGATGAAAACAGTCTCTCAGACAATAACTCAAGGGCCGCTTGTGTTTTTTAGGCCTTCGCAAGCTATCGGAAGTGTGTGCGCGGCAGGAGAGACAAATCCATGTTTTCGCAAATTTTTTGCGATTTCAAGGTCGAAAAACACATAGGCCCCAAAATGAAAGAAACGGCTGCCGCGCCAAAACTATGGCTTCAAACTTGATGAAAACAGTCTCTCCCATAATAACTCACAGGCTGCTTGTGTTTCTTAGGCCTTTGCAAGCTATCGGAAGTGTGTGCGCGGCAGGAGAGACAAATCCATGTTTTCGCGCCTTTTTTGCGATTTCAAGGTCGAAAAACACATAGGCCCCAAAATGAAAGAAACGGCTGGCGCGCCAAAACTATGGCTTCAAACTTGATGAAAACAGTCTCTCCCATATTAACTCACGGGCTGATTGTGTTTTTTAGGCCTTCGCAAGCGATCGGAAGTGTGTGCGCAGCAGGAGAGACAAATCTATGTTTTCGCGCCTGTTTTGCCATTTCCAGGTCGAAAAACACACAGACCCCAAAAATAAAGAAACGGCTGTCCAGCCAAAACTGAGGCTTCAAACTTGATGAAAACAGTCTCTCCCACAATAACTCAAGGGCCGCTTGTGTTTTTTAGGCCTTTGCAAGCTATCGGAAGTGTGTGCGCGGCAGGAGAGACAAATCCATGTTTTCGCGCCTTTTTTGCGATTTCAAGGTCGAAAAACACATAGGCCCCAAAATGAAAGAAACGGCTGGCACGCCAAAACTATGGCTTCAAACTTGATGAAAACAGTCTCTCCGATAATAACTCACGGGCTGCTTGTGTTTTTTAGGCCTTTGCAAGCTATCGGAAGTGTGTGCGCGGCAGGAGAGACAAATCCATGTTTTCGCGCCTTTTTTGCGATTTCAAGGTCGAAAAACACATAGTCCCCAAAATGAAAGAAACGGCTGGCGCGCCAAAACTATGGCTTCAAACTTGATGAAAACAGTCTCTCCCATAATAACCCACGGGCTGCTTGTGTTTTTTAGGCCTTTGCAAGCTATCGGAAGTGTGTGCGCGTCAGGAGAGACAAATCCATGTTTTCGCGCCTTTTTTGCGATTTCCAGGTCGAAAAACACACAGACCCCAAAAATAAAGAAACGGCTGTCCAGCCAAAACTGAGGCTTCAAACTTGATGAAAACAGTCTCTCCCACAATAACTCAAGGGCCGCTTGTGTTTTTTAGGCCTTCGCAAGCTATCGGAAGTGTGTGCGCGGCAGGAGAGACAAATCCATGTTTTCGCGCATTTTTTGCGATTTCAAGGTCGAAAAACACATAGGCCCCAAAATGAAAGAAACGGCTGCCGCGCCAAAACTATGGCTTCACACTTGATGAAAACAGTCTCTCCCATAATAACTCACAGGCTGCTTGTGTTTTTTAGGCCTTTGCAAGCTATCGGAAGTGTGTGCGCGGCAGGAGAGACAAATCCATGTTTTCGCGCCTTTTTTGCGATTTCAAGGTCGAAAAACACATAGGCCCCAAAATGAAAGAAACGGCTGGCGCGCCAAAACTATGGCTTCAAACTTGATGAAAACAGTCTCTCCCATATTAACTCACGGGCTGATTGTGTTTTTTAGGCCTTCGCAAGCTATCGGAAGTGTGTGCGCAGCAGGAGAGACAAATCTATGTTTTCGCGCCTTTTTTGCCATTTCCAGGTCGAAAAACACACAGAACCCAAAAATAAAGCAACGGCTGTCCAGACAAAACTGAGGCTTCAAACTTGATGAAAACAGTCTCTCCCACAATAACTCAAGGGCCGCTTGTGTTTTTTAGGCCTTCGCAAGCTATCGGAAGTGTGTGCGCGGCAGGAGAGACAAATCCATGTTTTCGCGCATTTTTTGCGATTTTAAGGTCGAAAAACACATAGGCCCCAAAATGAAAGAAACGGCTGCCGCGCCAAAACTATGGCTTCACACTTGATGAAAACAGTCTCTCCCATAATAACTCACAGGCTGCTTGTGTTTTTTAGGCCTTTGCAAGCTATCGGAAGTGTGTGCGCGGCAGGAGAGACAAATCCATGTTTTCGCGCCTTTTTTGCGATTTCAAGGTCGAAAAACACATAGGCCCCAAAATGAAAGAAACGGCTGGCGCGCCAAAACTATGGCTTCAAACTTGATGAAAACAGTCTCTCCCATATTAACTCACGGGCTGATTGTGTTTTTTAGGCCTTCGCAAGCTATCGGAAGTGTGTGCGCAGCAGGAGAGACAAATCTATGTTTTCGCGCCTGTTTTGCCATTTCCAGGTCGAAAAACACATAGGCCCCAAAATGAAAGAAACGGCTGGCGCGCCAAAACTATGGCTTCAAACTTGATGAAAACAGTCTCTCCCATAATAACTCACGGGCTGCTTGTGTTTTTTAGGCCTTTGCAAGCTATCGGAAGTGTGTGCGCGGCAGGAGAGACAAATCCATGTTTTCGCGCCTTTTTTGCGATTTCAAGGTCGAAAAACACATAGGCCCCAAAATGAAAGAAACGGCTGGCGCGCCAAAACTATGGCTTCAAACTTGATGAAAACAGTCTTTCCCATAATAACTCACGGGCTGCTTGTGTTTTTTAGGCCTTTGCAAGCTATCGGAAGTGTGTGCGCGGCAGGAGAGACAAATCCATGTTTTCGCGCCTTTTTTGCGATTTCAAGGTCGAAAAACACATAGGCCCCAAAATGAAAGAAACGGCTGGCGCGCCGAAACTATGGCTTCAAACTTGATGAAAACAGTCTCTCCCATATTAACTCACGGGCTGATTGTGTTTTTTAGGCCTTCGCAAGCTATCGGAAGTGTGTGCGCAGCAGGAGAGACAAATCTATGTTTTCGCGCCTGTTTTGCCATTTCCAGGTCGAAATACACACAGACCCCAAAAATAAAGAAACGGCTGTCCAGCCAAAACTATGGCTTCAAACTTGATGAAAACAGTCTCTCCCACAATAACTCAAGGGCCGCTTGTGTTTTTTAGGCCTTCGCAAGCTATCGGAAGTGTGTGCGCGGCAGGAGAGACAAATCCATGTTTTCGCGCATTTTTTGCGATTTCAAGGTCGAAAAACACATAGGCCCCAAAATGAAAGAAACGGCTGCCGCGCCAAAACTATGGCTTCAAACTTGATGAAAACAGTCTCTCCCATAATAACTCACGGGCTGCTTGTGTTTTTTAGGCCTTTGCAAGCTATCGGAAGTGTGTGCGCGGCAGGAGAGACAAATCCATGTTTTCGCGCCTTTATTGCGATTTCAAGGTCGAAAAACACATAGGCCCCAAAATGAAAGAAACGGCTGGCGCGCCAAAACTATGGCTTCAAACTTGATGAAAACAGTCTCTCCCATATTAACTCACGGGCTGATTGTGTTTTTTAGGCCTTCGCAAGCTATCGGAAGTGTGTGCGCAGCAGGAGAGACAAATCTATGTTTTCGCGCCTTTTTTGCCATTTCCAGGTCGAAAAACACACAGAACCCAAAAATAAAGCAACGGCTGTCCAGCCAAAACTGAGGCTTCAAACTTGATGAAAACAGTCTCTCCCACAATAACTCAAGGGCCGCTTGTGTTTTTTAGGCCTTCGCAAGCTATCGGAAGTGTGTGCGCGGCAGGAGAGACAAATCCATGTTTTCGCGCATTTTTTGCGATTTTAAGGTCGAAAAACACATAGGCCCCAAAATGAAAGAAACGGCTGCCGCGCCAAAACTATGGCTTCACACTTGATGAAAACAGTCTCTCCCATAATAACTCACAGGCTGCTTGTGTTTTTTAGGCCTTTGCAAGCTATCGGAAGTGTGTGCGCGGCAGGAGAGACAAATCCATGTTTTCGCGCCTTTTTTGCGATTTCAAGGTCGAAAAACACATAGGCCCCAAAATGAAAGAAACGGCTGGCGCGCCAAAACTATGGCTTCAAACTTGATGAAAACAGTCTCTCCCATATTAACTCACGGGCTGATTGTGTTTTTTAGGCCTTCGCAAGCTATCGGAAGTGTGTGCGCAGCAGGAGAGACAAATCTATGTTTTCGCGCCTGTTTTGCCATTTCCAGGTCGAAAAACACATAGGCCCCAAAATGAAAGAAACGGCTGGCGCGCCAAAACTATGGCTTCAAACTTGATGAAAACAGTCTCTCCCATAATAACTCACGGGCTGCTTGTGTTTTTTAGGCCTTTGCAAGCTATCGGAAGTGTGTGCGCGGCAGGAGAGACAAATCCATGTTTTCGCGCATTTTTTGCGATTTCAAGGTCGAAAAACACATAGGCCCCAAAATGAAAGAAACGGCTGGCGCGCCAAAACTATGGCTTCAAACTTGATGAAAACAGTCTCTCCCATAATAACTCACGGGCTGCTTGTGTTTTTTAGGCCTTTGCAAGCTATCGGAAGTGTGTGCGCGGCAGGAGAGACAAATCCATGTTTTCGCGCCTTTTTTGCGATTTCAAGGTCGAAAAACACATAGGCCCCAAAATGAAAGAAACGGCTGCCGCGCCAAAACTATGGCTTCAAACTTGATGAAAACAGTCTCTCCCATAATAACTCACGGGCTGCTTGTGTTTTTTAGGCCTTTGCAAGCTATCGGAAGTGTGTGCGCGGCAGGAGAGACAAATCCATGTTTTCGCGCCTTTTTTGCGATTTCAAGGTCGAAAAACACATAGGCCCCAAAATGAAAGAAACGGCTGGCGCGCCAAAACTATGGCTTCAAACTTGATGAAAACAGTCTCTCCCATAATAACTCACGGGCTGCTTGTGTTTTTTAGGCCTTTGCAAGCTATCGGAAGTGTGTGCGCGGCAGGAGAGACAAATCCATGTTTTCGCGCATTTTTTGCGATTTCAAGGTCGAAAAACACATAGGCCCCAAAATGAAAGAAACGGCTGGCGCGCCAAAACTATGGCTTCAAACTTGATGAAAACAGTCTCTCCCATAATAACTCACGGGCTGCTTGTGTTTTTTAGGCCTTTGCAAGCTATCGGAAGTGTGTGCTCGGCAGGAGAGACAAATCCATGTTTTCGCGCCTTTTTAGCGATTTCAAGGTCGAAAAACACATAGGCCCCAAAATGAAAGAAACGGCTGCCGCGCCAAAACTATGGCTTCAAACTTGATGAAAACAGTCTCTCCCATAATAACTCACGGGCTGCTTGTGTTTTTTAGGCCTTTGCAAGCTATCGGAAGTGTGTGCGCGGCAGGAGAGACAAATCCATGTTTTCGCGCCTTTTTAGCGATTTCAAGGTCGAAAAACACATAGGCCCCAAAATGAAAGAAACGGCTGGCGCGCCAAAACTATGGCTTCAAACTTGATGAAAACAGTCTCTCCCATAATAACTCACGGGCTGCTTGTGTTTTTTAGGCCTTTGCAAGCTATCGGAAGTGTGTGCGCGGCAGGAGAGACAAATCCATGTTTTCGCGCCTTTTTTGCGATTTCAAGGTCGAAAAACACATAGGCCCCAAAATGAAAGAAACGGCTGGCGCGCCAAAACTATGGCTTCAAACTTGATGAAAACAGTCTCTCCCATAATAACTCACAGGCTGCTTGTGTTTTTTAGGCCTTTGCAAGCTATCGGAAGTGTGTGCGCGGCAGGAGAGACAAATCCATGTTTTCGCGCCTTTTTTGCGATTTCAAGGTCGAAAAACACATAGGCCCCAAAATGAAAGAAACGGCTGGCGCGCCAAAACTATGGCTTCAAACTTGATGAAAACAGTCTCTCCCATAATAACTCACGGGCTGCTTGTGTTTTTTAGGCCTTTGCAAGCTATCGGAAGTGTGTGCGCGGCAGGAGAGACAAATCCATGTTTTCGCGCCTTTTTAGCGATTTCAAGGTCGAAAAACACATAGGCCCCAAAATGAAAGAAACGGCTGGCGCGCCAAAACTATGGCTTCAAACTTGATGAAAACAGTCTCTCCCATAATAACTCACGGGCTGCTTGTGTTTTTTAGGCCTTTGCAAGCTATCGGAAGTGTGTGCGCGGCAGGAGAGACAAATCCATGTTTTCGCGCATTTTTTGCGATTTCAAGGTCGAAAAACACATAGGCCCCAAAATGAAAGAAACGGCTGGCGCGCCAAAACTATGGCTTCAAACTTGATGAAAACAGTCTCTCCCATAATAACTCACGGGCTGCTTGTGTTTTTTAGGCCTTTGCAAGCTATCGGAAGTGTGTGCGCGGCAGGAGAGACAAATCCATGTTTTCGCGCCTTTTTAGCGATTTCACGGTCGAAAAACACATAGGCCCCAAAATGAAAGAAACGGCTGCCGCGCCAAAACTATGGCTTCAAACTTGATGAAAACAGTCTCTCCCATATTAACTCACGGGCTGATTGTGTTTTTTAGGCCTTCGCAAGCTATCGGAAGTGTGTGCGCAGCAGGAGAGACAAATCTATGTTTTCGCGCCTTTTTTGCGATTTCAAGGTCGAAAAACACATAGGCCCCAAAATGAAAGAAACGGCTGGCGCGCCAAAACTATGGCTTCAAACTTGATGAAAACAGTCTCTCCCATAATAACTCACGGGCTGCTTGTGTTTTTTAGGCCTTTGCAAGCTATCGGAAGTGTGTGCGCGGCAGGAGAGACAAATCCATGTTTTCGCGCCTTTTTTGCGATTTCAAGGTCGAAAAACACATAGGCCCCAAAATGAAAGAAACGGCTGGCGCGCCAAAACTATGGCTTCAAACTTGATGAAAACAGTCTCTCCCATAATAACTCACGGGCTGCTTGTGTTTTTTAGGCCTTTGCAAGCTATCGGAAGTGTGTGCGCGGCAGGAGAGACAAATCCATGTTTTCGCGCCTTTTTAGCGATTTCAAGGTCGAAAAACACATAGGCCCCAAAATGAAAGAAACGGCTGGCGCGCCAAAACTATGGCTTCAAACTTGATGAAAACAGTCTCTCCCATAATAACTCACGGGCTGCTTGTGTTTTTTAGGCCTTTGCAAGCTATCGGAAGTGTGTGCGCGGCAGGAGAGACAAATCCATGTTTTCGCGCATTTTTTGCGATTTCAAGGTCGAAAAACACATAGGCCCCAAAATGAAAGAAACGGCTGGCGCGCCAAAACTATGGCTTCAAACTTGATGAAAACAGTCTCTCCCATAATAACTCACGGGCTGCTTGTGTTTTTTAGGCCTTTGCAAGCTATCGGAAGTGTGTGCGCGGCAGGAGAGACAAATCCATGTTTTCGCGCCTTTTTAGCGATTTCACGGTCGAAAAACACATAGGCCCCAAAATGAAAGAAACGGCTGCCGCGCCAAAACTATGGCTTCAAACTTGATGAAAACAGTCTCTCCCATATTAACTCACGGGCTGATTGTGTTTTTTAGGCCTTCGCAAGCTATCGGAAGTGTGTGCGCAGCAGGAGAGACAAATCTATGTTTTCGCGCCTTTTTTGCCATTTCCAGGTCGAAAAACACACAGACCCCAAAAATAAAGAAACGTCTGTCCAGCCAAAACTGAGGCTTCAAACTTGATGAAAACAGTCTCTCCCAAAATAACTCAAGGGCCGCTTGTGTTTTTTAGGCCTTCGCAAGCTATCGGAAGTGTGTGCGCGGCAGGAGAGACAAATCCATGTTTTCGCGCCTTTTTTGCGATTTCAAGGTCGAAAAACACATAGGCCCCAAAATGAAAGAAACGGCTGGCGCGCCAAAACTATGGCTTCAAACTTGATGAAAACAGTCTCTCCCATAATAACTCACGGGCTGCTTGTGTTTTTTAGGCCTTTGCAAGCTATCGGAAGTGTGTGCGCGGCAGGAGAGACAAATCCATGTTTTCGCGCCTTTTTTGCCATTTCCAGGTCGAAAAACACACAGACCCCAAAAATAAAGAAACGTCTGTCCAGCCAAAACTGAGGCTTCAAACTTGATGAAAACAGTCTCTCCCAAAATAACTCAAGGGCCGCTTGTGTTTTTTAGGCCTTCGCAAGCTATCGGAAGTGTGTGCGCGGCAGGAGAGACAAATCCATGTTTTCGCGCCTTTTTTGCGATTTCAAGGTCGAAAAACACATAGGCCCCAAAATGAAAGAAACGGCTGGCGCGCCAAAACTATGGCTTCAAACTTGATGAAAACAGTCTCTCCCATAATAACTCACGGGCTGCTTGTGTTTTTTAGGCCTTTGCAAGCTATCGGAAGTGTGTGCGCGGCAGGAGAGACAAATCCATGTTTTCGCGCCTTTTTTGCGATTTCAAGGTCGAAAAACACATAGGCCCCAAAATGAAAGAAACGGCTGGCGCGCCAAAACTATGGCTTCAAACTTGATGAAAACAGTCTCTCCCATAATAACTCACGGGCTGCTTGTGTTTTTTAGGCCTTTGTAAGCTATCGGAAGTGTGTGCGCGGCAGGAGAGACAAATCCATGTTTTCGCGCCTTTTTTGCGATTTCAAGGTCGAAAAACACATAGGCCCCAAAATGAAAGAAACGGCTGGCGCGCCAAAACTATGGCTTCAAACTTGATGAAAACAGTCTCTCCCATAATAACTCACGGGCCGCTTGTGTTTTTTAGGCCTTTGCAAGCTATCGGAAGTGTGTGCGCGGCAGGAGAGACAAGTCCATGTTTTCGCGCCTTTTTTGCGATTTCAAGGTCGAAAAACACATAGGCCCCAAAATGAAAGAAACGGCTGGCGCGCCAAAACTATGGCTTCAAACTTGATGAAAACAGTCTCTCCCATAATAACTCACGGGCTGCTTGTGTTTTTTAGGCCTTTGCAAGCTATCGGAAGTGTGTGCGCGGCAGGAGAGACAAATCCATGTTTTCGCGCATTTTTTGCGATTTCAAGGTCGAAAAACACATAGGCCCCAAAATGAAAGAAACGGCTGGCGCGCCAAAACTATGGCTTCAAACTTGATGAAAACAGTCTCTCCCATAATAACTCACGGGCTGCTTGTGTTTTTTAGGCCTTTGCAAGCTATCGGAAGTGTGTGCGCGGCAGGAGAGACAAATCCATGTTTTCGCGCCTTTTTAGCGATTTCACGGTCGAAAAACACATAGGCCCCAAAATGAAAGAAACGGCTGTCCAGCCAAAACTGAGGCTTCAAACTTGATGAAAACAGTCTCTCCCAAAATAACTCAAGGGCCGCTTGTGTTTTTTAGGCCTTCGCAAGCTATCGGAAGTGTGTGCGCGGCAGGAGAGACAAATCCATGTTTTCGCGCCTTTTTTGCGATTTCAAGGTCGAAAAACACATAGGCCCCAAAATGAAAGAAACGGCTGGCGCGCCAAAACTATGGCTTCAAACTTGATGAAAACAGTCTCTCCCATAATAACTCACGGGCTGCTTGTGTTTTTTAGGCCTTTGCAAGCTATCGGAAGTGTGTGCGCGGTAGGAGAGACAAATCCATGTTTTCGCGCCTTTTTTGCGATTTCAAGGTCGAAAAACACATAGGCCCCAAAATGAAAGAAACGGCTGGCGCGCCAAAACTATGGCTTCAAACTTGATGAAAACAGTCTCTCCCATAATAACTCACGGGCCGCTTGTGTTTTTTAGGCCTTTGCAAGCTATCGGAAGTGTGTGCGCGGCAGGAGAGACAAGTCCATGTTTTCGCGCCTTTTTTGCGATTTCAAGGTCGAAAAACACATAGGCCCCAAAATGAAAGAAACGGCTGGCGCGCCAAAACTATGGCTTCAAACTTGATGAAAACAGTCTCTCCCATAATAACTCACGGGCTGCTTGTGTTTTTTAGGCCTTTGCAAGCTATCGGAAGTGTGTGCGCGGCAGGAGAGACAAATCCATGTTTTCGCGCATTTTTTGCGATTTCAAGGTCGAAAAACACATAGGCCCCAAAATGAAAGAAACGGCTGGCGCGCCAAAACTATGGCTTCAAACTTGATGAAAACAGTCTCTCCCATAATAACTCACGGGCTGCTTGTGTTTTTTAGGCCTTTGCAAGCTATCGGAAGTGTGTGCGCGGCAGGAGAGACAAATCCATGTTTTCGCGCCTTTTTAGCGATTTCACGGTCGAAAAACACATAGGCCCCAAAATGAAAGAAACGGCTGTCCAGCCAAAACTGAGGCTTCAAACTTGATGAAAACAGTCTCTCCCAAAATAACTCAAGGGCCGCTTGTGTTTTTTAGGCCTTCGCAAGCTATCGGAAGTGTGTGCGCGGCAGGAGAGACAAATCCATGTTTTCGCGCCTTTTTTGCGATTTCAAGGTCGAAAAACACATAGGCCCCAAAATGAAAGAAACGGCTGGCGCGCCAAAACTATGGCTTCAAACTTGATGAAAACAGTCTCTCCCATAATAACTCACGGGCTGCTTGTGTTTTTTAGGCCTTTGCAAGCTATCGGAAGTGTGTGCGCGGTAGGAGAGACAAATCCATGTTTTCGCGCCTTTTTTGCGATTTCAAGGTCGAAAAACACATAGGCCCCAAAATGAAAGAAACGGCTGGCGCGCCAAAACTATGGCTTCAAACTTGATGAAAACAGTCTCTCCCATAATAACTCACGGGCTGCTTGTGTTTTTTAGGCCTTTGTAAGCTATCGGAAGTGTGTGCGCGGCAGGAGAGACAAATCCATGTTTTCGCGCATTTTTTGCGATTTCAAGGTCGAAAAACACATAGGCCCCAAAATGAAAGAAACGGCTGGCGCGCCAAAACTATGACTTCAAACTTGATGAAAACAGTCTCTCCCATAATAACTCACGGGCCGCTTGTGTTTTTTAGGCCTTTGCATGCTATCGGAAGTGTGTGCGCGGCAGGAGAGACAAGTCCATGTTTTCGCGCCTTTTTTGCGATTTCAAGGTCGAAAAACACATAGGCCCCAAAATGAAAGAAACGGCTGGCGCGCCAAAACTATGGCTTCAAACTTGATGAAAACAGTCTCTCCCATAATAACTCACGGGCTGCTTGTGTTTTTTAGGCCTTTGCAAGCTATCGGAAGTGTGTGCGCGGCAGGAGAGACAAATCCATGTTTTCGCGCATTTTTTGCGATTTCAAGGTCGAAAAACACATAGGCCCCAAAATGAAAGAAACGGCTGGCGCGCCAAAACTATGGCTTCAAACTTGATGAAAACAGTCTCTCCCATAATAACTCACGGGCTGCTTGTGTTTTTTAGGCCTTTGCAAGCTATCGGAAGTGTGTGCGCGGCAGGAGAGACAAATCCATGTTTTCGCGCCTTTTTAGCGATTTCAAGGTCGAAAAACACATAGGCCCCAAAATGAAAGAAACGGCTGCCGCGCCAAAGCTATGGCTTCAAACTTGATGAAAACAGTCTCTCCCATATTAACTCACGGGCTGCTTGTGTTTTTTAGGCCTTTGCAATCTATCGGAAGTGTGTGCGCGGCAGGAGAGACAAATCCATGTTTTCGCGCATTTTTTGCGATTTCAAGGTCGAAAAACACATAGGCCCCAAAATGAAAGAAACGGCTGGCGCGCCAAAACTATGGCTTCAAACTTGATGAAAACAGTCTCTCCCATAATAACTCACGGGCTGCTTGTGTTTTTTAGGCCTTTGCAAGCTATCGGAAGTGTGTGCGCGGCAGGAGAGACAAATCCATGTTTTCGCGCCTTTTTAGCGATTTCAAGGTCGAAAAACACATAGGCCCCAAAATGAAAGAAACGGCTGCCGCGCCAAAACTATGGCTTCAAACTTGATGAAAACAGTCTCTCCCATATTAACTCACGGGCTGCTTGTGTTTTTTAGGCCTTTGCAAGCTATCGGAAGTGTGTGCGCGGCAGGAGATACAAATCCATGTTTTCGCGCCTTTTTTGCGATTTCAAGGTCGAAAAACACATAGGCCCCAAAATGAAAGAAACGGCTGCCGCGCCAAAACTATGGCTTCAAACTTGATGAAAACAGTCTCTCCCATAATAACTCACGGGCTGCTTGTGTTTTTTAGGCCTTTGCAAGCTATCGGAAGTGTGTGCGCGGCAGGAGAGACAAATCCATGTTTTCGCGCCTTTTTTGCGATTTCAAGGTCGAAAAACACATAGGCCCCAAAATGAAAGAAACGGCTGGCGCGCCAAAACTATGGCTTCAAACTTGATGAAAACAGTCTCTCCCATAATAACTCACGGGCTGCTTGTGTTTTTTAGGCCTTTGCAAGCTATCGGAAGTGTGTGCGCGGCAGGAGAGACAAATCCATGTTTTCGCGCCTTTTTAGCGATTTCAAGGTCGAAAAACACATAGGCCCCAAAATGAAAGAAACGGCTGCCGCGCCAAAACTATGGCTTCAAACTTGATGAAAACAGTCTCTCCCATAATAACTCACGGGCTGCTTGTGTTTTTTAGGCCTTTGCAAGCTATCGGAAGTGTGTGCGCGGCAGGAGAGACAAATCCATGTTTTCGCGCCTTTTTTGCGATTTCAAGGTCGAAAAACACATAGGCCCCAAAATGAAAGAAACGGCTGGCGCGCCAAAACTATGGCTTCAAACTTGATGAAAACAGTCTCTCCCATAATAACTCACGGGCTGCTTGTGTTTTTTAGTCCTTTGCAAGCTATCGGAAGTGTGTGCGCGGCAGGAGAGACAAATCCATGTTTTCGCGCCTTTTTAGCGATTTCAAGGTCGAAAAACACATAGGCCCCAAAATGAAAGAAACGGCTGCCGCGCCAAAACTATGGCTTCAAACTTGATGAAAACAGTCTCTCCCATAATAACTCACGGGCTGCTTGTGTTTTTTAGGCCTTTGCAAGCTATCGGAAGTGTGTGCGCGGCAGGAGAGACAAATCCATGTTTTCGCGCCTTTTTTGCGATTTCAAGGTCGAAAAACACATAGGCCCCAAAATGAAAGAAACGGCTGGCGCGCCAAAACTATGGCTTCAAACTTGATGAAAACAGTCTCTCCCATATTAACTCACGGGCTGCTTGTGTTTTTTAGGCCTTTGCAAGCTATCGGAAGTGTGTGCGCGGCAGGAGATACAAATCCATGTTTTCGCGCCTTTTTTGCGATTTCAAGGTCGAAAAACACATAGGCCCCAAAATGAAAGAAACGGCTGCCGCGCCAAAACTATGGCTTCAAACTTGATGAAAACAGTCTCTCCCATAATAACTCACGGGCTGCTTGTGTTTTTTAGGCCTTCGCAAGCTATCGGAAGTGTGTGCGCGGCAGGAGAGACAAATCCATGTTTTCGCGCCTTTTTTGCGATTTCAAGGTCGAAAAACACATAGGCCCCAAAATGAAAGAAACGGCTGGCGCGCCAAAACTATGGCTTCAAACTTGATGAAAACAGTCTCTCCCATATTAACTCACGGGCTGATTGTGTTTTTTAGGCCTTCGCAAGCTATCGGAAGTGTGTGCGCAGCAGGAGAGACAAATCTATGTTTTCGCGCCTTTTTTGCCATTTCCAGGTCGAAAAACACACAGACCCCAAAAATAAAGAAACGTCTGTCCAGCCAAAACTGAGGCTTCAAACTTGATGAAAACAGTCTCTCCCAAAATAACTCAAGGGCCGCTTGTGTTTTTTAGGCCTTCGCAAGCTATCGGAAGTGTGTGCGCGGCAGGAGAGACAAATCCATGTTTTCGCGCCTTTTTAGCGATTTCAAGGTCGAAAAACACATAGGCCCCAAAATGAAAGAAACGGCTGCCGCGCCAAAACTATGGCTTCAAACTTGATGAAAACAGTCTCTCCCATAATAACTCACGGGCTGCTTGTGTTTTTTAGGCCTTTGCAAGCTATCGGAAGTGTGTGCGCGGCAGGAGAGACAAATCCATGTTTTCGCGCCTTTTTTGCGATTTCAAGGTCGAAAAACACATAGGCCCCAAAATGAAAGAAACGGCTGGCGCGCCAAAACTATGGCTTCAAACTTGATGAAAACAGTCTCTCCCATATTAACTCACGGGCTGCTTGTGTTTTTTAGGCCTTTGCAAGCTATCGGAAGTGTGTGCGCGGCAGGAGATACAAATCCATGTTTTCGCGCCTTTTTTGCGATTTCAAGGTCGAAAAACACATAGGCCCCAAAATGAAAGAAACGGCTGCCGCGCCAAAACTATGGCTTCAAACTTGATGAAAACAGTCTCTCCCATAATAACTCACGGGCTGCTTGTGTTTTTTAGGCCTTTGCAAGCTATCGGAAGTGTGTGCGCGGCAGGAGAGACAAATCCATGTTTTCGCGCCTTTTTTGCCATTTCCAGGTCGAAAAACACACAGACCCCAAAAATAAAGAAACGTCTGTCCAGCCAAAACTGAGGCTTCAAACTTGATGAAAACAGTCTCTCCCAAAATAACTCAAGGGCCGCTTGTGTTTTTTAGGACTTCGCAAGCTATCGAAAGTGTGTGCGCGGCAGGAGAGACAAATCCATGTTTTCGCGCCTTTTTTGCGATTTCAAGGTCGAAAAACACATAGGCCCCAAAATGAAAGAAACGGCTGCCGCGGCAAAACTATGGCTTCAAACTTGATGAAAACAGTCTCTCCCATAATAACTCACGGGCTGCTTGTGTTTTTTAGGCCTTTGCAAGCTATCGGAAGTGTGTGCGCGGCAGGAGAGACAAATCCATGTTTTCGCGCCTTTTTTGCCATTTCCAGGTCGAAAAACACACAGACCCCAAAAATAAAGAAACGTCTGTCCAGCCAAAACTGAGGCTTCAAACTTGATGAAAACAGTCTCTCCCAAAATAACTCAAGGGCCGCTTGTGTTTTTTAGGCCTTCGCAAGCTATCGGAAGTGTGTGCGCGGCAGGAGAGACAAATCCATGTTTTCGCGCCTTTTTTGCGATTTCAAGGTCGAAAAACACATAGGCCCCAAAATGAAAGAAACGGCTGGCGCGCCAAAACTATGGCTTCAAACTTGATGAAAACAGTCTCTCCCATATTAACTCACGGGCTGATTGTGTTTTTTAGGCCTTCGCAAGCTATCGGAAGTGTGTGCGCAGCAGGAGAGACAAATCTATGTTTTCGCGCCTTTTTTGCCATTTCCAGGTCGAAAAACACACAGACCCCAAAAATAAAGAAACGTCTGTCCAGCCAAAACTGAGGCTTCAAACTTGATGAAAACAGTCTCTCCCAAAATAACTCAAGGGCCGCTTGTGTTTTTTAGGCCTTCGCAAGCTATCGGAAGTGTGTGCGCGGCAGGAGAGACAAATCCATGTTTTCGCGCCTTTTTTGCGATTTCAAGGTCGAAAAACACATAGGCCCCAAAATGAAAGAAACGGCTGGCGCGCCAAAACTATGGCTTCAAACTTGATGAAAACAGTCTCTCCCATAATAACTCACGGGCTGCTTGTGTTTTTTAGGCCTTTGCAAGCTATCGGAAGTGTGTGCGCGGCAGGAGAGACAAATCCATGTTTTCGCGCCTTTTTTGCCATTTCCAGGTCGAAAAACACACAGACCCCAAAAATAAAGAAACGTCTGTCCAGCCAAAACTGAGGCTTCAAACTTGATGAAAACAGTCTCTCCCAAAATAACTCAAGGGCCGCTTGTGTTTTTTAGGCCTTCGCAAGCTATCGAAAGTGTGTGCGCGGCAGGAGAGACAAATCCATGTTTTCGCGCCTTTTTTGCGATTTCAAGGTCGAAAAACACATAGGCCCCAAAATGAAAGAAACGGCTGCCGCGGCAAAACTATGGCTTCAAACTTGATGAAAACAGTCTCTCCCATAATAACTCACGGGCTGCTTGTGTTTTTTAGGCCTTTGCAAGCTATCGGAAGTGTGTGCGCGGCAGGAGAGACAAATCCATGTTTTCGCGCATTTTTTGCGATTTCAAGGTCGAAAAACACATAGGCCCCAAAATGAAAGAAACGGCTGGCGCGCCAAAACTATGGCTTCAAACTTGATGAAAACAGTCTCTCCCATAATAACTCAAGGGCCGCTTGTGTTTTTTAGGCCTTCGCAAGCTATCGAAAGTGTGTGCGCGGCAGGAGAGACAAATCCATGTTTTCGCGCCTTTTTTGCGATTTCAAGGTCGAAAAACACATAGGCCCCAAAATGAAAGAAACGGCTGCCGCGGCAAAACTATGGCTTCAAACTTGATGAAAACAGTCTCTCCCATAATAACTCACGGGCTGCTTGTGTTTTTTAGGCCTTTGCAAGCTATCGGAAGTGTGTGCGCGGCAGGAGAGACAAATCCATGTTTTCGCGCCTTTTTTGCCATTTCCAGGTCGAAAAACACACAGACCCCAAAAATAAAGAAACGTCTGTCCAGCCAAAACTGAGGCTTCAAACTTGATGAAAACAGTCTCTCCCAAAATAACTCAAGGGCCGCTTGTGTTTTTTAGGCCTTCGCAAGCTATCGGAAGTGTGTGCGCGGCAGGAGAGACAAATCCATGTTTTCGCGCCTTTTTTGCGATTTCAAGGTCGAAAAACACATAGGCCCCAAAATGAAAGAAACGGCTGGCGCGCCAAAACTATGGCTTCAAACTTGATGAAAACAGTCTCTCCCATATTAACTCACGGGCTGATTGTGTTTTTTAGGCCTTCGCAAGCTATCGGAAGTGTGTGCGCAGCAGGAGAGACAAATCTATGTTTTCGCGCCTTTTTTGCCATTTCCAGGTCGAAAAACACACAGACCCCAAAAATAAAGAAACGTCTGTCCAGCCAAAACTGAGGCTTCAAACTTGATGAAAACAGTCTCTCCCAAAATAACTCAAGGGCCGCTTGTGTTTTTTAGGCCTTCGCAAGCTATCGGAAGTGTGTGCGCGGCAGGAGAGACAAATCCATGTTTTCGCGCCTTTTTTGCGATTTCAAGGTCGAAAAACACATAGGCCCCAAAATGAAAGAAACGGCTGGCGCGCCAAAACTATGGCTTCAAACTTGATGAAAACAGTCTCTCCCATAATAACTCACGGGCTGCTTGTGTTTTTTAGGCCTTTGCAAGCTATCGGAAGTGTGTGCGCGGCAGGAGAGACAAATCCATGTTTTCGCGCCTTTTTTGCCATTTCCAGGTCGAAAAACACACAGACCCCAAAAATAAAGAAACGTCTGTCCAGCCAAAACTGAGGCTTCAAACTTGATGAAAACAGTCTCTCCCAAAATAACTCAAGGGCCGCTTGTGTTTTTTAGGCCTTCGCAAGCTATCGAAAGTGTGTGCGCGGCAGGAGAGACAAATCCATGTTTTCGCGCCTTTTTTGCGATTTCAAGGTCGAAAAACACATAGGCCCCAAAATGAAAGAAACGGCTGCCGCGGCAAAACTATGGCTTCAAACTTGATGAAAACAGTCTCTCCCATAATAACTCACGGGCTGCTTGTGTTTTTTAGGCCTTTGCAAGCTATCGGAAGTGTGTGCGCGGCAGGAGAGACAAATCCATGTTTTCGCGCATTTTTTGCGATTTCAAGGTCGAAAAACACATAGGCCCCAAAATGAAAGAAACGGCTGGCGCGCCAAAACTATGGCTTCAAACTTGATGAAAACAGTCTCTCCCATAATAACTCACGGGCTGCTTGTGTTTTTTAGGCCTTTGCAAGCTATCGGAAGTGTGTGCGCGGCAGGAGAGACAAATCCATGTTTTCGCGCCTTTTTAGCGATTTCAAGGTCGAAAAACACATAGGCCCCAAAATGAAAGAAACGGCTGCCGCGCCAAAACTATGGCTTCAAACTTGATGAAAACAGTCTCTCCCATAATAACTCACGGGCTGCTTGTGTTTTTTAGGCCTTTGCAAGCTATCGGAAGTGTGTGCGCGGCAGGAGAGACAAATCCATGTTTTCGCGCCTTTTTACCGATTTCAAGGTCGAAAAACACATAGGCCCCAAAATGAAAGAAACGGCTGCCGCGCCAAAACTATGGCTTCAAACTTGATGAAAACAGTCTCTCCCATATTAACTCACGGGCTGATTGTGTTTTTTAGGCCTTCGCAAGCTATCGGAAGTGTGTGCGCAGCAGGAGAGACAAATCTATGTTTTCGCGCCTTTTTTGCCATTTCCAGGTCGAAAAACACACAGACCCCAAAATGAAAGAAACGGCTGGCGCGCCAAAACTATGGCTTCAAACTTGATGAAAACAGTCTCTCCCATATTAACTCACGGGCTGATTGTGTTTTTTAGGCCTTCGCAAGCTATCGGAAGTGTGTGCGCAGCAGGAGAGACAAATCTATGTTTTCGCGCCTTTTTTGCCATTTCCAGGTCGAAAAACACACAGACCCCAAAAATAAAGAAACGTCTGTCCAGCCAAAACTGAGGCTTCAAACTTGATGAAAACAGTCTCTCCCAAAATAACTCAAGGGCCGCTTGTGTTTTTTAGGCCTTCGCAAGCTATCGGAAGTGTGTGCGCGGCAGGAGAGACAAATCCATGTTTTCGCGCCTTTTTTGCGATTTCAAGGTCGAAAAACACATAGGCCCCAAAATGAAAGAAACGGCTGGCGCGCCAAAACTATGGCTTCAAACTTGATGAAAACAGTCTCTCCCATAATAACTCACGGGCTGCTTGTGTTTTTTAGGCCTTTGCAAGCTATCGGAAGTGTGTGCGCGGCAGGAGAGACAAATCCATGTTTTCGCGCCTTTTTTGCGATTTCAAGGTCGAAAAACACATAGGCCCCAAAATGAAAGAAACGGCTGGCGCGCCAAAACTATGGCTTCAAACTTGATGAAAACAGTCTCTCCCATAATAACTCACGGGCTGCTTGTGTTTTTTAGGCCTTTGTAAGCTATCGGAAGTGTGTGCGCGGCAGGAGAGACAAATCCATGTTTTCGCGCCTTTTTTGCGATTTCAAGGTCGAAAAAAACATAGGCCCCAAAATGAAAGAAACGGCTGGCGCGCCAAAACTATGGCTTCAAACTTGATGAAAACAGTCTCTCCCATAATAACTCACGGGCCGCTTGTGTTTTTTAGGCCTTTGCAAGCTATCGGAAGTGTGTGCGCGGCAGGAGAGACAAGTCCATGTTTTCGCGCCTTTTTTGCGATTTCAAGGTCGAAAAACACATAGGCCCCAAAATGAAAGAAACGGCTGGCGCGCCAAAACTATGGCTTCAAACTTGATGAAAACAGTCTCTCCCATAATAACTCACGGGCTGCTTGTGTTTTTTAGGCCTTTGCAAGCTATCGGAAGTGTGTGCGCGGCAGGAGATACAAATCCATGTTTTCGCACCTTTTTTGCGATTTCAAGGTCGAAAAACACATAGGCCCCAAAATGAAAGAAACGGCTGCCGCGCCAAAACTATGGCTTCAAACTTGATGAGAACAGTCTCTCCCATAATAACTCACGGGCTGCTTGTGTTTTTTAGGCCTTTGCAAGCTATCGGAAGTGTGTGCGCGGCAGGAGAGACAAATCCATGTTTTCGCGCCTTTTTTGCGATTTCAAGGTCGAAAAACACATAGGCCCCAAAATGAAAGAAACGGCTGGCGCGCCAAAACTATGGCTTCAAACTTGATGAAAACAGTCTCTCCCATAATAACTCACGGGCTGCTTGTGTTTTTTAGGCCTTTGCAAGCTATCGGAAGTGTGTGCGCGGCAGGAGAGACAAATCCATGTTTTCGCGCCTTTTTTGCGATTTAAAGGTCGAAAAACACATAGGCCCCAAAATGAAAGAAACGGCTGGCGCGCCAAAACTATGGCTTCAAACTTGATGAAAACAGTCTCTCCCATAATAACTCACGGGCTGCTTGTGTTTTTTAGGCCTTTGCAAGCTATCGGAAGTGTGTGCGCGGCAGGAGAGACAAATCCATGTTTTCGCGCCTTTTTAGCGATTTCAAGGTCGAAAAACACATAGGCCCCAAAATGAAAGAAACGGCTGCCGCGCCAAAACTATGGCTTCAAACTTGATGAGAACAGTCTCTCCCATAATAACTCACGGGCTGCTTGTGTTTTTTAGGCCTTTGCAAGCTATCGGAAGTGTGTGCGCGGCAGGAGAGACAAATCCATGTTTTCGCGCCTTTTTTGCGATTTCAAGGTCGAAAAACACATAGGCCCCAAAATGAAAGAAACGGCTGGCGCGCCAAAACTATGGCTTCAAACTTGATGAAAACAGTCTCTCCCATAATAACTCACGGGCTGCTTGTGTTTTTTAGGCCTTTGCAAGCTATCGGAAGTGTGTGCGCGGCAGGAGAGACAAATCCATGTTTTCGCGCCTTTTTAGCGATTTCAAGGTCGAAAAACACATAGGCCCCAAAATGAAAGAAACGGCTGCCGCGCCAAAACTATGGCTTCAAACTTGATGAAAACAGTCTCTCCCATAATAACTCACGGGCTGCTTGTGTTTTTTAGGCCTTTGCAAGCTATCGGAAGTGTGTGCGCGGCAGGAGAGACAAATCCATGTTTTCGCGCCTTTTTAGCGATTTCAAGGTCGAAAAACACATAGGCCCCAAAATGAAAGAAACGGCTGGCGCGCCAAAACTATGGCTTCAAACTTGATGAAAACAGTCTCTCCCATATTAACTCACGGGCTGCTTGTGTTTTTTAGGCCTTTGCAAGCTATCGGAAGTGTGTGCGCGGCAGGAGATACAAATCCATGTTTTCGCGACTTTTTTGCGATTTCAAGGTCGAAAAACACATAGGCCCCAAAATGAAAGAAACGGCTACCGCGCCAAAACTATGGCTTCAAACTTGATGAAAACAGTCTCTCCCATAATAACTCACGGGCTGCTTGTGTTTTTTAGGCCTTTGCAAGCTATCGGAAGTGTGTGCGCGGCAGGAGAGACAAATCCATGTTTTCGCGCCTTTTTTGCGATTTAAAGGTCGAAAAACACATAGGCCCCAAAATGAAAGAAACGGCTGGCGCGCCAAAACTATGGCTTCAAACTTGATGAAAACAGTCTCTCCCATAATAACTCACGGGCTGCTTGTGTTTTTTAGGCCTTTGCAAGCTATCGGAAGTGTGTGCGCGGCAGGAGAGACAAATCCATGTTTTCGCGCCTTTTTAGCGATTTCAAGGTCGAAAAACACATAGGCCCCAAAATGAAAGAAACGGCTGCCGCGCCAAAACTATGGCTTCAAACTTGATGAGAACAGTCTCTCCCATAATAACTCACGGGCTGCTTGTGTTTTTTAGGCCTTTGCAAGCTATCGGAAGTGTGTGCGCGGCAGGAGAGACAAATCCATGTTTTCGCGCCTTTTTTGCGATTTCAAGGTCGAAAAACACATAGGCCCCAAAATGAAAGAAACGGCTGGCGCGCCAAAACTATGGCTTCAAACTTGATGAAAACAGTCTCTCCCATAATAACTCACGGGCTGCTTGTGTTTTTTAGGCCTTTGCAAGCTATCGGAAGTGTGTGCGCGGCAGGAGAGACAAATCCATGTTTTCGCGCCTTTTTAGCGATTTCAAGGTCGAAAAACACATAGGCCCCAAAATGAAAGAAACGGCTGCCGCGCCAAAACTATGGCTTCAAACTTGATGAAAACAGTCTCTCCCATAATAACTCACGGGCTGCTTGTGTTTTTTAGGCCTTTGCAAGCTATCGGAAGTGTGTGCGCGGCAGGAGAGACAAATCCATGTTTTCGCGCCTTTTTAGCGATTTCAAGGTCGAAAAACACATAGGCCCCAAAATGAAAGAAACGGCTGGCGCGCCAAAACTATGGCTTCAAACTTGATGAAAACAGTCTCTCCCATATTAACTCACGGGCTGCTTGTGTTTTTTAGGCCTTTGCAAGCTATCGGAAGTGTGTGCGCGGCAGGAGATACAAATCCATGTTTTCGCGACTTTTTTGCGATTTCAAGGTCGAAAAACACATAGGCCCCAAAATGAAAGAAACGGCTACCGCGCCAAAACTATGGCTTCAAACTTGATGAAAACAGTCTCTCCCATAATAACTCACGGGCTGCTTGTGTTTTTTAGGCCTTTGCAAGCTATCGGAAGTGTGTGCGCGGCAGGAGAGACAAATCCATGTTTTCGCGCCTTTTTTGCGATTTAAAGGTCGAAAAACACATAGGCCCCAAAATGAAAGAAACGGCTGGCGCGCCAAAACTATGGCTTCAAACTTGATGAAAACAGTCTCTCCCATAATAACTCACGGGCTGCTTGTGTTTTTTAGGCCTTTGCAAGCTATCGGAAGTGTGTGCGCGGCAGGAGAGACAAATCCATGTTTTCGCGCCTTTTTAGCGATTTCAAGGTCGAAAAACACATAGGCCCCAAAATGAAAGAAACGGCTGCCGCGCCAAAACTATGGCTTCAAACTTGATGAGAACAGTCTCTCCCATAATAACTCACGGGCTGCTTGTGTTTTTTAGGCCTTTGCAAGCTATCGGAAGTGTGTGCGCGGCAGGAGAGACAAATCCATGTTTTCGCGCCTTTTTTGCGATTTCAAGGTCGAAAAACACATAGGCCCCAAAATGAAAGAAACGGCTGGCGCGCCAAAACTATGGCTTCAAACTTGATGAAAACAGTCTCTCCCATAATAACTCACGGGCTGCTTGTGTTTTTTAGGCCTTTGCAAGCTATCGGAAGTGTGTGCGCGGCAGGAGAGACAAATCCATGTTTTCGCGCCTTTTTAGCGATTTCAAGGTCGAAAAACACATAGGCCCCAAAATGAAAGAAACGGCTGCCGCGCCAAAACTATGGCTTCAAACTTGATGAAAACAGTCTCTCCCATAATAACTCACGGGCTGCTTGTGTTTTTTAGGCCTTTGAAAGCTATCGGAAGTGTGTGCGCGGCAGGAGAGACAAATCCATGTTTTCGCGCCTTTTTAGCGATTTCAAGGTCGAAAAACACATAGGCCCCAAAATGAAAGAAACGGCTGGCGCGCCAAAACTATGGCTTCAAACTTGATGAAAACAGTCTCTCCCATATTAACTCACGGGCTGCTTGTGTTTTTTAGGCCTTTGCAAGCTATCGGAAGTGTGTGCGCGGCAGGAGATACAAATCCATGTTTTCGCGACTTTTTTGCGATTTCAAGGTCGAAAAACACATAGGCCCCAAAATGAAAGAAACGGCTACCGCGCCAAAACTATGGCTTCAAACTTGATGAAAACAGTCTCTCCCATAATAACTCACGGGCTGCTTGTGTTTTTTAGGCCTTTGCAAGCTATCGGAAGTGTGTGCGCGGCAGGAGAGACAAATCCATGTTTTCGCGCCTTTTTTGCGATTTAAAGGTCGAAAAACACATAGGCCCCAAAATGAAAGAAACGGCTGGCGCGCCAAAACTATGGCTTCAAACTTGATGAAAACAGTCTCTCCCATAATAACTCACGGGCTGCTTGTGTTTTTTAGGCCTTTGCAAGCTATCGGAAGTGTGTGCGCGGCAGGAGAGACAAATCCATGTTTTCGCGCCTTTTTAGCGATTTCAAGGTCGAAAAACACATAGGCCCCAAAATGAAAGAAACGGCTGCCGCGCCAAAACTATGGCTTCAAACTTGATGAGAACAGTCTCTCCCATAATAACTCACGGGCTGCTTGTGTTTTTTAGGCCTTTGCAAGCTATCGGAAGTGTGTGCGCGGCAGGAGAGACAAATCCATGTTTTCGCGCCTTTTTAGCGATTTCAAGGTCGAAAAACACATAGGCCCCAAAATGAAAGAAACGGCTGCCGCGCCAAAACTATGGCTTCAAACTTGATGAAAACAGTCTCTCCCATATTAACTCACGGGCTGCTTGTGTTTTTTAGGCCTTTGCAAGCTATCGGAAGTGTGTGCGCGGCAGGAGATACAAATCCATGTTTTCGCACCTTTTTTGCGATTTCAAGGTCGAAAAACACATAGGCCCCAAAATGAAAGAAACGGCTGCCGCGCCAAAACTATGGCTTCAAACTTGATGAGAACAGTCTCTCCCATAATAACTCACGGGCTGCTTGTGTTTTTTAGGCCTTTGCAAGCTATCGGAAGTGTGTGCGCGGCAGGAGAGACAAATCCACGTTTTCGCGCCTTTTTTGCGATTTCAAGGTCGAAAAACACATAGGCCCCAAAATGAAAGAAACGGCTGGCGCGCCAAAACTATGGCTTCAAACTTGATGAAAACAGTCTCTCCCATAATAACTCACGGGCTGCTTGTGTTTTTTAGGCCTTTGCAAGCTATCGGAAGTGTGTGCGCGGCAGGAGAGACAAATCCATGTTTTCGCGCCTTTTTAGCGATTTCAAGGTCGAAAAACACATAGGCCCCAAAATGAAAGAAACGGCTGCCGCGCCAAAACTATGGCTTCAAACTTGATGAAAACAGTCTCTCCCATAATAACTCACGGGCTGCTTGTGTTTTTTAGGCCTTTGCAAGCTATCGGAAGTGTGTGCGCGGCAGGAGAGACAAATCCATGTTTTCGCGCCTTTTTAGCGATTTCAAGGTCGAAAAACACATAGGCCCCAAAATGAAAGAAACGGCTGGCGCGCCAAAACTATGGCTTCAAACTTGATGAAAACAGTCTCTCCCATATTAACTCACGGGCTGCTTGTGTTTTTTAGGCCTTTGCAAGCTATCGGAAGTGTGTGCGCGGCAGGAGATACAAATCCATGTTTTCGCGACTTTTTTGCGATTTCAAGGTCGAAAAACACATAGGCCCCAAAATGAAAGAAACGGCTACCGCGCCAAAACTATGGCTTCAAACTTGATGAAAACAGTCTCTCCCATAATAACTCACGGGCTGCTTGTGTTTTTTAGGCCTTTGCAAGCTATCGGAAGTGTGTGCGCGGCAGGAGAGACAAATCCATGTTTTCGCGCCTTTTTTGCGATTTAAAGGTCGAAAAACACATAGGCCCCAAAATGAAAGAAACGGCTGGCGCGCCAAAACTATGGCTTCAAACTTGATGAAAACAGTCTCTCCCATAATAACTCACGGGCTGCTTGTGTTTTTTAGGCCTTTGCAAGCTATCGGAAGTGTGTGCGCGGCAGGAGAGACAAATCCATGTTTTCGCGCCTTTTTAGCGATTTCAAGGTCGAAAAACACATAGGCCCCAAAATGAAAGAAACGGCTGCCGTGCCAAAACTATGGCTTCAAACTTGATGAAAACAGTCTCTCCCATAATAACTCACGGGCTGCTTGTGTTTTTTAGGCCTTTGCAAGCTATCGGAAGTGTGTGCGTGGCAGGAGAGACAAATCCATGTTTTCGCGCCTTTTTAGCGATTTCAAGGTCGAAAAACACATAGGCCCCAAAATGAAAGAAACGGCTGGCGCGCCAAAACTATGGCTTCAAACTTGATGAAAACAGTCTCTCGCATAATAACTCACGGGCTGCTTGTGTTTTTTAGGCCTTTGCAAGCTATCGGAAGTGTGTGCGCGGCAGGAGAGACAAATCCATGTTTTCGCGCATTTTTTGCGATTTCAAGGTCGAAAAACACATAGGCCCCAAAATGAAAGAAACGGCTGGCGCGCCAAAACTATGGCTTCAAACTTGATGAAAACAGTCTCTCCCATAATAACTCACGGGCTGCTTGTGTTTTTTAGGCCTTTGCAAGCTATCGGAAGTGTGTGCGCGGCAGGAGAGACAAATCCATGTTTTCGCGCCTTTTTAGCGATTTCAAGGTCGAAAAACACATAGGCCCCAAAATGAAAGAAACGGCTGCCGCGCCAAAACTATGGCTTCAAACTTGATGAAAACAGTCTCTCCCATATTAACTCACGGGCTGATTGTGTTTTTTAGGCCTTCGCAAGCTATCGGAAGTGTGTGCGCAGCAGGAGAGACAAATCTATGTTTTCGCGCCTTTTTTGCCATTTCCAGGTCGAAAAACACACAGACCCCAAAAATAAAGAAACGTCTGTCCAGCCAAAACTGAGGCTTCAAACTTGATGAAAACAGTCTCTCCCAAAATAACTCAAGGGCCGCTTGTGTTTTTTAGGCCTTCGCAAGCTATCGGAAGTGTGTGCGCGGCAGGAGAGACAAATCCATGTTTTCGCGCCTTTTTTGCGATTTCAAGGTCGAAAAACACATAGGCCCCAAAATGAAAGAAACGGCTGGCGCGCCAAAACTATGGCTTCAAACTTGATGAAAACAGTCTCTCCCATAATAACTCACGGGCTGCTTGTGTTTTTTAGGCCTTTGCAAGCTATCGGAAGTGTGTGCGCGGCAGGAGAGACAAATCCATGTTTTCGCGCCTTTTTTGCCATTTCCAGGTCGAAAAACACACAGACCCCAAAAATAAAGAAACGTCTGTCCAGCCAAAACTGAGGCTTCAAACTTGATGAAAACAGTCTCTCCCAAAATAACTCAAGGGCCGCTTGTGTTTTTTAGGCCTTCGCAAGCTATCGAAAGTGTGTGCGCGGCAGGAGAGACAAATCCATGTTTTCGCGCCTTTTTTGCGATTTCAAGGTCGAAAAACACATAGGCCCCAAAATGAAAGAAACGGCTGCCGCGGCAAAACTATGGCTTCAAACTTGATGAAAACAGTCTCTCCCATAATAACTCACGGGCTGCTTGTGTTTTTTAGGCCTTTGCAAGCTATCGGAAGTGTGTGCGCGGCAGGAGAGACAAATCCATGTTTTCGCGCATTTTTTGCGATTTCAAGGTCGAAAAACACATAGGCCCCAAAATGAAAGAAACGGCTGGCGCGCCAAAACTATGGCTTCAAACTTGATGAAAACAGTCTCTCCCATAATAACTCACGGGCTGCTTGTGTTTTTTAGGCCTTTGCAAGCTATCGGAAGTGTGTGCGCGGCAGGAGAGACAAATCCATGTTTTCGCGCCTTTTTAGCGATTTCAAGGTCGAAAAACACATAGGCCCCAAAATGAAAGAAACGGCTGCCGCGCCAAAACTATGGCTTCAAACTTGATGAAAACAGTCTCTCCCATAATAACTCACGGGCTGCTTGTGTTTTTTAGGCCTTTGCAAGCTATCGGAAGTGTGTGCGCGGCAGGAGAGACAAATCCATGTTTTCGCGCCTTTTTACCGATTTCAAGGTCGAAAAACACATAGGCCCCAAAATGAAAGAAACGGCTGCCGCGCCAAAACTATGGCTTCAAACTTGATGAAAACAGTCTCTCCCATATTAACTCACGGGCTGATTGTGTTTTTTAGGCCTTCGCAAGCTATCGGAAGTGTGTGCGCAGCAGGAGAGACAAATCTATGTTTTCGCGCCTTTTTTGCCATTTCCAGGTCGAAAAACACACAGACCCCAAAAATAAAGAAACGTCTCTCCAGCCAAAACTGAGGCTTCAAACTTGATGAAAACAGTCTCTCCCAAAATAACTCAAGGGCCGCTTGTGTTTTTTAGGCCTTCGCAAGCTATCGGAAGTGTGTGCGCGGCAGGAGAGACAAATCCATGTTTTCGCGCCTTTTTTGCGATTTCAAGGTCGAAAAACACATAGGCCCCAAAATGAAAGAAACGGCTGGCGCGCCAAAACTATGGCTTCAAACTTGATGAAAACAGTCTCTCCCATATTAACTCACGGGCTGATTGTGTTTTTTAGGCCTTCGCAAGCTATCGGAAGTGTGTGCGCAGCAGGAGAGACAAATCTATGTTTTCGCGCCTTTTTTGCCATTTCCAGGTCGAAAAACACACAGACCCCAAAAATAAAGAAACGTCTGTCCAGCCAAAACTGAGGCTTCAAACTTGATGAAAACAGTCTCTCCCAAAATAACTCAAGGGCCGCTTGTGTTTTTTAGGCCTTCGCAAGCTATCGGAAGTGTGTGCGCGGCAGGAGAGACAAATCCATGTTTTCGCGCCTTTTTTGCGATTTCAAGGTCGAAAAACACATAGGCCCCAAAATGAAAGAAACGGCTGGCGCGCCAAAACTATGGCTTCAAACTTGATGAAAACAGTCTCTCCCATAATAACTCACGGGCTGCTTGTGTTTTTTAGGCCTTTGCAAGCTATCGGAAGTGTGTGCGCGGCAGGAGAGACAAATCCATGTTTTCGCGCCTTTTTTGCGATTTCAAGGTCGAAAAACACATAGGCCCCAAAATGAAAGAAACGGCTGGCGCGCCAAAACTATGGCTTCAAACTTGATGAAAACAGTCTCTCCCATAATAACTCACGGGCTGCTTGTGTTTTTTAGGCCTTTGTAAGCTATCGGAAGTGTGTGCGCGGCAGGAGAGACAAATCCATGTTTTCGCGCCTTTTTTGGGATTTCAAGGTCGAAAAACACATAGGCCCCAAAATGAAAGAAACGGCTGGCGCGCCAAAACTATGGCTTCAAACTTGATGAAAACAGTCTCTCCCATAATAACTCACGGGCCGCTTGTGTTTTTTAGGCCTTTGCAAGCTATCGGAAGTGTGTGCGCGGCAGGAGAGACAAGTCCATGTTTTCGCGCCTTTTTTGCGATTTCAAGGTCGAAAAACACATAGGCCCCAAAATGAAAGAAACGGCTGGCGCGCCAAAACTATGGCTTCAAACTTGATGAAAACAGTCTCTCCCATAATAACTCACGGGCTGCTTGTGTTTTTTAGGCCTTTGCAAGCTATCGGAAGTGTGTGCGCGGCAGGAGAGACAAATCCATGTTTTCGCGCCTTTTTTGCGATTTCAAGGTCGAAAAACACATAGGCCCCAAAATGAAAGAAACGGCTGGCGCGCCAAAACTATGGCTTCAAACTTGATGAAAACAGTCTCTCCCATAATAACTCACGGGCTGCTTGTGTTTTTTAGGCCTTTGCAAGCTATCGGAAGTGTGTGCGCGGCAGGAGAGACAAATCCATGTTTTCGTGCCTTTTTAGCGATTTCAAGGTCGAAAAACACATAGGCCCCAAAATGAAAGAAACGGCTGCCGCGCCAAAACTATGGCTTCAAACTTGATGAAAACAGTCTCTCCCATATTAACTCACGGGCTGCTTGTGTTTTTTAGGCCTTTGCAAGCTATCGGAAGTGTGTGCGCGGCAGGAGATACAAATCCATGTTTTCGCACCTTTTTTGCGATTTCAAGGTCGAAAAACACATAGGCCCCAAAATGAAAGAAACGGCTGCCGCGCCAAAACTATGGCTTCAAACTTGATGAGAACAGTCTCTCCCATAATAACTCACGGGCTGCTTGTGTTTTTTAGGCCTTTGCAAGCTATCGGAAGTGTGTGCGCGGCAGGAGAGACAAATCCATGTTTTCGCGCCTTTTTTGCGATTTCAAGGTCGAAAAACACATAGGCCCCAAAATGAAAGAAACGGCTGGCGCGCCAAAACTATGGCTTCAAACTTGATGAAAACAGTCTCTCCCATAATAACTCACGGGCTGCTTGTGTTTTTTAGGCCTTTGCAAGCTATCGGAAGTGTGTGCGCGGCAGGAGAGACAAATCCATGTTTTCGCGCCTTTTTAGCGATTTCAAGGTCGAAAAACACATAGGCCCCAAAATGAAAGAAACGGCTGCCGCGCCAAAACTATGGCTTCAAACTTGATGAAAACAGTCTCTCCCATAATAACTCACGGGCTGCTTGTGTTTTTTAGGCCTTTGCAAGCTATCGGAAGTGTGTGCGCGGCAGGAGAGACAAATCCATGTTTTCGCGCCTTTTTAGCGATTTCAAGGTCGAAAAACACATAGGCCCCAAAATGAAAGAAACGGCTGGCGCGCCAAAACTATGGCTTCAAACTTGATGAAAACAGTCTCTCCCATATTAACTCACGGGCTGCTTGTGTTTTTTAGGCCTTTGCAAGCTATCGGAAGTGTGTGCGCGGCAGGAGATACAAATCCATGTTTTCGCGACTTTTTTGCGATTTCAAGGTCGAAAAACACATAGGCCCCAAAATGAAAGAAACGGCTACCGCGCCAAAACTATGGCTTCAAACTTGATGAAAACAGTCTCTCCCATAATAACTCACGGGCTGCTTGTGTTTTTTAGGCCTTTGCAAGCTATCGGAAGTGTGTGCGCGGCAGGAGAGACAAATCCATGTTTTCGCGCCTTTTTTGCGATTTCAAGGTCGAAAAACACATAGGCCCCAAAATGAAAGAAACGGCTGGCGCGCCAAAACTATGGCTTCAAACTTGATGAAAACAGTCTCTCCCATAATAACTCACGGGCTGCTTGTGTTTTTTAGGCCTTTGCAAGCTATCGGAAGTGTGTGCGCGGCAGGAGAGACAAATCCATGTTTTCGCGCCTTTTTAGCGATTTCAAGGTCGAAAAACACATAGGCCCCAAAATGAAAGAAACGGCTGCCGCGCCAAAACTATGGCTTCAAACTTGATGAAAACAGTCTCTCCCATAATAACTCACGGGCTGCTTGTGTTTTTTAGGCCTTTGCAAGCTATCGGAAGTGTGTGCGCGGCAGGAGAGACAAATCCATGTTTTCGCGCCTTTTTAGCGATTTCAAGGTCGAAAAACACATAGGCCCCAAAATGAAAGAAACGGCTGGCGCGCCAAAACTATGGCTTCAAACTTGATGAAAACAGTCTCTCCCATATTAACTCACGGGCTGCTTGTGTTTTTTAGGCCTTTGCAAGCTATCGGAAGTGTGTGCGCGGCAGGAGATACAAATCCATGTTTTCGCGACTTTTTTGCGATTTCAAGGTCGAAAAACACATAGGCCCCAAAATGAAAGAAACGGCTACCGCGCCAAAACTATGGCTTCAAACTTGATGAAAACAGTCTCTCCCATAATAACTCACGGGCTGCTTGTGTTTTTTAGGCCTTTGCAAGCTATCGGAAGTGTGTGCGCGGCAGGAGAGACAAATCCATGTTTTCGCGCCTTTTTTGCGATTTAAAGGTCGAAAAACACATAGGCCCCAAAATGAAAGAAACGGCTGGCGCGCCAAAACTATGGCTTCAAACTTGATGAAAACAGTCTCTCCCATAATAACTCACGGGCTGCTTGTGTTTTTTAGGCCTTTGCAAGCTATCGGAAGTGTGTGCGCGGCAGGAGAGACAAATCCATGTTTTCGCGCCTTTTTAGCGATTTCAAGGTCGAAAAACACATAGGCCCCAAAATGAAAGAAACGGCTGCCGTGCCAAAACTATGGCTTCAAACTTGATGAAAACAGTCTCTCCCATATTAACTCACGGGCTGCTTGTGTTTTTTAGGCCTTTGCAAGCTATCGGAAGTGTGTGCGCGGCAGGAGATACAAATCCATGTTTTCGCACCTTTTTTGCGATTTCAAGGTCGAAAAACACATAGGCCCCAAAATGAAAGAAACGGCTGCCGCGCCAAAACTATGGCTTCAAACTTGATGAGAACAGTCTCTCCCATAATAACTCACGGGCTGCTTGTGTTTTTTAGGCCTTTGCAAGCTATCGGAAGTGTGTGCGCGGCAGGAGAGACAAATCCATGTTTTCGCGCCTTTTTTGCGATTTCAAGGTCGAAAAACACATAGGCCCCAAAATGAAAGAAACGGCTGGCGCGCCAAAACTATGGCTTCAAACTTGATGAAAACAGTCTCTCCCATAATAACTCACGGGCTGCTTGTGTTTTTTAGGCCTTCGCAAGCTATCGGAAGTGTGTGCGCAGCAGGAGAGACAAATCTATGTTTTCGCGCCTTTTTTGCCATTTCCAGGTCGAAAAACACACAGACCCCAAAAATAAAGAAACGTCTGTCCAGCCAAAACTGAGGCTTCAAACTTGATGAAAACAGTCTCTCCCAAAATAACTCAAGGGCCGCTTGTGTTTTTTAGGCCTTCGCAAGCTATCGGAAGTGTGTGCGCGGCAGGAGAGACAAATCCATGTTTTCGCGCCTTTTTTGCGATTTCAAGGTCGAAAAACACATAGGCCCCAAAATGAAAGAAACGGCTGGCGCGCCAAAACTATGGCTTCAAACTTGATGAAAACAGTCTCTCCCATAATAACTCACGGGCTGCTTGTGTTTTTTAGGCCTTTGCAAGCTATCGGAAGTGTGTGCGCGGCAGGAGAGACAAATCCATGTTTTCGCGCCTTTTTTGCGATTTCAAGGTCGAAAAACACATAGGCCCCAAAATGAAAGAAACGGCTGGCGCGCCAAAACTATGGCTTCAAACTTGATGAAAACAGTCTCTCCCATAATAACTCACGGGCTGCTTGTGTTTTTTAGGCCTTTGTAAGCTATCGGAAGTGTGTGCGCGGCAGGAGAGACAAATCCATGTTTTCGCGCCTTTTTTGGGATTTCAAGGTCGAAAAACACATAGGCCCCAAAATGAAAGAAACGGCTGGCGCGCCAAAACTATGGCTTCAAACTTGATGAAAACAGTCTCTCCCATAATAACTCACGGGCCGCTTGTGTTTTTTAGGCCTTTGCAAGCTATCGGAAGTGTGTGCGCGGCAGGAGAGACAAGTCCATGTTTTCGCGCCTTTTTTGCGATTTCAAGGTCGAAAAACACATAGGCCCCAAAATGAAAGAAACGGCTGGCGCGCCAAAACTATGGCTTCAAACTTGATGAAAACAGTCTCTCCCATAATAACTCACGGGCTGCTTGTGTTTTTTAGGCCTTTGCAAGCTATCGGAAGTGTGTGCGCGGCAGGAGAGACAAATCCATGTTTTCGCGCCTTTTTTGCGATTTCAAGGTCGAAAAACACATAGGCCCCAAAATGAAAGAAACGGCTGGCGCGCCAAAACTATGGCTTCAAACTTGATGAAAACAGTCTCTCCCATAATAACTCACGGGCTGCTTGTGTTTTTTAGGCCTTTGCAAGCTATCGGAAGTGTGTGCGCGGCAGGAGAGACAAATCCATGTTTTCGTGCCTTTTTAGCGATTTCAAGGTCGAAAAACACATAGGCCCCAAAATGAAAGAAACGGCTGCCGCGCCAAAACTATGGCTTCAAACTTGATGAAAACAGTCTCTCCCATATTAACTCACGGGCTGCTTGTGTTTTTTAGGCCTTTGCAAGCTATCGGAAGTGTGTGCGCGGCAGGAGATACAAATCCATGTTTTCGCACCTTTTTTGCGATTTCAAGGTCGAAAAACACATAGGCCCCAAAATGAAAGAAACGGCTGCCGCGCCAAAACTATGGCTTCAAACTTGATGAGAACAGTCTCTCCCATAATAACTCACGGGCTGCTTGTGTTTTTTAGGCCTTTGCAAGCTATCGGAAGTGTGTGCGCGGCAGGAGAGACAAATCCATGTTTTCGCGCCTTTTTTGCGATTTCAAGGTCGAAAAACACATAGGCCCCAAAATGAAAGAAACGGCTGGCGCGCCAAAACTATGGCTTCAAACTTGATGAAAACAGTCTCTCCCATAATAACTCACGGGCTGCTTGTGTTTTTTAGGCCTTTGCAAGCTATCGGAAGTGTGTGCGCGGCAGGAGAGACAAATCCATGTTTTCGCGCCTTTTTAGCGATTTCAAGGTCGAAAAACACATAGGCCCCAAAATGAAAGAAACGGCTGCCGCGCCAAAACTATGGCTTCAAACTTGATGAAAACAGTCTCTCCCATAATAACTCACGGGCTGCTTGTGTTTTTTAGGCCTTTGCAAGCTATCGGAAGTGTGTGCGCGGCAGGAGAGACAAATCCATGTTTTCGCGCCTTTTTAGCGATTTCAAGGTCGAAAAACACATAGGCCCCAAAATGAAAGAAACGGCTGGCGCGCCAAAACTATGGCTTCAAACTTGATGAAAACAGTCTCTCCCATATTAACTCACGGGCTGCTTGTGTTTTTTAGGCCTTTGCAAGCTATCGGAAGTGTGTGCGCGGCAGGAGATACAAATCCATGTTTTCGCGACTTTTTTGCGATTTCAAGGTCGAAAAACACATAGGCCCCAAAATGAAAGAAACGGCTGGCGCGCCAAAACTATGGCTTCAAACTTGATGAAAACAGTCTCTCCCATAATAACTCACGGGCTGCTTGTGTTTTTTAGGCCTTTGCAAGCTATCGGAAGTGTGTGCGCGGCAGGAGAGACAAATCCATGTTTTCGCGCCTTTTTAGCGATTTCAAGGTCGAAAAACACATAGGCCCCAAAATGAAAGAAACGGCTGCCGCGCCAAAACTATGGCTTCAAACTTGATGAAAACAGTCTCTCCCATAATAACTCACGGGCTGCTTGTGTTTTTTAGGCCTTTGCAAGCTATCGGAAGTGTGTGCGCGGCAGGAGAGACAAATCCATGTTTTCGCGCCTTTTTAGCGATTTCAAGGTCGAAAAACACATAGGCCCCAAAATGAAAGAAACGGCTGGCGCGCCAAAACTATGGCTTCAAACTTGATGAAAACAGTCTCTCCCATATTAACTCACGGGCTGCTTGTGTTTTTTAGGCCTTTGCAAGCTATCGGAAGTGTGTGCGCGGCAGGAGATACAAATCCATGTTTTCGCGACTTTTTTGCGATTTCAAGGTCGAAAAACACATAGGCCCCAAAATGAAAGAAACGGCTACCGCGCCAAAACTATGGCTTCAAACTTGATGAAAACAGTCTCTCCCATAATAACTCACGGGCTGCTTGTGTTTTTTAGGCCTTTGCAAGCTATCGGAAGTGTGTGCGCGGCAGGAGAGACAAATCCATGTTTTCGCGCCTTTTTTGCGATTTAAAGGTCGAAAAACACATAGGCCCCAAAATGAAAGAAACGGCTGGCGCGCCAAAACTATGGCTTCAAACTTGATGAAAACAGTCTCTCCCATAATAACTCACGGGCTGCTTGTGTTTTTTAGGCCTTTGCAAGCTATCGGAAGTGTGTGCGCGGCAGGAGAGACAAATCCATGTTTTCGCGCCTTTTTAGCGATTTCAAGGTCGAAAAACACATAGGCCCCAAAATGAAAGAAACGGCTGCCGTGCCAAAACTATGGCTTCAAACTTGATGAAAACAGTCTCTCCCATATTAACTCACGGGCTGCTTGTGTTTTTTAGGCCTTTGCAAGCTATCGGAAGTGTGTGCGCGGCAGGAGATACAAATCCATGTTTTCGCACCTTTTTTGCGATTTCAAGGTCGAAAAACACATAGGCCCCAAAATGAAAGAAACGGCTGCCGCGCCAAAACTATGGCTTCAAACTTGATGAGAACAGTCTCTCCCATAATAACTCACGGGCTGCTTGTGTTTTTTAGGCCTTTGCAAGCTATCGGAAGTGTGTGCGCGGCAGGAGAGACAAATCCATGTTTTCGCGCCTTTTTTGCGATTTCAAGGTCGAAAAACACATAGGCCCCAAAATGAAAGAAACGGCTGGCGCGCCAAAACTATGGCTTCAAACTTGATGAAAACAGTCTCTCCCATAATAACTCACGGGCTGCTTGTGTTTTTTAGGCCTTTGCAAGCTATCGGAAGTGTGTGCGCGGCAGGAGAGACAAATCCATGTTTTCGCGCCTTTTTAGCGATTTCAAGGTCGAAAAACACATAGGCCCCAAAATGAAAGAAACGGCTGGCGCGCCAAAACTATGGCTTCAAACTTGATGAAAACAGTCTCTCCCATAATAACTCACGGGCTGCTTGTGTTTTTTAGGCCTTTGCAAGCTATCGGAAGTGTGTGCGCGGCAGGAGAGACAAATCCATGTTTTCGCGCCTTTTTAGCGATTTCAAGGTCGAAAAACACATAGGCCCCAAAATGAAAGAAACGGCTGGCGCGCCAAAACTATGGCTTCAAACTTGATGAAAACAGTCTCTCCCATATTAACTCACGGGCTGCTTGTGTTTTTTAGGCCTTTGCAAGCTATCGGAAGTGTGTGCGCGGCAGGAGATACAAATCCATGTTTTCGCGCCTTTTTTGCGATTTAAAGGTCGAAAAACACATAGGCCCCAAAATGAAAGAAACGGCTGGCGCGCCAAAACTATGGCTTCAAACTTGATGAAAACAGTCTCTCCCATAATAACTCACGGGCTGCTTGTGTTTTTTAGGCCTTTGCAAGCTATCGGAAGTGTGTGCGCGGCAGGAGAGACAAATCCATGTTTTCGCGCCTTTTTAGCGATTTCAAGGTCGAAAAACACATAGGCCCCAAAATGAAAGAAACGGCTGCCGTGCCAAAACTATGGCTTCAAACTTGATGAAAACAGTCTCTCCCATAATAACTCACGGGCTGCTTGTGTTTTTTAGGCCTTTGCAAGCTATCGGAAGTGTGTGCGTGGCAGGAGAGACAAATCCATGTTTTCGCGCCTTTTTAGCGATTTCAAGGTCGAAAAACACATAGGCCCCAAAATGAAAGAAACGGCTGGCGCGCCAAAACTATGGCTTCAAACTTGATGAAAACAGTCTCTCGCATAATAACTCACGGGCTGCTTGTGTTTTTTAGGCCTTTGCAAGCTATCGGAAGTGTGTGCGCGGCAGGAGAGACAAATCCATGTTTTCGCGCATTTTTTGCGATTTCAAGGTCGAAAAACACATAGGCCCCAAAATGAAAGAAACGGCTGGCGCGCCAAAACTATGGCTTCAAACTTGATGAAAACAGTCTCTCCCATAATAACTCACGGGCTGCTTGTGTTTTTTAGGCCTTTGCAAGCTATCGGAAGTGTGTGCGCGGCAGGAGAGACAAATCCATGTTTTCGCGCCTTTTTAGCGATTTCAAGGTCGAAAAACACATAGGCCCCAAAATGAAAGAAACGGCTGCCGCGCCAAAACTATGGCTTCAAACTTGATGAAAACAGTCTCTCCCATATTAACTCACGGGCTGATTGTGTTTTTTAGGCCTTCGCAAGCTATCGGAAGTGTGTGCGCGGCAGGAGAGACAAATCCATGTTTTCGCGCCTTTTTTGCGATTTCAAGGTCGAAAAACACATAGGCCCCAAAATGAAAGAAACGGCTGGCGCGCCAAAACTATGGCTTCAAACTTGATGAAAACAGTCTCTCCCATAATAACTCACGGGCTGCTTGTGTTTTTTAGGCCTTTGCAAGCTATCGGAAGTGTGTGCGCGGCAGGAGAGACAAATCCATGTTTTCGCGCCTTTTTTGCCATTTCCAGGTCGAAAAACACACAGACCCCAAAAATAAAGAAACGTCTGTCCAGCCAAAACTGAGGCTTCAAACTTGATGAAAACAGTCTCTCCCAAAATAACTCAAGGGCCGCTTGTGTTTTTTAGGCCTTCGCAAGCTATCGGAAGTGTGTGCGCGGCAGGAGAGACAAATCCATGTTTTCGCGCCTTTTTTGCGATTTCAAGGTCGAAAAACACATAGGCCCCAAAATGAAAGAAACGGCTGGCGCGCCAAAACTATGGCTTCAAACTTGATGAAAACAGTCTCTCCCATAATAACTCACGGGCTGCTTGTGTTTTTTAGGCCTTTGCAAGCTATCGGAAGTGTGTGCGCGGCAGGAGAGACAAATCCATGTTTTCGCGCCTTTTTTGCGATTTCAAGGTCGAAAAACACATAGGCCCCAAAATGAAAGAAACGGCTGGCGCGCCAAAACTATGGCTTCAAACTTGATGAAAACAGTCTCTCCCATAATAACTCACGGGCCGCTTGTGTTTTTTAGGCCTTTGCAAGCTATCGGAAGTGTGTGCGCGGCAGGAGAGACAAGTCCATGTTTTCGCGCCTTTTTTGCGATTTCAAGGTCGAAAAACACATAGGCCCCAAAATGAAAGAAACGGCTGGCGCGCCAAAACTATGGCTTCAAACTTGATGAAAACAGTCTCTCCCATAATAACTCACGGGCTGCTTGTGTTTTTTAGGCCTTTGCAAGCTATCGGAAGTGTGTGCGCGGCAGGAGAGACAAATCCATGTTTTCGCGCATTTTTTGCGATTTCAAGGTCGAAAAACACATAGGCCCCAAAATGAAAGAAACGGCAGGCGCGCCAAAACTATGGCTTCAAACTTGATGAAAACAGTCTCTCCCATAATAACTCACGGGCTGCTTGTGTTTTTTAGGCCTTTGCAAGCTATCGGAAGTGTGTGCGCGGCAGGAGAGACAAATCCATGTTTTTGCGCCTTTTTAGCGATTTCAAGGTCGAAAAACACATAGGCCCCAAAATGAAAGAAACGGCTGGCGCGCCAAAACTATGGCTTCAAACTTGATGAAAACAGTCTCTCCCATATTAACTCACGGGCTGCTTGTGTTTTTTAGGCCTTTGCAAGCTATCGGAAGTGTGTGCGCGGCAGGAGATACAAATCCATGTTTTCGCGCCTTTTTTGCGATTTAAAGGTCGAAAAACACATAGGCCCCAAAATGAAAGAAACGGCTGGCGCGCCAAAACTATGGCTTCAAACTTGATGAAAACAGTCTCTCCCATAATAACTCACGGGCTGCTTGTGTTTTTTAGGCCTTTGCAAGCTATCGGAAGTGTGTGCGCGGCAGGAGAGACAAATCCATGTTTTCGCGCCTTTTTAGCGATTTCAAGGTCGAAAAACACATAGGCCCCAAAATGAAAGAAACGGCTGCCGTGCCAAAACTATGGCTTCAAACTTGATGAAAACAGTCTCTCCCATAATAACTCACGGGCTGCTTGTGTTTTTTAGGCCTTTGCAAGCTATCGGAAGTGTGTGCGTGGCAGGAGAGACAAATCCATGTTTTCGCGCCTTTTTAGCGATTTCAAGGTCGAAAAACACATAGGCCCCAAAATGAAAGAAACGGCTGGCGCGCCAAAACTATGGCTTCAAACTTGATGAAAACAGTCTCTCGCATAATAACTCACGGGCTGCTTGTGTTTTTTAGGCCTTTGCAAGCTATCGGAAGTGTGTGCGCGGCAGGAGAGACAAATCCATGTTTTCGCGCATTTTTTGCGATTTCAAGGTCGAAAAACACATAGGCCCCAAAATGAAAGAAACGGCTGGCGCGCCAAAACTATGGCTTCAAACTTGATGAAAACAGTCTCTCCCATAATAACTCACGGGCTGCTTGTGTTTTTTAGGCCTTTGCAAGCTATCGGAAGTGTGTGCGCGGCAGGAGAGACAAATCCATGTTTTCGCGCCTTTTTAGCGATTTCAAGGTCGAAAAACACATAGGCCCCAAAATGAAAGAAACGGCTGCCGCGCCAAAACTATGGCTTCAAACTTGATGAAAACAGTCTCTCCCATATTAACTCACGGGCTGATTGTGTTTTTTAGGCCTTCGCAAGCTATCGGAAGTGTGTGCGCGGCAGGAGAGACAAATCCATGTTTTCGCGCCTTTTTTGCGATTTCAAGGTCGAAAAACACATAGGCCCCAAAATGAAAGAAACGGCTGGCGCGCCAAAACTATGGCTTCAAACTTGATGAAAACAGTCTCTCCCATAATAACTCACGGGCTGCTTGTGTTTTTTAGGCCTTTGCAAGCTATCGGAAGTGTGTGCGCGGCAGGAGAGACAAATCCATGTTTTCGCGCCTTTTTTGCCATTTCCAGGTCGAAAAACACACAGACCCCAAAAATAAAGAAACGTCTGTCCAGCCAAAACTGAGGCTTCAAACTTGATGAAAACAGTCTCTCCCAAAATAACTCAAGGGCCGCTTGTGTTTTTTAGGCCTTCGCAAGCTATCGGAAGTGTGTGCGCGGCAGGAGAGACAAATCCATGTTTTCGCGCCTTTTTTGCGATTTCAAGGTCGAAAAACACATAGGCCCCAAAATGAAAGAAACGGCTGGCGCGCCAAAACTATGGCTTCAAACTTGATGAAAACAGTCTCTCCCATAATAACTCACGGGCTGCTTGTGTTTTTTAGGCCTTTGCAAGCTATCGGAAGTGTGTGCGCGGCAGGAGAGACAAATCCATGTTTTCGCGCCTTTTTTGCGATTTCAAGGTCGAAAAACACATAGGCCCCAAAATGAAAGAAACGGCTGGCGCGCCAAAACTATGGCTTCAAACTTGATGAAAACAGTCTCTCCCATAATAACTCACGGGCCGCTTGTGTTTTTTAGGCCTTTGCAAGCTATCGGAAGTGTGTGCGCGGCAGGAGAGACAAGTCCATGTTTTCGCGCCTTTTTTGCGATTTCAAGGTCGAAAAACACATAGGCCCCAAAATGAAAGAAACGGCTGGCGCGCCAAAACTATGGCTTCAAACTTGATGAAAACAGTCTCTCCCATAATAACTCACGGGCTGCTTGTGTTTTTTAGGCCTTTGCAAGCTATCGGAAGTGTGTGCGCGGCAGGAGAGACAAATCCATGTTTTCGCGCATTTTTTGCGATTTCAAGGTCGAAAAACACATAGGCCCCAAAATGAAAGAAACGGCAGGCGCGCCAAAACTATGGCTTCAAACTTGATGAAAACAGTCTCTCCCATAATAACTCACGGGCTGCTTGTGTTTTTTAGGCCTTTGCAAGCTATCGGAAGTGTGTGCGCGGCAGGAGAGACAAATCCATGTTTTTGCGCCTTTTTAACGATTTCAAGGTCGAAAAACACATAGGCCCCAAAATGAAAGAAACGGCTGCCGCGCCAAAACTATGGCTTCAAACTTGATGAAAACAGTCTCTCCCATATTAACTCACGGGCTGCTTGTGTTTTTTAGGCCTTTGCAAGCTATCGGAAGTGTGTGCGCGGCAGGAGATACAAATCCATGTTTTCGCGACTTTTTTGCGATTTCAAGGTCGAAAAACACATAGGCCCCAAAATGAAAGAAACGGCTACCGCGCCAAAACTATGGCTTCAAACTTGATGAAAACAGTCTCTCCCATAATAACTCACGGGCTGCTTGTGTTTTTTAGGCCTTTGCAAGCTATCGGAAGTGTGTGCGCGGCAGGAGAGACAAATCCATGTTTTCGCGCCTTTTTTGCGATTTAAAGGTCGAAAAACACATAGGCCCCAAAATGAAAGAAACGGCTGGCGCGCCAAAACTATGGCTTCAAACTTGATGAAAACAGTCTCTCCCATAATAACTCACGGGCTGCTTGTGTTTTTTAGGCCTTTGCAAGCTATCGGAAGTGTGTGCGCGGCAGGAGAGACAAATCCATGTTTTCGCGCCTTTTTAGCGATTTCAAGGTCGAAAAACACATAGGCCCCAAAATGAAAGAAACGGCTGCCGTGCCAAAACTATGGCTTCAAACTTGATGAAAACAGTCTCTCCCATATTAACTCACGGGCTGCTTGTGTTTTTTAGGCCTTTGCAAGCTATCGGAAGTGTGTGCGCGGCAGGAGATACAAATCCATGTTTTCGCACCTTTTTTGCGATTTCAAGGTCGAAAAACACATAGGCCCCAAAATGAAAGAAACGGCTGCCGCGCCAAAACTATGGCTTCAAACTTGATGAGAACAGTCTCTCCCATAATAACTCACGGGCTGCTTGTGTTTTTTAGGCCTTTGCAAGCTATCGGAAGTGTGTGCGCGGCAGGAGAGACAAATCCATGTTTTCGCGCCTTTTTTGCGATTTCAAGGTCGAAAAACACATAGGCCCCAAAATGAAAGAAACGGCTGGCGCGCCAAAACTATGGCTTCAAACTTGATGAAAACAGTCTCTCCCATAATAACTCACGGGCTGCTTGTGTTTTTTAGGCCTTTGCAAGCTATCGGAAGTGTGTGCGCGGCAGGAGAGACAAATCCATGTTTTCGCGCCTTTTTAGCGATTTCAAGGTCGAAAAACACATAGGCCCCAAAATGAAAGAAACGGCTGGCGCGCCAAAACTATGGCTTCAAACTTGATGAAAACAGTCTCTCCCATAATAACTCACGGGCTGCTTGTGTTTTTTAGGCCTTTGCAAGCTATCGGAAGTGTGTGCGCGGCAGGAGAGACAAATCCATGTTTTCGCGCCTTTTTAGCGATTTCAAGGTCGAAAAACACATAGGCCCCAAAATGAAAGAAACGGCTGGCGCGCCAAAACTATGGCTTCAAACTTGATGAAAACAGTCTCTCCCATATTAACTCACGGGCTGCTTGTGTTTTTTAGGCCTTTGCAAGCTATCGGAAGTGTGTGCGCGGCAGGAGATACAAATCCATGTTTTCGCGCCTTTTTTGCGATTTAAAGGTCGAAAAACACATAGGCCCCAAAATGAAAGAAACGGCTGGCGCGCCAAAACTATGGCTTCAAACTTGATGAAAACAGTCTCTCCCATAATAACTCACGGGCTGCTTGTGTTTTTTAGGCCTTTGCAAGCTATCGGAAGTGTGTGCGCGGCAGGAGAGACAAATCCATGTTTTCGCGCCTTTTTAGCGATTTCAAGGTCGAAAAACACATAGGCCCCAAAATGAAAGAAACGGCTGCCGTGCCAAAACTATGGCTTCAAACTTGATGAAAACAGTCTCTCCCATAATAACTCACGGGCTGCTTGTGTTTTTTAGGCCTTTGCAAGCTATCGGAAGTGTGTGCGTGGCAGGAGAGACAAATCCATGTTTTCGCGCCTTTTTAGCGATTTCAAGGTCGAAAAACACATAGGCCCCAAAATGAAAGAAACGGCTGGCGCGCCAAAACTATGGCTTCAAACTTGATGAAAACAGTCTCTCGCATAATAACTCACGGGCTGCTTGTGTTTTTTAGGCCTTTGCAAGCTATCGGAAGTGTGTGCGCGGCAGGAGAGACAAATCCATGTTTTCGCGCATTTTTTGCGATTTCAAGGTCGAAAAACACATAGGCCCCAAAATGAAAGAAACGGCTGGCGCGCCAAAACTATGGCTTCAAACTTGATGAAAACAGTCTCTCCCATAATAACTCACGGGCTGCTTGTGTTTTTTAGGCCTTTGCAAGCTATCGGAAGTGTGTGCGCGGCAGGAGAGACAAATCCATGTTTTCGCGCCTTTTTAGCGATTTCAAGGTCGAAAAACACATAGGCCCCAAAATGAAAGAAACGGCTGCCGCGCCAAAACTATGGCTTCAAACTTGATGAAAACAGTCTCTCCCATATTAACTCACGGGCTGATTGTGTTTTTTAGGCCTTCGCAAGCTATCGGAAGTGTGTGCGCGGCAGGAGAGACAAATCCATGTTTTCGCGCCTTTTTTGCGATTTCAAGGTCGAAAAACACATAGGCCCCAAAATGAAAGAAACGGCTGGCGCGCCAAAACTATGGCTTCAAACTTGATGAAAACAGTCTCTCCCATAATAACTCACGGGCTGCTTGTGTTTTTTAGGCCTTTGCAAGCTATCGGAAGTGTGTGCGCGGCAGGAGAGACAAATCCATGTTTTCGCGCCTTTTTTGCCATTTCCAGGTCGAAAAACACACAGACCCCAAAAATAAAGAAACGTCTGTCCAGCCAAAACTGAGGCTTCAAACTTGATGAAAACAGTCTCTCCCAAAATAACTCAAGGGCCGCTTGTGTTTTTTAGGCCTTCGCAAGCTATCGGAAGTGTGTGCGCGGCAGGAGAGACAAATCCATGTTTTCGCGCCTTTTTTGCGATTTCAAGGTCGAAAAACACATAGGCCCCAAAATGAAAGAAACGGCTGGCGCGCCAAAACTATGGCTTCAAACTTGATGAAAACAGTCTCTCCCATAATAACTCACGGGCTGCTTGTGTTTTTTAGGCCTTTGCAAGCTATCGGAAGTGTGTGCGCGGCAGGAGAGACAAATCCATGTTTTCGCGCCTTTTTTGCGATTTCAAGGTCGAAAAACACATAGGCCCCAAAATGAAAGAAACGGCTGGCGCGCCAAAACTATGGCTTCAAACTTGATGAAAACAGTCTCTCCCATAATAACTCACGGGCCGCTTGTGTTTTTTAGGCCTTTGCAAGCTATCGGAAGTGTGTGCGCGGCAGGAGAGACAAGTCCATGTTTTCGCGCCTTTTTTGCGATTTCAAGGTCGAAAAACACATAGGCCCCAAAATGAAAGAAACGGCTGGCGCGCCAAAACTATGGCTTCAAACTTGATGAAAACAGTCTCTCCCATAATAACTCACGGGCTGCTTGTGTTTTTTAGGCCTTTGCAAGCTATCGGAAGTGTGTGCGCGGCAGGAGAGACAAATCCATGTTTTCGCGCATTTTTTGCGATTTCAAGGTCGAAAAACACATAGGCCCCAAAATGAAAGAAACGGCAGGCGCGCCAAAACTATGGCTTCAAACTTGATGAAAACAGTCTCTCCCATAATAACTCACGGGCTGCTTGTGTTTTTTAGGCCTTTGCAAGCTATCGGAAGTGTGTGCGCGGCAGGAGAGACAAATCCATGTTTTTGCGCCTTTTTAACGATTTCAAGGTCGAAAAACACATAGGCCCCAAAATGAAAGAAACGGCTGCCGCGCCAAAACTATGGCTTCAAACTTGATGAAAACAGTCTCTCCCATATTAACTCACGGGCTGCTTGTGTTTTTTAGGCCTTTGCAAGCTATCGGAAGTGTGTGCGCGGCAGGAGAGACAAATCCATGTTTTCGCGCCTTTTTTGCCATTTCCAGGTCGAAAAACACACAGACCCCAAAAATAAAGAAACGTCTGTCCAGCCAAAACTGAGGCTTCAAACTTGATGAAAACAGTCTCTCCCAAAATAACTCAAGGGCCGCTTGTGTTTTTTAGGCCTTCGCAAGCTATCGGAAGTGTGTGCGCGGCAGGAGAGACAAATCCATGTTTTCGCGCCTTTTTTGCGATTTCAAGGTCGAAAAACACATAGGCCCCAAAATGAAAGAAACGGCTGGCGCGCCAAAACTATGGCTTCAAACTTGATGAAAACAGTCTCTCCCATAATAACTCACGGGCTGCTTGTGTTTTTTAGGCCTTTGCAAGCTATCGGAAGTGTGTGCGCGGCAGGAGAGACAAATCCATGTTTTCGCGCCTTTTTTGCGATTTCAAGGTCGAAAAACACATAGGCCCCAAAATGAAAGAAACGGCTGGCGCGCCAAAACTATGGCTTCAAACTTGATGAAAACAGTCTCTCCCATAATAACTCACGGGCTGCTTGTGTTTTTTAGGCCTTTGTAAGCTATCGGAAGTGTGTGCGCGGCAGGAGAGACAAATCCATGTTTTCGCGCCTTTTTTGCGATTTCAAGGTCGAAAAACACATAGGCCCCAAAATGAAAGAAACGGCTGGCGCGCCAAAACTATGGCTTCAAACTTGATGAAAACAGTCTCTCCCATAATAACTCACGGGCCGCTTGTGTTTTTTAGGCCTTTGCAAGCTATCGGAAGTGTGTGCGCGGCAGGAGAGACAAGTCCATGTTTTCGCGCCTTTTTTGCGATTTCAAGGTCGAAAAACACATAGGCCCCAAAATGAAAGAAACGGCTGGCGCGCCAAAACTATGGCTTCAAACTTGATGAAAACAGTCTCTCCCATAATAACTCACGGGCTGCTTGTGTTTTTTAGGCCTTTGCAAGCTATCGGAAGTGTGTGCGCGGCAGGAGAGACAAATCCATGTTTTCGCGCATTTTTTGCGATTTCAAGGTCGAAAAACACATAGGCCCCAAAATGAAAGAAACGGCTGGCGCGCCAAAACTATGGCTTCAAACTTGATGAAAACAGTCTCTCCCATAATAACTCACGGGCTGCTTGTGTTTTTTAGGCCTTTGCAAGCTATCGGAAGTGTGTGCGCGGCAGGAGAGACAAATCCATGTTTTTGCGCCTTTTTAACGATTTCAAGGTCGAAAAACAGATAGGCCCCAAAATGAAAGAAACGGCTGCCGCGCCAAAACTATGGCTTCAAACTTGATGAAAACAGTCTCTCCCATATTAACTCACGGGCTGCTTGTGTTTTTTAGGCCTTTGCAAGCTATCGGAAGTGTGTGCGCGGCAGGAGAGACAAATCCATGTTTTCGCGCCTTTTTTGCGATTTCAAGGTCGAAAAACACATAGGCCCCAAAATGAAAGAAACGGCTGTCCAGCCAAAACTGAGGCTTCAAACTTGATGAAAACAGTCTCTCCCACAATAACTCAAGGGCCGCTTGTGTTTTTTAGGCCTTCGCAAGCTATCGGAAGTGTGTGCGCGGCAGGAGAGACAAATCCATGTTTTCGCGCATTTTTTGCGATTTCAAGGTCGAAAAACACATAGGCCCCAAAATGAAAGAAACGGCTGCGGCGCCAAAACTACGGCTTCAAACTCGATGAAAACAGTCTCTCCCATATTAACTCACGGGCTGATTGTGTTTTTTAGGCCTTCGCAAGCTATCGGAAGTGTGTGCGCGGCAGGAGAGACAAATCCATGTTTTCGCGCCTTTTTTGCGATTTCAAGGTCGAAAAACACATAGGCCCCAAAATGAAAGAAACGGATGGCGCGCCAAAACTATGGCTTCAAACTTGAGGAAAACAGTCTCTCCCATAATAACTCACGGGCTGCTTGTGTTTTTTAGGCTTTTGCAAGCTATCGGAAGTGTGTGCGCGGCAGGAGATACAAATCCATGTTTTCGCGCCTTTTTTGCGATTTCCAGGTCGAAAAACACACAGACCCCAAAAATAAAGAAACGGCTGTCCAGCCAAAACTGAGGCTTCAAACTTGATGAAAACAGTCTCTCCCACAATAACTCAATGGCCGCTTGTGTTTTTTAGGCCTTCGCAAGCTATAAGAAAGTGTGTGCGCGGCAGGAGAGACAAATCCATGTTTTCGCGCATTTTTTGCGATTTCAAGGTCGAAAAACACATAGGCCCCAAAATGAAAGAAACGGCTGGCGCGCCAAAACTATGGCTTCAAACTTGATGAAAACAGTCTCTCCCATAATAACTCACGGGCTGCTTGTGTTTTTTAGGCCTTTGCAAGCTATCGGAAGTGTGTGCGCGGCAGGAGAGACAAATCCATGTTTTCGCGCCTTTTTAGCGATTTCAAGGTCGAAAAACACATAGGCCCCAAAATGAAAGAAACGGCTGGCGCGCCAAAACTATGGCTTCAAACTTGATGAAAACAGTCTCTCCCATATTAACTCACGGGCTGCTTGTGTTTTTTAGGCCTTTGCAAGCTATCGGAAGTGTGTGCGCGGCAGGAGAGACAAATCCATGTTTTCGCGCCTTTTTTGTGATTTCAAGGTCGAAAAACACATAGGCCCCAAAATGAAAGAAACGGCTGTCCAGCCAAAACTGAGGCTTCAAACTTGATAAAAACAGTCTCTCCCACAATAACTCAAGGGCCGCTTGTGTTTTTTAGGCCTTCGCAAGCTATCGGAAGTGTGTGCGCGGCAGGAGAGACAAATCCATGTTTTCGCGCATTTTTTGCGATTTCAAGGTCGAAAAACACATAGGCCCCAAAATGAAAGAAACGGCTGCGGCGCCAAAACTAAGGCTTCAAACTCGATGAAAACAGTCTCTCCCATATTAACTCACGGGCTGATTGTGTTTTTTAGGCCTTCGCAAGCTATCGGAAGTGTGTGCGCAGCAGGAGAGACAAATCTATGTTTTCGCGCCTGTTTTGCCATTTCCAGGTCGAAAAACACATAGGCCCCAAAATGAAAGAAACGGATGGCGCGCCAAAACTATGGCTTCAAACTTGAGGAAAACAGTCTCTCCCATAATAACTCACGGGCTGCTTGTGTTTTTTAGGCTTTTGCAAGCTATCGGAAGTGTGTGCGCGGCAGGAGATACAAATCCATGTTTTCGCGCCTTTTTTGCGATTTCCAGGTCGAAAAACACACAGACCCCAAAAATAAAGAAACGGCTGTCCAGCCAAAACTGAGGCTTCAAACTTGATGAAAACAGTCTCTCCCACAATAACTCAATGGCCGCTTGTGTTTTTTAGGCCTTCGCAAGCTATAAGAAAGTGTGTGCGCGGCAGGAGAGACAAATCCATGTTTTCGCGCATTTTTTGCGATTTCAAGGTCGAAAAACACATAGGCCCCAAAATGAAAGAAACGGCTGGCGCGCCAAAACTATGGCTTCAAACTTGATGAAAACAGTCTCTCCCATATTAACTCACGGGCTGATTGTGTTTTTTAGGCCTTCGCAAGCTATCGGAAGTGTGTGCGCAGCAGGAGAGACAAATCTATGTTTTCGCGCCTGTTTTGCCATTTCCAGGTCGAAAAACACACAGACCCCAAAAATAAAGAAACGGCTGTCCAGCCAAAACTGAGGCTTCAAACTTGATGAAAACAGTCTCTCCCACAATAACTCAAGGGCCGCTTGTGTTTTTTAGGCCTTTGCAAGCTATCGGAAGTGTGTGCGCGGCAGGAGAGACAAATCCATGTTTTCGCGCCTTTTTTGCGATTTCAAGGTCGAAAAACACATAGGCCCCAAAATGAAAGAAACGGCTGGCGCGCCAAAACTATGGCTTCAAACTTGATGAAAACAGTCTCTCCCATAATAACTCACGGGCTGCTTGTGTTTTTTAGGCCTTTGCAAGCTATCGGAAGTGTGTGCGCGGCAGGAGAGACAAATCCATGTTTTCGCGCCTTTTTTGCGATTTCAAGGTCGAAAAACACATAGGCCCCAAAATGAAAGAAACGGATGGCGCGCCAAAACTATGGCTTCAAACTTGAGGAAAACAGTCTCTCCCATAATAACTCACGGGCTGCTTGTGTTTTTTAGGCTTTTGCAAGCTATCGGAAGTGTGTGCGCGGCAGGAGATACAAATCCATGTTTTCGCGCCTTTTTTGCGATTTCCAGGTCGAAAAACACACAGACCCCAAAAATAAAGAAACGGCTGTCCAGCCAAAACTGAGGCTTCAAACTTGATGAAAACAGTCTCTCCCACAATAACTCAATGGCCGCTTGTGTTTTTTAGGCCTTCGCAAGCTATAAGAAAGTGTGTGCGCGGCAGGAGAGACAAATCCATGTTTTCGCGCATTTTTTGCGATTTCAAGGTCGAAAAACACATAGGCCCCAAAATGAAAGAAACGGCTGGCGCGCCAAAACTATGGCTTCAAACTTGATGAAAACAGTCTCTCCCATATTAACTCACGGGCTGATTGTGTTTTTTAGGCCTTCGCAAGCTATCGGAAGTGTGTGCGCAGCAGGAGAGACAAATCTATGTTTTCGCGCCTGTTTTGCCATTTCCAGGTCGAAAAACACACAGACCCCAAAAATAAAGAAACGGCTGTCCAGCCAAAACTGAGGCTTCAAACTTGATGAAAACAGTCTCTCCCACAATAACTCAAGGGCCGCTTGTGTTTTTTAGGCCTTTGCAAGCTATCGGAAGTGTGTGCGCGGCAGGAGAGACAAATCCATGTTTTCGCGCCTTTTTTGCGATTTCAAGGTCGAAAAACACATAGGCCCCAAAATGAAAGAAACGGCTGGCGCGCCAAAACTATGGCTTCAAACTTGATGAAAACAGTCTCTCCCATAATAACTCACGGGCTGCTTGTGTTTTTTAGGCCTTTGCAAGCTATCGGAAGTGTGTGCGCGGCAGGAGAGACAAATCCATGTTTTCGCGCCTTTTTTGCGATTTCAAGGTCGAAAAACACATAGGCCCCAAAATGAAAGAAACGGATGGCGCGCCAAAACTATGGCTTCAAACTTGAGGAAAACAGTCTCTCCCATAATAACTCACGGGCTGCTTGTGTTTTTTAGGCTTTTGCAAGCTATCGGAAGTGTGTGCGCGGCAGGAGATACAAATCCATGTTTTCGCGCCTTTTTTGCGATTTCCAGGTCGAAAAACACACAGACCCCAAAAATAAAGAAACGGCTGTCCAGCCAAAACTGAGGCTTCAAACTTGATGAAAACAGTCTCTCCCACAATAACTCAATGGCCGCTTGTGTTTTTTAGGCCTTCGCAAGCTATAAGAAAGTGTGTGCGCGGCAGGAGAGACAAATCCATGTTTTCGCGCATTTTTTGCGATTTCAAGGTCGAAAAACACATAGGCCCCAAAATTAAAGAAACGGCTGCCGCGCCAAAACTATGGCTTCAAACTTGATGAAAACAGTCTCTCCCATATTAACTCACGGGCTGATTGTGTTTTTTAGGCCTTCGCAAGCTATCGGAAGTGTGTGCGCAGCAGGAGAGACAAATCTATGTTTTCGCGCCTGTTTTGCCATTTCCAGGTCGAAAAACACACAGACCCCAAAAATAAAGAAACGGCTGTCCAGCCAAAACTGAGGCTTCAAACTTGATGAAAACAGTCTCTCCCACAATAACTCAAGGGCCGCTTGTGTTTTTTAGGCCTTCGCAAGCTATCGGAAGTGTGTGCGCGGCAGGAGAGACAAATCCATGTTTTCGCGCATTTTTTGCGATTTCAAGGTCGAAAAACACATAGGCCCCAAAATGAAAGAAACGGCTGCCGCGCCAAAACTATGGCTTCAAACTTGATGAAAACAGTCTCTCCCATAATAACTCACGGGCTGCTTGTGTTTTTTAGGCCTTTGCAAGCTATCGGAAGTGTGTGCGCGGCAGGAGAGACAAATCCATGTTTTCGCGCCTTTTTTGCGATTTCAAGGTCGAAAAACACATAGACCCCAAAATGAAAGAAACGGCTGGCGCGCCAAAACTATGGCTTCAAACTTGATGAAAACAGTCTCTCCCATATTAACTCACGGGCTGATTGTGTTTTTTAGGCCTTCGCAAGCTATCGGAAGTGTGTGCGCAGCAGGAGAGACAAATCTATGTTTTCGCGCCTGTTTTGCCATTTCCAGGTCGAAAAACACACAGACCCCAAAAATAAAGAAACGGCTGTCCAGCCAAAACTGAGGCTTCAAACTTGATGAAAACAGTCTCTCCCACAATAACTCAAGGGCCGCTTGTGTTTTTTAGGCCTTCGCAAGCTATCGGAAGTGTGTGCGCGGCAGGAGAGACAAATCCATGTTTTCGCGCATTTTTTGCGATTTCAAGGTCGAAAAACACATAGGCCCCAAAATGAAAGAAACGGCTGCCGCGCCAAAACTATGGCTTCAAACTTGATGAAAACAGTCTCTCCCATAATAACTCACGGGCTGCTTGTGTTTTTTAGGCCTTCGCAAGCTATCGGAAGTGTGTGCGCGGCAGGAGAGACAAATCCATGTTTTCGCGCATTTTTTGCGATTTCAAGGTCGAAAAACACATAGGCCCCAAAATGAAAGAAACGGCTGCGGCGCCAAAACTACGGCTTCAAACTCGATGAAAACAGTCTCTCCCATATTAACTCACGGGCTGATTGTGTTTTTTAGGCCTTCGCAAGCTATCGGAAGTGTGTGCGCGGCAGGAGAGACAAATCCATGTTTTCGCGCCTTTTTTGCGATTTCAAGGTCGAAAAACACATAGGCCCCAAAATGAAAGAAACGGATGGCGCGCCAAAACTATGGCTTCAAACTTGAGGAAAACAGTCTCTCCCATAATAACTCACGGGCTGCTTGTGTTTTTTAGGCTTTTGCAAGCTATCGGAAGTGTGTGCGCGGCAGGAGATACAAATCCATGTTTTCGCGCCTTTTTTGCGATTTCCAGGTCGAAAAACACACAGACCCCAAAAATAAAGAAACGGCTGTCCAGCCAAAACTGAGGCTTCAAACTTGATGAAAACAGTCTCTCCCACAATAACTCAATGGCCGCTTGTGTTTTTTAGGCCTTCGCAAGCTATAAGAAAGTGTGTGCGCGGCAGGAGAGACAAATCCATGTTTTCGCGCATTTTTTGCGATTTCAAGGTCGAAAAACACATAGGCCCCAAAATGAAAGAAACGGCTGGCGCGCCAAAACTATGGCTTCAAACTTGATGAAAACAGTCTCTCCCATAATAACTCACGGGCTGCTTGTGTTTTTTAGGCCTTTGCAAGCTATCGGAAGTGTGTGCGCGGCAGGAGAGACAAATCCATGTTTTCGCGCCTTTTTAGCGATTTCAAGGTCGAAAAACACATAGGCCCCAAAATGAAAGAAACGGCTGGCGCGCCAAAACTATGGCTTCAAACTTGATGAAAACAGTCTCTCCCATATTAACTCACGGGCTGCTTGTGTTTTTTAGGCCTTTGCAAGCTATCGGAAGTGTGTGCGCGGCAGGAGAGACAAATCCATGTTTTCGCGCCTTTTTTGTGATTTCAAGGTCGAAAAACACATAGGCCCCAAAATGAAAGAAACGGCTGTCCAGCCAAAACTGAGGCTTCAAACTTGATAAAAACAGTCTCTCCCACAATAACTCAAGGGCCGCTTGTGTTTTTTAGGCCTTCGCAAGCTATCGGAAGTGTGTGCGCGGCAGGAGAGACGAATCCATGTTTTCGCGCATTTTTTGCGATTTCAAGGTCGAAAAACACATAGGCCCCAAAATGAAAGAAACGGCTGCGGCGCCAAAACTAAGGCTTCAAACTCGATGAAAACAGTCTCTCCCATATTAACTCACGGGCTGATTGTGTTTTTTAGGCCTTCGCAAGCTATCGGAAGTGTGTGCGCAGCAGGAGAGACAAATCTATGTTTTCGCGCCTGTTTTGCCATTTCCAGGTCGAAAAACACATAGGCCCCAAAATGAAAGAAACGGATGGCGCGCCAAAACTATGGCTTCAAACTTGATGAAAACAGTCTCTCCCATAATAACTCACGGGCTGCTTGTGTTTTTTAGGCCTTTGCAAGCTATCGGAAGTGTGTGCGCGGCAGGAGAGACAAATCCATGTTTTTGCGCCTTTTTAACGATTTCAAGGTCGAAAAACAGATAGGCCCCAAAATGAAAGAAACGGCTGCCGCGCCAAAACTATGGCTTCAAACTTGATGAAAACAGTCTCTCCCATATTAACTCACGGGCTGCTTGTGTTTTTTAGGCCTTTGCAAGCTATCGGAAGTGTGTGCGCGGCAGGAGAGACAAATCCATGTTTTCGCGCCTTTTTTGCGATTTCAAGGTCGAAAAACACATAGGCCCCAAAATGAAAGAAACGGCTGTCCAGCCAAAACTGAGGCTTCAAACTTGATGAAAACAGTCTCTCCCACAATAACTCAAGGGCCGCTTGTGTTTTTTAGGCCTTCGCAAGCTATCGGAAGTGTGTGCGCGGCAGGAGAGACAAATCCATGTTTTCGCGCATTTTTTGCGATTTCAAGGTCGAAAAACACATAGGCCCCAAAATGAAAGAAACGGCTGCGGCGCCAAAACTACGGCTTCAAACTCGATGAAAACAGTCTCTCCCATATTAACTCACGGGCTGATTGTGTTTTTTAGGCCTTCGCAAGCTATCGGAAGTGTGTGCGCGGCAGGAGAGACAAATCCATGTTTTCGCGCCTTTTTTGCGATTTCAAGGTCGAAAAACACATAGGCCCCAAAATGAAAGAAACGGATGGCGCGCCAAAACTATGGCTTCAAACTTGAGGAAAACAGTCTCTCCCATAATAACTCACGGGCTGCTTGTGTTTTTTAGGCTTTTGCAAGCTATCGGAAGTGTGTGCGCGGCAGGAGATACAAATCCATGTTTTCGCGCCTTTTTTGCGATTTCCAGGTCGAAAAACACACAGACCCCAAAAATAAAGAAACGGCTGTCCAGCCAAAACTGAGGCTTCAAACTTGATGAAAACAGTCTCTCCCACAATAACTCAATGGCCGCTTGTGTTTTTTAGGCCTTCGCAAGCTATAAGAAAGTGTGTGCGCGGCAGGAGAGACAAATCCATGTTTTCGCGCATTTTTTGCGATTTCAAGGTCGAAAAACACATAGGCCCCAAAATGAAAGAAACGGCTGGCGCGCCAAAACTATGGCTTCAAACTTGATGAAAACAGTCTCTCCCATAATAACTCACGGGCTGCTTGTGTTTTTTAGGCCTTTGCAAGCTATCGGAAGTGTGTGCGCGGCAGGAGAGACAAATCCATGTTTTCGCGCCTTTTTAGCGATTTCAAGGTCGAAAAACACATAGGCCCCAAAATGAAAGAAACGGCTGGCGCGCCAAAACTATGGCTTCAAACTTGATGAAAACAGTCTCTCCCATATTAACTCACGGGCTGCTTGTGTTTTTTAGGCCTTTGCAAGCTATCGGAAGTGTGTGCGCGGCAGGAGAGACAAATCCATGTTTTCGCGCCTTTTTTGTGATTTCAAGGTCGAAAAACACATAGGCCCCAAAATGAAAGAAACGGCTGTCCAGCCAAAACTGAGGCTTCAAACTTGATAAAAACAGTCTCTCCCACAATAACTCAAGGGCCGCTTGTGTTTTTTAGGCCTTCGCAAGCTATCGGAAGTGTGTGCGCGGCAGGAGAGACAAATCCATGTTTTCGCGCATTTTTTGCGATTTCAAGGTCGAAAAACACATAGGCCCCAAAATGAAAGAAACGGCTGCGGCGCCAAAACTAAGGCTTCAAACTCGATGAAAACAGTCTCTCCCATATTAACTCACGGGCTGATTGTGTTTTTTAGGCCTTCGCAAGCTATCGGAAGTGTGTGCGCAGCAGGAGAGACAAATCTATGTTTTCGCGCCTGTTTTGCCATTTCCAGGTCGAAAAACACATAGGCCCCAAAATGAAAGAAACGGATGGCGCGCCAAAACTATGGCTTCAAACTTGAGGAAAACAGTCTCTCCCATAATAACTCACGGGCTGCTTGTGTTTTTTAGGCTTTTGCAAGCTATCGGAAGTGTGTGCGCGGCAGGAGATACAAATCCATGTTTTCGCGCCTTTTTTGCGATTTCCAGGTCGAAAAACACACAGACCCCAAAAATAAAGAAACGGCTGTCCAGCCAAAACTGAGGCTTCAAACTTGATGAAAACAGTCTCTCCCACAATAACTCAATGGCCGCTTGTGTTTTTTAGGCCTTCGCAAGCTATAAGAAAGTGTGTGCGCGGCAGGAGAGACAAATCCATGTTTTCGCGCATTTTTTGCGATTTCAAGGTCGAAAAACACATAGGCCCCAAAATGAAAGAAACGGCTGGCGCGCCAAAACTATGGCTTCAAACTTGATGAAAACAGTCTCTCCCATATTAACTCACGGGCTGATTGTGTTTTTTAGGCCTTCGCAAGCTATCGGAAGTGTGTGCGCAGCAGGAGAGACAAATCTATGTTTTCGCGCCTGTTTTGCCATTTCCAGGTCGAAAAACACACAGACCCCAAAAATAAAGAAACGGCTGTCCAGCCAAAACTGAGGCTTCAAACTTGATGAAAACAGTCTCTCCCACAATAACTCAAGGGCCGCTTGTGTTTTTTAGGCCTTTGCAAGCTATCGGAAGTGTGTGCGCGGCAGGAGAGACAAATCCATGTTTTCGCGCCTTTTTTGCGATTTCAAGGTCGAAAAACACATAGGCCCCAAAATGAAAGAAACGGCTGGCGCGCCAAAACTATGGCTTCAAACTTGATGAAAACAGTCTCTCCCATAATAACTCACGGGCTGCTTGTGTTTTTTAGGCCTTTGCAAGCTATCGGAAGTGTGTGCGCGGCAGGAGAGACAAATCCATGTTTTCGCGCCTTTTTTGCGATTTCAAGGTCGAAAAACACATAGGCCCCAAAATGAAAGAAACGGATGGCGCGCCAAAACTATGGCTTCAAACTTGAGGAAAACAGTCTCTCCCATAATAACTCACGGGCTGCTTGTGTTTTTTAGGCTTTTGCAAGCTATCGGAAGTGTGTGCGCGGCAGGAGATACAAATCCATGTTTTCGCGCCTTTTTTGCGATTTCCAGGTCGAAAAACACACAGACCCCAAAAATAAAGAAACGGCTGTCCAGCCAAAACTGAGGCTTCAAACTTGATGAAAACAGTCTCTCCCACAATAACTCAATGGCCGCTTGTGTTTTTTAGGCCTTCGCAAGCTATAAGAAAGTGTGTGCGCGGCAGGAGAGACAAATCCATGTTTTCGCGCATTTTTTGCGATTTCAAGGTCGAAAAACACATAGGCCCCAAAATGAAAGAAACGGCTGGCGCGCCAAAACTATGGCTTCAAACTTGATGAAAACAGTCTCTCCCATATTAACTCACGGGCTGATTGTGTTTTTTAGGCCTTCGCAAGCTATCGGAAGTGTGTGCGCAGCAGGAGAGACAAATCTATGTTTTCGCGCCTGTTTTGCCATTTCCAGGTCGAAAAACACACAGACCCCAAAAATAAAGAAACGGCTGTCCAGCCAAAACTGAGGCTTCAAACTTGATGAAAACAGTCTCTCCCACAATAACTCAAGGGCCGCTTGTGTTTTTTAGGCCTTTGCAAGCTATCGGAAGTGTGTGCGCGGCAGGAGAGACAAATCCATGTTTTCGCGCCTTTTTTGCGATTTCAAGGTCGAAAAACACATAGGCCCCAAAATGAAAGAAACGGCTGGCGCGCCAAAACTATGGCTTCAAACTTGATGAAAACAGTCTCTCCCATAATAACTCACGGGCTGCTTGTGTTTTTTAGGCCTTTGCAAGCTATCGGAAGTGTGTGCGCGGCAGGAGAGACAAATCCATGTTTTCGCGCCTTTTTTGCGATTTCAAGGTCGAAAAACACATAGGCCCCAAAATGAAAGAAACGGATGGCGCGCCAAAACTATGGCTTCAAACTTGAGGAAAACAGTCTCTCCCATAATAACTCACGGGCTGCTTGTGTTTTTTAGGCTTTTGCAAGCTATCGGAAGTGTGTGCGCGGCAGGAGATACAAATCCATGTTTTCGCGCCTTTTTTGCGATTTCCAGGTCGAAAAACACACAGACCCCAAAAATAAAGAAACGGCTGTCCAGCCAAAACTGAGGCTTCAAACTTGATGAAAACAGTCTCTCCCACAATAACTCAATGGCCGCTTGTGTTTTTTAGGCCTTCGCAAGCTATAAGAAAGTGTGTGCGCGGCAGGAGAGACAAATCCATGTTTTCGCGCATTTTTTGCGATTTCAAGGTCGAAAAACACATAGGCCCCAAAATTAAAGAAACGGCTGCCGCGCCAAAACTATGGCTTCAAACTTGATGAAAACAGTCTCTCCCATATTAACTCACGGGCTGATTGTGTTTTTTAGGCCTTCGCAAGCTATCGGAAGTGTGTGCGCAGCAGGAGAGACAAATCTATGTTTTCGCGCCTGTTTTGCCATTTCCAGGTCGAAAAACACACAGACCCCAAAAATAAAGAAACGGCTGTCCAGCCAAAACTGAGGCTTCAAACTTGATGAAAACAGTCTCTCCCACAATAACTCAAGGGCCGCTTGTGTTTTTTAGGCCTTCGCAAGCTATCGGAAGTGTGTGCGCGGCAGGAGAGACAAATCCATGTTTTCGCGCATTTTTTGCGATTTCAAGGTCGAAAAACACATAGGCCCCAAAATGAAAGAAACGGCTGCCGCGCCAAAACTATGGCTTCAAACTTGATGAAAACAGTCTCTCCCATAATAACTCACGGGCTGCTTGTGTTTTTTAGGCCTTTGCAAGCTATCGGAAGTGTGTGCGCGGCAGGAGAGACAAATCCATGTTTTCGCGCCTTTTTTGCGATTTCAAGGTCGAAAAACACATAGACCCCAAAATGAAAGAAACGGCTGGCGCGCCAAAACTATGGCTTCAAACTTGATGAAAACAGTCTCTCCCATATTAACTCACGGGCTGATTGTGTTTTTTAGGCCTTCGCAAGCTATCGGAAGTGTGTGCGCAGCAGGAGAGACAAATCTATGTTTTCGCGCCTGTTTTGCCATTTCCAGGTCGAAAAACACACAGACCCCAAAAATAAAGAAACGGCTGTCCAGCCAAAACTGAGGCTTCAAACTTGATGAAAACAGTCTCTCCCACAATAACTCAAGGGCCGCTTGTGTTTTTTAGGCCTTCGCAAGCTATCGGAAGTGTGTGCGCGGCAGGAGAGACAAATCCATGTTTTCGCGCCTTTTTTGCGATTTCAAGGTCGAAAAACACATAGGCCCCAAAATGAAAGAAACGGATGGCGCGCCAAAACTATGGCTTCAAACTTGAGGAAAACAGTCTCTCCCATAATAACTCACGGGCTGCTTGTGTTTTTTAGGCTTTTGCAAGCTATCGGAAGTGTGTGCGCGGCAGGAGATACAAATCCATGTTTTCGCGCCTTTTTTGCGATTTCCAGGTCGAAAAACACACAGACCCCAAAAATAAAGAAACGGCTGTCCAGCCAAAACTGAGGCTTCAAACTTGATGAAAACAGTCTCTCCCACAATAACTCAATGGCCGCTTGTGTTTTTTAGGCCTTCGCAAGCTATAAGAAAGTGTGTGCGCGGCAGGAGAGACAAATCCATGTTTTCGCGCATTTTTTGCGATTTCAAGGTCGAAAAACACATAGGCCCCAAAATGAAAGAAACGGCTGGCGCGCCAAAACTATGGCTTCAAACTTGATGAAAACAGTCTCTCCCATAATAACTCACGGGCTGCTTGTGTTTTTTAGGCCTTTGCAAGCTATCGGAAGTGTGTGCGCGGCAGGAGAGACAAATCCATGTTTTCGCGCCTTTTTAGCGATTTCAAGGTCGAAAAACACATAGGCCCCAAAATGAAAGAAACGGCTGGCGCGCCAAAACTATGGCTTCAAACTTGATGAAAACAGTCTCTCCCATATTAACTCACGGGCTGCTTGTGTTTTTTAGGCCTTTGCAAGCTATCGGAAGTGTGTGCGCGGCAGGAGAGACAAATCCATGTTTTCGCGCCTTTTTTGTGATTTCAAGGTCGAAAAACACATAGGCCCCAAAATGAAAGAAACAGCTGTCCAGCCAAAACTGAGGCTTCAAACTTGATAAAAACAGTCTCTCCCACAATAACTCAAGGGCCGCTTGTGTTTTTTAGGCCTTCGCAAGCTATCGGAAGTGTGTGCGCGGCAGGAGAGACAAATCCATGTTTTCGCGCATTTTTTGCGATTTCAAGGTCGAAAAACACATAGGCCCCAAAATGAAAGAAACGGCTGCGGCGCCAAAACTAAGGCTTCAAACTCGATGAAAACAGTCTCTCCCATATTAACTCACGGGCTGATTGTGTTTTTTAGGCTTTTGCAAGCTATCGGAAGTGTGTGCGCGGCAGGAGATACAAATCCATGTTTTCGAGCCTTTTTTGCGATTTCCAGGTCGAAAAACACACAGACCCCAAAAATAAAGAAACGGCTGTCCAGCCAAAACTGAGGCTTCAAACTTGATGAAAACAGTCTCTCCCACAATAACTCAATGGCCGCTTGTGTTTTTTAGGCCTTCGCAAGCTATAAGAAAGTGTGTGCGCGGCAGGAGAGACAAATCCATGTTTTCGCGCATTTTTTGCGATTTCAAGGTCGAAAAACACATAGGCCCCAAAATGAAAGAAACGGCTGGCGCGCCAAAACTATGGCTTCAAACTTGATGAAAACAGTCTCTCCCATATTAACTCACGGGCTGATTGTGTTTTTTAGGCCTTCGCAAGCTATCGGAAGTGTGTGCGCAGCAGGAGAGACAAATCTATGTTTTCGCGCCTGTTTTGCCATTTCCAGGTCGAAAAACACACAGACCCCAAAAATAAAGAAACGGCTGTCCAGCCAAAACTGAGGCTTCAAACTTGATGAAAACAGTCTCTCCCACAATAACTCAAGGGCCGCTTGTGTTTTTTAGGCCTTTGCAAGCTATCGGAAGTGTGTGCGCGGCAGGAGAGACAAATCCTTGTTTTCGCGCCTTTTTTGCGATTTCAAGGTCGAAAAACACATAGGCCCCAAAATGAAAGAAACGGCTGGCGCGCCAAAACTATGGCTTCAAACTTGATGAAAACAGTCTCTCCCATAATAACTCACGGGCTGCTTGTGTTTTTTAGGCCTTTGCAAGCTATCGGAAGTGTGTGCGCGGCAGGAGAGACAAATCCATGTTTTCGCGCCTTTTTTGCGATTTCAAGGTCGAAAAACACATAGGCCCCAAAATGAAAGAAACGGATGGCGCGCCAAAACTATGGCTTCAAACTTGAGGAAAACAGTCTCTCCCATAATAACTCACGGGCTGCTTGTGTTTTTTAGGCTTTTGCAAGCTATCGGAAGTGTGTGCGCGGCAGGAGATACAAATCCATGTTTTCGCGCCTTTTTTGCGATTTCCAGGTCGAAAAACACACAGACCCCAAAAATAAAGAAACGGCTGTCCAGCCAAAACTGAGGCTTCAAACTTGATGAAAACAGTCTCTCCCACAATAACTCAATGGCCGCTTGTGTTTTTTAGGCCTTCGCAAGCTATAAGAAAGTGTGTGCGCGGCAGGAGAGACAAATCCATGTTTTCGCGCATTTTTTGCGATTTCAAGGTCGAAAAACACATAGGCCCCAAAATGAAAGAAACGGCTGGCGCGCCAAAACTATGGCTTCAAACTTGATGAAAACAGTCTCTCCCATATTAACTCACGGGCTGATTGTGTTTTTTAGGCCTTCGCAAGCTATCGGAAGTGTGTGCGCAGCAGGAGAGACAAATCTATGTTTTCGCGCCTGTTTTGCCATTTCCAGGTCGAAAAACACACAGACCCCAAAAATAAAGAAACGGCTGTCCAGCCAAAACTGAGGCTTCAAACTTGATGAAAACAGTCTCTCCCACAATAACTCAAGGGCCGCTTGTGTTTTTTAGGCCTTTGCAAGCTATCGGAAGTGTGTGCGCGGCAGGAGAGACAAATCCATGTTTTCGCGCCTTTTTTGCGATTTCAAGGTCGAAAAACACATAGGCCCCAAAATGAAAGAAACGGCTGGCGCGCCAAAACTATGGCTTCAAACTTGATGAAAACAGTCTCTCCCATAATAACTCACGGGCTGCTTGTGTTTTTTAGGCCTTTGCAAGCTATCGGAAGTGTGTGCGCGGCAGGAGAGACAAATCCATGTTTTCGCGCCTTTTTTGCGATTTCAAGGTCGAAAAACACATAGGCCCCAAAATGAAAGAAACGGATGGCGCGCCAAAACTATGGCTTCAAACTTGAGGAAAACAGTCTCTCCCATAATAACTCACGGGCTGCTTGTGTTTTTTAGGCTTTTGCAAGCTATCGGAAGTGTGTGCGCGGCAGGAGATACAAATCCATGTTTTCGCGCCTTTTTTGCGATTTCCAGGTCGAAAAACACACAGACCCCAAAAATAAAGAAACGGCTGTCCAGCCAAAACTGAGGCTTCAAACTTGATGAAAACAGTCTCTCCCACAATAACTCAATGGCCGCTTGTGTTTTTTAGGCCTTCGCAAGCTATAAGAAAGTGTGTGCGCGGCAGGAGAGACAAATCCATGTTTTCGCGCATTTTTTGCGATTTCAAGGTCGAAAAACACATAGGCCCCAAAATTAAAGAAACGGCTGCCGCGCCAAAACTATGGCTTCAAACTTGATGAAAACAGTCTCTCCCATATTAACTCACGGGCTGATTGTGTTTTTTAGGCCTTCGCAAGCTATCGGAAGTGTGTGCGCAGCAGGAGAGACAAATCTATGTTTTCGCGCCTGTTTTGCCATTTCCAGGTCGAAAAACACACAGACCCCAAAAATAAAGAAACGGCTGTCCAGCCAAAACTGAGGCTTCAAACTTGATGAAAACAGTCTCTCCCACAATAACTCAAGGGCCGCTTGTGTTTTTTAGGCCTTCGCAAGCTATCGGAAGTGTGTGCGCGGCAGGAGAGACAAATCCATGTTTTCGCGCATTTTTTGCGATTTCAAGGTCGAAAAACACATAGGCCCCAAAATGAAAGAAACGGCTGCCGCGCCAAAACTATGGCTTCAAACTTGATGAAAACAGTCTCTCCCATAATAACTCACGGGCTGCTTGTGTTTTTTAGGCCTTTGCAAGCTATCGGAAGTGTGTGCGCGGCAGGAGAGACAAATCCATGTTTTCGCGCCTTTTTTGCGATTTCAAGGTCGAAAAACACATAGACCCCAAAATGAAAGAAACGGCTGGCGCGCCAAAACTATGGCTTCAAACTTGATGAAAACAGTCTCTCCCATATTAACTCACGGGCTGATTGTGTTTTTTAGGCCTTCGCAAGCTATCGGAAGTGTGTGCGCAGCAGGAGAGACAAATCTATGTTTTCGCGCCTGTTTTGCCATTTCCAGGTCGAAAAACACACAGACCCCAAAAATAAAGAAACGGCTGTCCAGCCAAAACTGAGGCTTCAAACTTGATGAAAACAGTCTCTCCCACAATAACTCAAGGGCCGCTTGTGTTTTTTAGGCCTTCGCAAGCTATCGGAAGTGTGTGCGCGGCAGGAGAGACAAATCCATGTTTTCGCGCATTTTTTGCGATTTCAAGGTCGAAAAACACATAGGCCCCAAAATGAAAGAAACGGCTGCCGCGCCAAAACTATGGCTTCAAACTTGATGAAAACAGTCTCTCCCATAATAACTCACGGGCTGCTTGTGTTTTTTAGGCCTTTGCAAGCTATCGGAAGTGTGTGCGCGGCAGGAGAGACAAATCCATGTTTTCGCGCCTTTTTTGCGATTTCAAGGTCGAAAAACACATAGACCCCAAAATGAAAGAAACGGCTGGCGCGCCAAAACTATGGCTTCAAACTTGATGAAAACAGTCTCTCCCATATTAACTCACGGGCTGATTGTGTTTTTTAGGCCTTCGCAAGCTATCGGAAGTGTGTGCGCAGCAGGAGAGACAAATCTATGTTTTCGCGCCTGTTTTGCCATTTCCAGGTCGAAAAACACACAGACCCCAAAAATAAAGAAACGGCTGTCCAGCCAAAACTGAGGCTTCAAACTTGATGAAAACAGTCTCTCCCACAATAACTCAAGGGCCGCTTGTGTTTTTTAGGCCTTCGCAAGCTATCGGAAGTGTGTGCGCGGCAGGAGAGACAAATCCATGTTTTCGCGCATTTTTTGCGATTTCAAGGTCGAAAAACACATAGGCCCCAAAATGAAAGAAACGGCTGCCGCGCCAAAACTATGGCTTCAAACTTGATGAAAACAGTCTCTCCCATAATAACTCACGGGCTGCTTGTGTTTTTTAGGCCTTTGCAAGCTATCGGAAGTGTGTGCGCGGCAGGAGAGACAAATCCATGTTTTCGCGCCTTTTTTGCGATTTCAAGGTCGAAAAACACATAGGCCCCAAAATGAAAGAAACGGATGGCGCGCCAAAACTATGGCTTCAAACTTGAGGAAAACAGTCTCTCCCATAATAACTCACGGGCTGCTTGTGTTTTTTAGGCTTTTGCAAGCTATCGGAAGTGTGTGCGCGGCAGGAGATACAAATCCATGTTTTCGCGCCTTTTTTGCGATTTCCAGGTCGAAAAACACACAGACCCCAAAAATAAAGAAACGGCTGTCCAGCCAAAACTGAGGCTTCAAACTTGATGAAAACAGTCTCTCCCACAATAACTCAATGGCCGCTTGTGTTTTTTAGGCCTTCGCAAGCTATAAGAAAGTGTGTGCGCGGCAGGAGAGACAAATCCATGTTTTCGCGCATTTTTTGCGATTTCAAGGTCGAAAAACACATAGGCCCCAAAATTAAAGAAACGGCTGCCGCGCCAAAACTATGGCTTCAAACTTGATGAAAACAGTCTCTCCCATATTAACTCACGGGCTGATTGTGTTTTTTAGGCCTTCGCAAGCTATCGGAAGTGTGTGCGCAGCAGGAGAGACAAATCTATGTTTTCGCGCCTGTTTTGCCATTTCCAGGTCGAAAAACACACAGACCCCAAAAATAAAGAAACGGCTGTCCAGCCAAAACTGAGGCTTCAAACTTGATGAAAACAGTCTCTCCCACAATAACTCAAGGGCCGCTTGTGTTTTTTAGGCCTTTGCAAGCTATCGGAAGTGTGTGCGCGGCAGGAGAGACAAATCCATGTTTTCGCGTTTTTTTTTGCGATTTCAAGGTCGAAAAACACATAGGCCCCAAAATGAAAGAAACGGCTGGCGCGCCAAAACTATGGCTTCAAACTTGATGAAAACAGTCTCTCCCATAATAACTCACGGGCTGCTTGTGTTTTTTAGGCCTTTGCAAGCTATCGGAAGTGTGTGCGCGGCAGGAGAGACAAATCCATGTTTTCGCGCCTTTTTTGCGATTTCAAGGTCGAAAAACACATAGGCCCCAAAATGAAAGAAACGGCTGGCGCGCCAAAACTATGGCTTCAAACTTGATGAAAACAGTCTCTCCCATAATAACTCACGGGCTGCTTGTGTTTTTTAGGCCTTTGTAAGCTATCGGAAGTGTGTGCGCGGCAGGAGAGACAAATCCATGTTTTCGCGCCTTTTTTGCGATTTCAAGGTCGAAAAACACATAGGCCCCAAAATGAAAGAAACGGCTGGCGCGCCAAAACTACAGCTTCAAACTTGATGAAAACAGTCTCTCCCATAATAACTCACGGGCCGCTTGTGTTTTTTAGGCCTTTGCAAGCTATCGGAAGTGTGTGCGCGGCAGGAGAGACAAGTCCATGTTTTCGCGCCTTTTTTGCGATTTCAAGGTCGAAAAACACATAGGCCCCAAAATGAAAGAAACGGCTGGCGCGCCAAAACTATGGCTTCAAACTTGATGAAAACAGTCTCTCCCATAATAACTCACGGGCTGCTTGTGTTTTTTAGGCCTTTGCAAGCTATCGGAAGTGTGTGCGCGGCAGGAGAGACAAATCCATGTTTTCGCGCATTTTTTGCGATTTCAAGGTCGAAAAACACATAGGCCCCAAAATGAAAGAAACGGCTGGCGCGCCAAAACTATGGCTTCAAACTTGATGAAAACAGTCTCTCCCATAATAACTCACGGGCTGCTTGTGTTTTTTAGGCCTTTGCAAGCTATCGGAAGTGTGTGCGCGGCAGGAGAGACAAATCCATGTTTTCGCGCCTTTTTAGCGATTTCAAGGTCGAAAAACACATAGGCCCCAAAATGAAAGAAACGGCTGCCGCGCCAAAACTATGGCTTCAAACTTGATGAAAACAGTCTCTCCCATATTAACTCACGGGCTGCTTGTGTTTTTTAGGCCTTTGCAAGCTATCGGAAGTGTGTGCGCGGCAGGAGAGACAAATCCATGTTTTCGCGCCTTTTTTGCGATTTCAAGGTCGAAAAACACATAGGCCCCAAAATGAAAGAAACGGCTGTCCAGCCAAAACTGAGGCTTCAAACTTGATGAAAACAGTCTCTCCCACAATAACTCAAGGGCCGCTTGTGTTTTTTAGGCCTTCGCAAGCTATCGGAAGTGTGTGCGCGGCAGGAGAGACAAATCCATGTTTTCGCGCATTTTTTGCGATTTCAAGGTCGAAAAACACATAGGCCCCAAAATGAAAGAAACGGCTGCGGCGCCAAAACTACGGCTTCAAACTCGATGAAAACAGTCTCTCCCATATTAACTCACGGGCTGATTGTGTTTTTTAGGCCTTCGCAAGCTATCGGAAGTGTGTGCGCAGCAGGAGAGACAAATCTATGTTTTCGCGCCTGTTTTGCCATTTCCAGGTCGAAAAACACACAGACCCCAAAAATAAAGAAACGGCTGTCCAGCCAAAACTGAGGCTTCAAACTTGATGAAAACAGTCTCTGCCACAATAACTCAAGGGCCGCTTGTGTTTTTTAGGCCTTTGCAAGCAATCGGAAGTGTGTGCGCGGCAGGAGAGACAAATCCATGTTTTCGCGCCTTTTTTGCGATTTCAAGGTCGAAAAACACATAGGCCCCAAAATGAAAGAAACGGCTGGCGCGCCAAAACTATGGCTTCAAACTTGATGAAAACAGTCTCTCCCATAATAACTCACGGGCTGCTTGTGTTTTTTAGGCCTTTGCAAGCTATCGGAAGTGTGTGCGCGGCAGGAGAGACAAATCCATGTTTTCGCGCCTTTTTTGCGATTTCAAGGTCGAAAAACACATAGGCCCCAAAATGAAAGAAACGGATGGCGCGCCAAAACTATGGCTTCAAACTTGAGGAAAACAGTCTCTCCCATAATAACTCACGGGCTGCTTGTGTTTTTTAGGCTTTTGCAAGCTATCGGAAGTGTGTGCGCGGCAGGAGATACAAATCCATGTTTTCGCGCCTTTTTTGCGATTTCCAGGTCGAAAAACACACAGACCCCAAAAATAAAGAAACGGCTGTCCAGCCAAAACTGAGGCTTCAAACTTGATGAAAACAGTCTCTCCCACAATAACTCAATGGCCGCTTGTGTTTTTTAGGCCTTCGCAAGCTATAAGAAAGTGTGTGCGCGGCAGGAGAGACAAATCCATGTTTTCGCGCATTTTTTGCGATTTCAAGGTCGAAAAACACATAGGCCCCAAAATGAAAGAAACGGCTGGCGCGCCAAAACTATGGCTTCAAACTTGATGAAAACAGTCTCTCCCATAATAACTCACGGGCTGCTTGTGTTTTTTAGGCCTTTGCAAGCTATCGGAAGTGTGTGCGCGGCAGGAGAGACAAATCCATGTTTTCGCGCCTTTTTAGCGATTTCAAGGTCGAAAAACACATAGGCCCCAAAATGAAAGAAACGGCTGGCGCGCCAAAACTATGGCTTCAAACTTGATGAAAACAGTCTCTCCCATATTAACTCACGGGCTGCTTGTGTTTTTTAGGCCTTTGCAAGCTATCGGAAGTGTGTGCGCGGCAGGAGAGACAAATCCATGTTTTCGCGCCTTTTTTGCGATTTCAAGGTCGAAAAACACATAGGCCCCAAAATGAAAGAAACGGCTGTCCAGCCAAAACTGAGGCTTCAAACTTGATAAAAACAGTCTCTCCCACAATAACTCAAGGGCCGCTTGTGTTTTTTAGGCCTTCGCAAGCTATCGGAAGTGTGTGCGCGGCAGGAGAGACAAATCCATGTTTTCGCGCATTTTTTGCGATTTCAAGGTCGAAAAACACATAGGCCCCAAAATGAAAGAAACGGCTGCGGCGCCAAAACTAAGGCTTCAAACTCGATGAAAACAGTCTCTCCCATATTAACTCACGGGCTGATTGTGTTTTTTAGGCCTTCGCAAGCTATCGGAAGTGTGTGCGCAGCAGGAGAGACAAATCTATGTTTTCGCGCCTGTTTTGCCATTTCCAGGTCGAAAAACACATAGGCCCCAAAATGAAAGAAACGGATGGCGCGCCAAAACTATGGCTTCAAACTTGAGGAAAACAGTCTCTCCCATAATAACTCTCGGGCTGCTTGTGTTTTTTAGGCTTTTGCAAGCTATCGGAAGTGTGTGCGCGGCAGGAGATACAAATCCATGTTTTCGCGCCTTTTTTGCGATTTCCAGGTCGAAAAACACACAGACCCCAAAAATAAAGAAACGGCTGTCCAGCCAAAACTGAGGCTTCAAACTTGATGAAAACAGTCTCTCCCACAATAACTCAATGGCCGCTTGTGTTTTTTAGGCCTTCGCAAGCTATAAGAAAGTGTGTGCGCGGCAGGAGAGACAAATCCATGTTTTCGCGCATTTTTTGCGATTTCAAGGTCGAAAAACACATAGGCCCCAAAATGAAAGAAACGGCTGGCGCGCCAAAACTATGGCTTCAAACTTGATGAAAACAGTCTCTCCCATAATAACTCACGGGCTGATTGTGTTTTTTAGGCCTTTGCAAGCTATCGGAAGTGTGTGCGCGGCAGGAGAGACAAATCCATGTTTTCGCGCCTTTTTAGCGATTTCAAGGTCGAAAAACACATAGGCCCCAAAATGAAAGAAACGGCTGCCGCGCCAAAACTATGGCTTCAAACTTGATGAAAACAGTCTCTCCCATATTAACTCACGGGCTGCTTGTGTTTTTTAGGCCTTTGCAAGCTATCGGAAGTGTGTGCGCGGCAGGAGAGACAAATCCATGTTTTCGCGCCTTTTTTGCGATTTCAAGGTCGAAAAACACATAGGCCCCAAAATGAAAGAAATGGCTGCCGCGCCAAAACTATGGCTTCAAACTTGATGAAAACAGTCTCTCCCATAATAACTCACGGGCTGCTTGTGTTTTTTAGGCCTTTGCAAGCTATCGGAAGTGTGTGCGCGGCAGGAGAGACAAATCCATGTTTTCGCGCCTTTTTTGCGATTTCAAGGTCGAAAAACACATAGGCCCCAAAATGAAAGAAACGGATGGCGCGCCAAAACTATGGCTTCAAACTTGAGGAAAACAGTCTCTCCCATAATAACTCACGGGCTGCTTGTGTTTTTTAGGCTTTTGCAAGCTATCGGAAGTGTGTGCGCGGCAGGAGATACAAATCCATGTTTTCGCGCCTTTTTTGCGATTTCCAGGTCGAAAAACACACAGACCCCAAAAATAAAGAAACGGCTGTCCAGCCAAAACTGAGGCTTCAAACTTGATGAAAACAGTCTCTCCCACAATAACTCAATGGCCGCTTGTGTTTTTTAGGCCTTCGCAAGCTATAAGAAAGTGTGTGCGCGGCAGGAGAGACAAATCCATGTTTTCGCGCATTTTTTGCGATTTCAAGGTCGAAAAACACATAGGCCCCAAAATTAAAGAAACGGCTGCCGCGCCAAAACTATGGCTTCAAACTTGATGAAAACAGTCTCTCCCATATTAACTCACGGGCTGATTGTGTTTTTTAGGCCTTCGCAAGCTATCGGAAGTGTGTGCGCAGCAGGAGAGACAAATCTATGTTTTCGCGCCTGTTTTGCCATTTCCAGGTCGAAAAACACACAGACCCCAAAAATAAAGAAACGGCTGTCCAGCCAAAACTGAGGCTTCAAACTTGATGAAAACAGTCTCTCCCACAATAACTCAAGGGCCGCTTGTGTTTTTTAGGCCTTCGCAAGCTATCGGAAGTGTGTGCGCGGCAGGAGAGACAAATCCATGTTTTCGCGCATTTTTTGCGATTTCAAGGTCGAAAAACACATAGGCCCCAAAATGAAAGAAACGGCTGCCGCGCCAAAACTATGGCTTCAAACTTGATGAAAACAGTCTCTCCCATAATAACTCACGGGCTGCTTGTGTTTTTTAGGCCTTTGCAAGCTATCGGAAGTGTGTGCGCGGCAGGAGAGACAAATCCATGTTTTCGCGCCTTTTTTGCGATTTCAAGGTCGAAAAACACATAGGCCCCAAAATGAAAGAAACGGATGGCGCGCCAAAACTATGGCTTCAAACTTGAGGAAAACAGTCTCTCCCATAATAACTCACGGGCTGCTTGTGTTTTTTAGGCTTTTGCAAGCTATCGGAAGTGTGTGCGTGGCAGGAGATACAAATCCATGTTTTCGCGCCTTTTTTGCGATTTCCAGGTCGAAAAACACACAGACCCCAAAAATAAAGAAACGGCTGTCCAGCCAAAACTGAGGCTTCAAACTTGATGAAAACAGTCTCTCCCACAATAACTCAATGGCCGCTTGTGTTTTTTAGGCCTCTCAAGCTATAAGAAAGTGTGTGCGCGGCAGGAGAGACAAATCCATGTTTTCGCGCATTTTTTGCGATTTCAAGGTCGAAAAACACATAGGCCCCAAAATTAAAGAAACGGCTGCCGCGCCAAAACTATGGCTTCAAACTTGATGAAAACAGTCTCTCCCATATTAACTCACGGGCTGATTGTGTTTTTTAGGCCTTCGCAAGCTATCGGAAGTGTGTGCGCAGCAGGAGAGACAAATCTATGTTTTCGCGCCTGTTTTGCCATTTCCAGGTCGAAAAACACACAGACCCCAAAAATAAAGAAACGGCTGTCCAGCCAAAACTGAGGCTTCAAACTTGATGAAAACAGTCTCTCCCACAATAACTCAAGGGCCGCTTGTGTTTTTTAGGCCTTCGCAAGCTATCGGAAGTGTGTGCGCGGCAGGAGAGACAAATCCATGTTTTCGCGCATTTTTTGCGATTTCAAGGTCGAAAAACACATAGGCCCCAAAATGAAAGAAACGGCTGCCGCGCCCAAACTATGGCTTCAAACTTGATGAAAACAGTCTCTCCCATAATAACTCACGGGCTGCTTGTGTTTTTTAGGCCTTTGCAAGCTATCGGAAGTGTGTGCGCGGCAGGAGAGACAAATCCATGTTTTCGCGCCTTTTTTGCGATTTCAAGGTCGAAAAACACATAGACCCCAAAATGAAAGAAACGGCTGGCGCGCCAAAACTATGGCTTCAAACTTGATGAAAACAGTCTCTCCCATATTAACTCACGGGCTGATTGTGTTTTTTAGGCCTTCGCAAGCTATCGGAAGTGTGTGCGCAGCAGGAGAGACAAATCTATGTTTTCGCGCCTTTTTTTCATTTCCAGGTCGAAAAACACACAGAACCCAAAAATAAAGAAACGGCTGTCCAGCCAAAACTGAGGCTTCAAACTTGATGAAAACAGTCTCTCCCACAATAACTCAAGGGCCGCTTGTGTTTTTTAGGCCTTCGCAAGCTATCAGAAGTGTGTGCGCGGCAGGAGAGACAAATCCATGTTTTTGCGCATTTTTTGCGATTTCAAGGTCGAAAAACACATAGGCCCCAAAATGAAAGAAACGGCTGGCGCGCCAAAACTATGGCTTCAAACTTGATGAAAACAGTCTCTCCCATAATAACTCACAGGCTGCTTGTGTTTTTTAGGCCTTTGCAAGCTATCGGAAGTGTGTGCGCGGCAGGAGAGACAAATCCATGTTTTCGCGCCTTTTTTGCGATTTCCAGGTCGAAAAACACATAGGCCCCAAAATGAAAGAAACGGCTGCCGCGCCAAAACTATGGCTTCAAACTTGATGAAAACAGTCTCTCCCATATTAACTCACGGGCTGATTGTGTTTTTTAGGCCTTCGCAAGCTATCGGAAGTGTGTGCGCAGCAGGAGAGACAAATCTATGTTTTCGCGCCTGTTTTGCCATTTCCAGGTCGAAAAACACACAGACCCCAAAAATAAAGAAACGGCTGTCCAGCCAAAACTGAGGCTTCAAACTTGATGAAAACAGTCTCTCCCACAATAACTCAAGGGACGCTTGTGTTTTTTAGGCCTTCGCAAGCTATCGGAAGTGTGTGCGCGGCAGGAGAGACAAATCCATGTTTTCGCGCATTTTTTGCGATTTCAAGGTCGAAAAACACATAGGCCCCAAAATGAAAGAAACGGCTGCCGCGCCAAAACTATGGCTTCAAACTTGATGAAAACAGTCTCTCCCATAATAACTCACGGGCTGCTTGTGTTTTTTAGGCCTTTGCAAGCTATCGGAAGTGTGTGCGCGGCAGGAGAGACAAATCCATGTTTTCGCGCCTTTTTTGCGATTTCAAGGTCGAAAAACACATAGGCCCCAAAATGAAAGAAACGGCTGCCGCGCCAAAACTATGGCTTCAAACTTGATGAAAACAGTCTCTCCCATAATAACTCACGGGCTGCTTGTGTTTTTTAGGCCTTTGCAAGCTATCGGAAGTGTGTGCGCGGCAGGAGAGACAAATCCATGTTTTCGCGCATTTTTTGCGATTTCAAGGTCGAAAAACACATAGGCCCCAAAATGAAAGAAACGGCTGCCGCGCCAAAACTATGGCTTCAAACTTGATGAAAACAGTCTCTCCCATAATAACTCACGGGCTGCTTGTGTTTTTTAGGCCTTTGCAAGCTATCGGAAGTGTGTGCGCGGCAGGAGAGACAAATCCATGTTTTCGCGCCTTTTTTGCGATTTCCAGGTCGAAAAACACATAGGCCCCAAAATGAAAGAAACGGCTGCCGCGCCAAAACTATGGCTTCAAACTTGATGAAAACAGTCTCTCCCATAATAACTCACGGGCTGCTTGTGTTTTTTAGGCCTTTGCAAGCTTTCGGAAGTGTGTGCGCGGCAGGAGAGACAAATCCATGTTTTCGCGCCTTTTTAGCGATTTCAAGGTCGAAAAACACATAGGCCCCAAAATGAAAGAAACGGCTGGCGCGCCAAAACTATGGCTTCAAACTTGATGAAAACAGTCTCTCCCATAATAACTCACGGGCTGCTTGTGTTTTTTAGGCCTTTGCAAGCTATCGGAAGTGTGTGCGCGGCAGGAGAGACAAATCCATGTTTTCGCGCATTTTTTGCGATTTCAAGGTCGAAAAACACATAGGCCCCAAAATGAAAGAAACGGCTGGCGCGCCAAAACTATGGCTTCAAACTTGATGAAAACAGTCTCTCCCATATTAACTCACGGGCTGATTGTGTTTTTTAGGCCTTCGCAAGCTATCGGAAGTGTGTGCGCAGCAGGAGAGACAAATCTATGTTTTCGCGCCTTTTTTGCCATTTCCAGGTCGAAAAACACACAGACCCCAAAAATAAAGAAACGTCTGTCCAGCCAAAACTGAGGCTTCAAACTTGATGAAAACAATCTCTCCCAAAATAACTCAAGGGCCGCTTGTGTTTTTTAGGCCTTCGCAAGCTATCGGAAGTGTGTGCGCGGCAGGAGAGACAAATCCATGTTTTCGCGCATTTTTTGCGATTTCAAGGTCGAAAAACACATAGGCCCCAAAATTAAAGAAACGGCTGCCGCGCCAAAACTATGGCTTCAAACTTGATGAAAACAGTCTCTCCCATATTAACTCACGGGCTGATTGTGTTTTTTAGGCCTTCGCAAGCTATCGGAAGTGTGTGCGCAGCAGGAGAGACAAATCTATGTTTTCGCGCCTGTTTTGCCATTTCCAGGTCGAAAAACACACAGACCCCAAAAATAAAGAAACGGCTGTCCAGCCAAAACTGAGGCTTCAAACTTGATGAAAACAGTCTCTCCCACAATAACTCAAGGGCCGCTTGTGTTTTTTAGGCCTTCGCAAGCTATCGGAAGTGTGTGCGCGGCAGGAGAGACAAATCCATGTTTTCGCGCATTTTTTGCGATTTCAAGGTCGAAAAACACATAGGCCCCAAAATGAAAGAAACGGCTGCCGCGCCCAAACTATGGCTTCAAACTTGATGAAAACAGTCTCTCCCATAATAACTCACGGGCTGCTTGTGTTTTTTAGGCCTTTGCAAGCTATCGGAAGTGTGTGCGCGGCAGGAGAGACAAATCCATGTTTTCGCGCCTTTTTTGCGATTTCAAGGTCGAAAAACACATAGACCCCAAAATGAAAGAAACGGCTGGCGCGCCAAAACTATGGCTTCAAACTTGATGAAAACAGTCTCTCCCATATTAACTCACGGGCTGATTGTGTTTTTTAGGCCTTCGCAAGCTATCGGAAGTGTGTGCGCAGCAGGAGAGACAAATCTATGTTTTCGCGCCTTTTTTTCATTTCCAGGTCGAAAAACACACAGAACCCAAAAATAAAGAAACGGCTGTCCAGCCAAAACTGAGGCTTCAAACTTGATGAAAACAGTCTCTCCCACAATAACTCAAGGGCCGCTTGTGTTTTTTAGGCCTTCGCAAGCTATCAGAAGTGTGTGCGCGGCAGGAGAGACAAATCCATGTTTTTGCGCATTTTTTGCGATTTCAAGGTCGAAAAACACATAGGCCCCAAAATGAAAGAAACGGCTGGCGCGCCAAAACTATGGCTTCAAACTTGATGAAAACAGTCTCTCCCATAATAACTCACAGGCTGCTTGTGTTTTTTAGGCCTTTGCAAGCTATCGGAAGTGTGTGCGCGGCAGGAGAGACAAATCCATGTTTTCGCGCCTTTTTTGCGATTTCCAGGTCGAAAAACACATAGGCCCCAAAATGAAAGAAACGGCTGCCGCGCCAAAACTATGGCTTCAAACTTGATGAAAACAGTCTCTCCCATATTAACTCACGGGCTGATTGTGTTTTTTAGGCCTTCGCAAGCTATCGGAAGTGTGTGCGCAGCAGGAGAGACAAATCTATGTTTTCGCGCCTGTTTTGCCATTTCCAGGTCGAAAAACACACAGACCCCAAAAATAAAGAAACGGCTGTCCAGCCAAAACTGAGGCTTCAAACTTGATGAAAACAGTCTCTCCCACAATAACTCAAGGGACGCTTGTGTTTTTTAGGCCTTCGCAAGCTATCGGAAGTGTGTGCGCGGCAGGAGAGACAAATCCATGTTTTCGCGCATTTTTTGCGATTTCAAGGTCGAAAAACACATAGGCCCCAAAATGAAAGAAACGGCTGCCGCGCCAAAACTATGGCTTCAAACTTGATGAAAACAGTCTCTCCCATAATAACTCACGGGCTGCTTGTGTTTTTTAGGCCTTTGCAAGCTATCGGAAGTGTGTGCGCGGCAGGAGAGACAAATCCATGTTTTCGCGCCTTTTTTGCGATTTCAAGGTCGAAAAACACATAGGCCCCAAAATGAAAGAAACGGCTGCCGCGCCAAAACTATGGCTTCAAACTTGATGAAAACAGTCTCTCCCATAATAACTCACGGGCTGCTTGTGTTTTTTAGGCCTTTGCAAGCTATCGGAAGTGTGTGCGCGGCAGGAGAGACAAATCCATGTTTTCGCGCATTTTTTGCGATTTCAAGGTCGAAAAACACATAGGCCCCAAAATGAAAGAAACGGCTGCCGCGCCAAAACTATGGCTTCAAACTTGATGAAAACAGTCTCTCCCATAATAACTCACGGGCTGCTTGTGTTTTTTAGGCCTTTGCAAGCTATCGGAAGTGTGTGCGCGGCAGGAGAGACAAATCCATGTTTTCGCGCCTTTTTTGCGATTTCCAGGTCGAAAAACACATAGGCCCCAAAATGAAAGAAACGGCTGCCGCGCCAAAACTATGGCTTCAAACTTGATGAAAACAGTCTCTCCCATAATAACTCACGGGCTGCTTGTGTTTTTTAGGCCTTTGCAAGCTTTCGGAAGTGTGTGCGCGGCAGGAGAGACAAATCCATGTTTTCGCGCCTTTTTAGCGATTTCAAGGTCGAAAAACACATAGGCCCCAAAATGAAAGAAACGGCTGGCGCGCCAAAACTATGGCTTCAAACTTGATGAAAACAGTCTCTCCCATAATAACTCACGGGCTGCTTGTGTTTTTTAGGCCTTTGCAAGCTATCGGAAGTGTGTGCGCGGCAGGAGAGACAAATCCATGTTTTCGCGCATTTTTTGCGATTTCAAGGTCGAAAAACACATAGGCCCCAAAATGAAAGAAACGGCTGGCGCGCCAAAACTATGGCTTCAAACTTGATGAAAACAGTCTCTCCCATATTAACTCACGGGCTGATTGTGTTTTTTAGGCCTTCGCAAGCTATCGGAAGTGTGTGCGCAGCAGGAGAGACAAATCTATGTTTTCGCGCCTTTTTTGCCATTTCCAGGTCGAAAAACACACAGACCCCAAAAATAAAGAAACGTCTGTCCAGCCAAAACTGAGGCTTCAAACTTGATGAAAACAATCTCTCCCAAAATAACTCAAGGGCCGCTTGTGTTTTTTAGGCCTTCGCAAGCTATCGGAAGTGTGTGCGCGGCAGGAGAGACAAATCCATGTTTTCGCGCCTTTTTTGCGATTTCAAGGTCGAAAAACACATAGGCCCCAAAATGAAAGAAACGGCTGGCGCGGCAAAACTATGGCTTCAAACTTGATGAAAACAGTCTCTCCCATAATAACTCACGGGTTGCTTGTGTTTTTTAGGCCTTTGCAAGCTATCGGAAGTGTGTGCGCGGCAGGAGAGACAAATCCATGTTTTCGCGCCTTTTTTGCGATTTCAAGGTCGAAAAACACATAGGCCCCAAAATGAAAGAAACGGCTGGCGCGCCAAAACTATGGCTTCAAACTTGATGAAAACAGTCTCTCCCATAATAACTCACGGGCCGCTTGTGTTTTTTAGGCCTTTGCAAGCTATCGGAAGTGTGTGCGCGGCAGGAGAGACAAGTCCATGTTTTCGCGCCTTTTTTGCGATTTCAAGGTCGAAAAACACATAGGCCCCAAAATGAAAGAAACGGCTGGCGCGCCAAAACTATGGCTTCAAACTTGATGAAAACAGTCTCTCCCATAATAACTCACGGGCTGCTTGTGTTTTTTAGGCCTTTGCAAGCTATCGGAAGTGTGTGCGCGGCAGGAGATACAAATCCATGTTTTCGCGCCTTTTTTGCGATTTCAAGGTCGAAAAACACATAGGCCCCAAAATGAAAGAAACGGCTGCCGCGCCAAAACTATGGCTTCAAACTTGATGAAAACAGTCTCTCCCATAATAACTCACGGGCTGCTTGTGTTTTTTAGGCCTTTGCAAGCTATCGGAAGTGTGTGCGCGGCAGGAGAGACAAATCCATGTTTTCGCGCCCTTTTTAGCGATTTCAAGGTCGAAAAACACATAGGCCCCAAAATGAAAGAAACGGCTGGCGCGCCAAAACTATGGCTTCAAACTTGATGAAAACAGTCTCTCCCATAATAACTCACGGGCTGCTTGTGTTTTTTAGGCCTTTGCAAGCTATCGGAAGTGTGTGCGCGGCAGGAGAGACAAATCCATGTTTTCGCGCCTTTTTAGCGATTTCAAGGTCGAAAAACACATAGGCCCCAAAATGAAAGAAACGGCTGGCGCGCCAAAACTATGGCTTCAAACTTGATGAAAACAGTCTCTCCCATATTAACTCACGGGCTGCTTGTGTTTTTTAGGCCTTTGCAAGCTATCGGAAGTGTGTGCGCGGCAGGAGATACAAATCCATGTTTTCGCGCCTTTTTTGCGATTTCAAGGTCGAAAAACACATAGGCCCCAAAATGAAAGAAACGGCTGCCGCGCCAAAACTATGGCTTCAAACTTGATGAAAACAGTCTCTCCCATAATAACTCACGGGCTGCTTGTGTTTTTTAGGCCTTTGCAAGCTATCGGAAGTGTGTGCGCGGCAGGAGAGACGAATCCATGTTTTCGCGCATTTTTTGCGATTTCAAGGTCGAAAAACACATAGGCCCCAAAATGAAAGAAACGGCTGGCGCGCCAAAACTATGGCTTCAAACTTGATGAAAACAGTCTCTCCCATAATAACTCACGGGCTGCTTGTGTTTTTTAGGCCTTTGCAAGCTATCGGAAGTGTGTGCGCGGCAGGAGAGACAAATCCATGTTTTCGCGCCTTTTTTGCGATTTCAAGGTCGAAAAACACATAGGCCCCAAAATGAAAGAAACGGCTGCCGCGCCAAAACTATGGCTTCAAACTTGATGAAAACAGTCTCTCCCATAATAACTCACGGGCTGCTTGTGTTTTTTAGGCCTTTGCAAGCTATCGGAAGTGTGTGCGCGGCAGGAGAGACAAATCCATGTTTTCGCGCCTTTTTAGCGATTTCAAGGTCGAAAAACACATAGGCCCCAAAATGAAAGAAACGGCTGGCGCGCCAAAACTATGGCTTCAAACTTGATGAAAACAGTCTCTCCCATAATAACTCACGGGCTGCTTGTGTTTTTTAGGCCTTTGCAAGCTATCGGAAGTGTGTGCGCGGCAGGAGAGACAAATCCATGTTTTCGCGCATTTTTTGCGATTTCAAGGTCGAAAAACACATAGGCCCCAAAATGAAAGAAACGGCTGGCGCGCCAAAACTATGGCTTCAAACTTGATGAAAACAGTCTCTCCCATAATAACTCACGGGCTGCTTGTGTTTTTTAGGCCTTTGCAAGCTATCGGAAGTGTGTGCGCGGCAGGAGAGACAAATCCATGTTTTCGCGCCTTTTTAGCGATTTCAAGGTCGAAAAACACATAGGCCCCAAAATGAAAGAAACGGCTGCCGCGCCAAAACTATGGCTTCAAACTTGATGAAAACAGTCTCTCCCATATTAACTCACGGGCTGATTGTGTTTTTTAGGCCTTCGCAAGCTATCGGAAGTGTGTGCGCAGCAGGAGAGACAAATCTATGTTTTCGCGCCTTTTTTGCCATTTCCAGGTCGAAAAACACACAGACCCCAAAAATAAAGAAACGTCTGTCCAGCCAAAACTGAGGTTTCAAACTTGATGAAAACAGTCTCTCCCAAAATAACTCAAGGGCCGCTTGTGTTTTTTAGGCCTTCGCAAGCTATCGGAAGTGTGTGCGCGGCAGGAGATACAAATCCATGTTTTCGCGCCTTTTTAGCGATTTCAAGGTCGAAAAACACATAGGCCCCAAAATGAAAGAAACGGCTGGCGCGCCAAAACTATGGCTTCAAACTTGATGAAAACAGTCTCTCCCATATTAACTCACGGGCTGCTTGTGTTTTTTAGGCCTTTGCAAGCTATCGGAAGTGTGTGCGCGGCAGGAGAGACAAATCCATGTTTTCGCGCCTTTTTTGCGATTTCAAGGTCGAAAAACACATAGGCCCCAAAATGAAAGAAACGGCTGCCGCGCCAAAACTATGGCTTCAAACTTGATGAAAACAGTCTCTCCCATAATAACTCACGGGCTGCTTGTGTTTTTTAGGCCTTTGCAAGCTATCGGAAGTGTGTGCGCGGCAGGAGAGACAAATCCATGTTTTCGCGCCTTTTTTGCCATTTCCAGGTCGAAAAACACACAGACCCCAAAAATAAAGAAACGTCTGTCCAGCCAAAACTGAGGCTTCAAACTTGATGAAAACAGTCTCTCCCAAAATAACTCAAGGGCCGCTTGTGTTTTTTAGGCCTTCGCAAGCTATCGGAAGTGTGTGCGCGGCAGGAGATACAAATCCATGTTTTCGCGCCTTTTTAGCGATTTCAAGGTCGAAAAACACATAGGCCCCAAAATGAAAGAAACGGCTGCCGCGCCAAAACTATGGCTTCAAACTTGATGAAAACAGTCTCTCCCATAATAACTCACGGGCTGCTTGTGTTTTTTAGGCCTTTGCAAGCTATCGGAAGTGTGTGCGCGGCAGGAGAGACAAATCCATGTTTTCGCGCCTTTTTAGCGATTTCAAGGTCGAAAAACACATAGGCCCCAAAATGAAAGAAACGGCTGGCGCGCCAAAACTATGGCTTCAAACTTGATGAAAACAGTCTCTCCCATAATAACTCACGGGCTGCTTGTGTTTTTCAGGCCTTTGCAAGCTATCGGAAGTGTGTGCGCGGCAGGAGAGACAAATCCATGTTTTCGCGCATTTTTTGCGATTTCAAGGTCGAAAAACACATAGGCCCCAAAATGAAAGAAACGGCTGGCGCGCCAAAACTATGGCTTCAAACTTGATGAAAACAGTCTCTCCCATAATAACTCACGGGCTGCTTGTGTTTTTTAGGCCTTTGCAAGCTATCGGAAGTGTGGGCGCGGCAGGAGAGACAAATCCATGTTTTCGCGCCTTTTTTGCGATTTCCAGGTCGAAAAACACATAGGCCCCAAAATGAAAGAAACGGCTGCCGCGCCAAAACTATGGCTTCAAACTTGATGAAAACAGTCTCTCCCATATTAACTCACGGGCTGATTGTGTTTTTTAGGCCTTTGCAAGCTATCGGAAGTGTGTGCGCGGCAGGAGAGACAAATCCATGTTTTCGCGCCTTTTTTGCGATTTCAAGGTCGAAAAACACATAGGCCCCAAAATGAAAGAAACGGCTGGCGCGCCAAAACTATGGCTTCAAACTTGATGAAAACAGTCTCTCCCATAATAACTCACGGGCTGCTTGTGTTTTTTAGGCCTTTGCAAGCTATCGGATGTGTGTGCGCGGCAGGAGAGACAAATCCATGTTTTCGCGCCTTTTTTGCGATTTCAAGGTCGAAAAACACATAGGCCCCAAAATGAAAGAAACGGCTGGCGCGCCAAAACTATGGCTTCAAACTTGATGAAAACAGTCTCTCCCATAATAACTCACGGGCTGCTTGTGTTTTTTAGGCCTTTGTAAGCTATCGGAAGTGTGTGCGCGGCAGGAGAGACAAATCCATGTTTTCGCGCCTTTTTTGCGATTTCAAGGTCGAAAAACACATAGGCCCCAAAATGAAAGAAACGGCTGGCGCGCCAAAACTATGGCTTCAAACTTGATGAAAACAGTCTCTCCCATAATAACTCACGGGCCGCTTGTGTTTTTTAGGCCTTTGTAAGCTATCGGAAGTGTGTGCGCGGCAGGAGAGACAAATCCATGTTTTCGCGCCTTTTTTGCGATTTCAAGGTCGAAAAACACATAGGCCCCAAAATGAAAGAAACGGCTGGCGCGCCAAAACTATGGCTTCAAACTTGATGAAAACAGTCTCTCCCATAATAACTCACGGGCCGCTTGTGTTTTTTAGGCCTTTGTAAGCTATCGGAAGTGTGTGCGCGGCAGGAGAGACAAATCCATGTTTTCGCGCCTTTTTTGCGATTTCAAGGTCGAAAAACACATAGGCCCCAAAATGAAAGAAACGGCTGGCGCGCCAAAACTATGGCTTCAAACTTGATGAAAACAGTCTCTCCCATAATAACTCACGGGCCGCTTGTGTTTTTTAGGCCTTTGCAAGCTATCGGAAGTGTGTGCGCGGCAGGAGAGACAAGTCCATGTTTTCGCGCCTTTTTTGCGATTTCAAGGTCGAAAAACACATAGGCCCCAAAATGAAAGAAACGGCTGGCGCGCCAAAACTATGGCTTCAAACTTGATGAAAACAGTCTCTCCCATAATAACTCACGGGCTGCTTGTGTTTTTTAGGCCTTTGCAAGCTATCGGAAGTGTGTGCGCTGCAGGAGAGACAAATCCATGTTTTCGCGCCTTTTTTGCGATTTCAAGGTCGAAAAACACATAGGCCCCAAAATGAAAGAAACGGCTGCCGCGCCAAAACTATGGCTTCAAACTTGATGAAAACAGTCTCTCCCATAATAACTCACGGGCTGCTTGTGTTTTTTAGGCCTTTGCAAGCTATCGGAAGTGTGTGCGCGGCAGGAGAGACAAATCCATGTTTTCGCGCCTTTTTTGCGATTTCAAGGTCGAAAAACACATAGGCCCCAAAATGAAAGAAACGGCTGCCGCGCCAAAACTATGGCTTCAAACTTGATGAAAACAGTCTCTCCCATAATAACTCACGGGCTGCTTGTGTTTTTTAGGCCTTTGCAAGCTATCGGAAGTGTGTGCGCGGCAGGAGAGACAAATCCATGTTTTCGCGCCTTTTTAGCGATTTCAAGGTCGAAAAACACATAGGCCCCAAAATGAAAGAAACGGCTGGCGCGCCAAAACTATGGCTTCAAACTTGATGAAAACAGTCTCTCCCATAATAACTCACGGGCTGCTTGTGTTTTTTAGGCCTTTGCAAGCTATCGGAAGTGTGTGCGCGGCAGGAGAGACAAATCCATGTTTTCGCGCATTTTTTGCGATTTCAAGGTCGAAAAACACATAGGCCCCAAAATGAAAGAAACGGCTGGCGCGCCAAAACTATGGCTTCAAACTTGATGAAAACAGTCTCTCCCATAATAACTCACGGGCTGCTTGTGTTTTTTAGGCCTTTGCAAGCTATCGGAAGTGTGTGCGCGGCAGGAGAGACAAATCCATGTTTTCGCGCCTTTTTAGCGATTTCAAGGTCGAAAAACACATAGGCCCCAAAATGAAAGAAACGGCTGGCGCGCCAAAACTATGGCTTCAAACTTGATGAAAACAGTCTCTCCCATAATAACTCACGGGCTGCTTGTGTTTTTTAGGCCTTTGCAAGCTATCGGAAGTGTGTGCGCGGCAGGAGAGACAAATCCATGTTTTCGCGCCTTTTTTGCGATTTCCAGGTCCAAAAACACATAGGCCCCAAAATGAAAGAAACGGCTGCCGCGCCAAAACTATGGCTTCAAACTTGATGAAAACAGTCTCTCCCATATTAACTCACGGGCTGATTGTGTTTTTTAGGCCTTTGCAAGCTATCGGAAGTGTGTGCGCGGCAGGAGAGACAAATCCATGTTTTCGCGCCTTTTTTGCGATTTCAAGGTCGAAAAACACATAGGCCCCAAAATGAAAGAAACGGCTGGCGCGCCAAAACTATGGCTTCAAACTTGATGAAAACAGTCTCTCCCATAATAACTCACGGGCTGCTTGTGTTTTTTAGGCCTTTGCAAGCTATCGGAAGTGTGTGCGCGGCAGGAGAGACAAATCCATGTTTTCGCGCCTTTTTTGCGATTTCAAGGTCGAAAAACACATAGGCCCCAAAATGAAAGAAACGGCTGGCGCGCCAAAACTATGGCTTCAAACTTGATGAAAACAGTCTCTCCCATAATAACTCACGGGCCGCTTGTGTTTTTTAGGCCTTTGTAAGCTATCGGAAGTGTGTGCGCGGCAGGAGAGACAAATCCATGTTTTCGCGCCTTTTTTGCGATTTCAAGGTCGAAAAACACATAGGCCCCAAAATGAAAGAAACGGCTGGCGCGCCAAAACTATGGCTTCAAACTTGATGAAAACAGTCTCTCCCATAATAACTCACGGGCCGCTTGTGTTTTTTAGGCCTTTGCAAGCTATCGGAAGTGTGTGCGCGGCAGGAGAGACAAATCCATGTTTTCGCGCCTTTTTTGCGATTTCAAGGTCGAAAAACACATAGGCCCCAAAATGAAAGAAACGGCTGGCGCGCCAAAACTATGGCTTCAAACTTGATGAAAACAGTCTCTCCCATAATAACTCACGGGCTGCTTGTGTTTTTTAGGCCTTTGCAAGCTATCGGAAGTGTGTGCGCGGCAGGAGAGACAAATCCATGTTTTCGCGCCTTTTTTGCGATTTCAAGGTCGAAAAACACATAGGCCCCAAAATGAAAGAAACGGCTGCCGCGCCAAAACTATGGCTTCAAACTTGATGAAAACAGTCTCTCCCATAATAACTCACGGGCTGCTTGTGTTTTTTAGGCCTTTGCAAGCTATCGGAAGTGTGTGCGCGGCAGGAGAGACAAATCCATGTTTTCGCGCCTTTTTTGCGATTTCAAGGTCGAAAAACACATAGGCCCCAAAATGAAAGAAACGGCTGCCGCGCCAAAACTATGGCTTCAAACTTGATGAAAACAGTCTCTCCCATAATAACTCACGGGCTGCTTGTGTTTTTTAGGCCTTTGCAAGCTATCGGAAGTGTGTGCGCGGCAGGAGAGACAAATCCATGTTTTCGCGCATTTTTTGCGATTTCAAGGTCGAAAAACACATAGGCCCCAAAATGAAAGAAACGGCTGGCGCGCCAAAACTATGGCTTCAAACTTGATGAAAACAGTCTCTCCCATAATAACTCACGGGCTGCTTGTGTTTTTCAGGCCTTTGCAAGCTATCGGAAGTGTGTGCGCGGCAGGAGAGACAAATCCATGTTTTCGCGCCTTTTTTGCGATTTCAAGGTCGAAAAACACATAGGCCCCAAAATGAAAGAAACGGCTGCCGCGCCAAAACTATGGCTTCAAACTTGATGAAAACAGTCTCTCCCATAATAACTCACGGGCTGCTTGTGTTTTTTAGGCCTTTGCAAGCTATCGGAAGTGTGTGCGCGGCAGGAGAGACAAATCCATGTTTTCGCGCATTTTTTGCGATTTCAAGGTCGAAAAACACATAGGCCCCAAAATGAAAGAAACGGCTGGCGCGCCAAAACTATGGCTTCAAACTTGATGAAAACAGTCTCTCCCATAATAACTCACGGGCTGCTTGTGTTTTTCAGGCCTTTGCAAGCTATCGGAAGTGTGTGCGCGGCAGGAGAGACAAATCCATGTTTTCGCGCCTTTTTAGCGATTTCAAGGTCGAAAAACACATAGGCCCCAAAATGAAAGAAACGGCTGGCGCGCCAAAACTATGGCTTCAAACTTGATGAAAACAGTCTCTCCCATAATAACTCACGGGCTGCTTGTGTTTTTTAGGCCTTTGCAAGCTATCGGAAGTGTGTGCGCGGAAGGAGAGACAAATCCATGTTTTCGCGCATTTTTTGCGATTTCAAGGTCGAAAAACACATAGGCCCCAAAATGAAAGAAACGGCTGGCGCGCCAAAACTATGGCTTCAAACTTGATGAAAACAGTCTCTCCCATAATAACTCACGGGCTGCTTGTGTTTTTTAGGCCTTTGCAAGCTATCGGAAGTGTGTGCGCGGCAGGAGAGACAAATCCATGTTTTCGCGCCTTTTTTGCGATTTCCAGGTCCAAAAACACATAGGCCCCAAAATGAAAGAAACGGCTGCCGCGCCAAAACTATGGCTTCAAACTTGATGAAAACAGTCTCTCCCATATTAACTCACGGGCTGATTGTGTTTTTTAGGCCTTTGCAAGCTATCGGAAGTGTGTGCGCGGCAGGAGAGACAAATCCATGTTTTCGCGCCTTTTTTGCGATTTCCAGGTCCAAAAACACATAGGCCCCAAAATGAAAGAAACGGCTGCCGCGCCAAAACTATGGCTTCAAACTTGATGAAAACAGTCTCTCCCATATTAACTCACGGGCTGATTGTGTTTTTTAGGCCTTTGCAAGCTATCGGAAGTGTGTGCGCGGCAGGAGAGACAAATCCATGTTTTCGCGCCTTTTTTGCGATTTCAAGGTCGAAAAACACATAGGCCCCAAAATGAAAGAAACGGCTGGCGCGCCAAAACTATGGCTTCAAACTTGATGAAAACAGTCTCTCCCATAATAACTCACGGGCTGCTTGTGTTTTTTAGGCCTTTGCAAGCTATCGGAAGTGTGTGCGCGGCAGGAGAGACAAATCCATGTTTTCGCGCCTTTTTTGCGATTTCAAGGTCGAAAAACACATAGGCCCCAAAATGAAAGAAACGGCTGGCGCGCCAAAACTATGGCTTCAAACTTGATGAAAACAGTCTCTCCCATAATAACTCACGGGCTGCTTGTGTTTTTTAGGCCTTTGTAAGCTATCGGAAATGTGTGCGCGGCAGGAGAGACAAATCCATGTTTTCGCGCCTTTTTTGCGATTTCAAGGTCGAAAAACACATAGGCCCCAAATTGAAAGAAACGGCTGGCGCGCCAAAACTATGGCTTCAAACTTGATGAAAACAGTCTCTCCCATAATAACTCACGGGCCGCTTGTGTTTTTTAGGCCTTTGCAAGCTATCGGAAGTGTGTGCGCGGCAGGAGAGACAAGTCCATGTTTTCGCGCCTTTTTTGCGATTTCAAGGTCGAAAAACACATAGGCCCCAAAATGAAAGAAACGGCTGGCGCGCCAAAACTATGGCTTCAAACTTGATGAAAACAGTCTCTCCCATAATAACTCACGGGCTGCTTGTGTTTTTTAGGCCTTTGTAAGCTATCGGAAGTGTGTGCGCGGCAGGAGAGACAAATCCATGTTTTCGCGCCTTTTTTGCGATTTCAAGGTCGAAAAACACATAGGCCCCAAAATGAAAGAAACGGCTGGCGCGCCAAAACTATGGCTTCAAACTTGATGAAAACAGTCTCTCCCATAATAACTCACGGGCCGCTTGTGTTTTTTAGGCCTTTGCAAGCTATCGGAAGTGTGTGCGCGGCAGGAGAGACAAGTCCATGTTTTCGCGCCTTTTTTGCGATTTCAAGGTCGAAAAACACATAGGCCCCAAAATGAAAGAAACGGCTGGCGCGCCAAAACTATGGCTTCAAACTTGATGAAAACAGTCTCTCCCATAATAACTCACGGGCTGCTTGTGTTTTTTAGGCCTTTGTAAGCTATCGGAAGTGTGTGCGCGGCAGGAGAGACAAATCCATGTTTTCGCGCCTTTTTTGCGATTTCAAGGTCGAAAAACACATAGGCCCCAAAATGAAAGAAACGGCTGGCGCGCCAAAACTATGGCTTCAAACTTGATGAAAACAGTCTCTCCCATAATAACTCACGGGCTGCTTGTGTTTTTTAGGCCTTTGCAAGCTATCGGAAGTGTGTGTGCGGCAGGAGAGACAAATCCATGTTTTCGCGCCTTTTTTGCGATTTCAAGGTCGAAAAACACATAGGCCCCAAAATGAAAGAAACGGCTGGCGCGCCAAAACTATGGCTTCAAACTTGATGAAAACAGTCTCTCCCATAATAACTCACGGGCTGCTTGTGTTTTTTAGGCCTTTGCAAGCTATCGGAAGTGTGTGTGCGGCAGGAGAGACAAATCCATGTTTTCGCGCATTTTTTGCGATTTCAAGGTCGAAAAACACATAGGCCCCAAAATGAAAGAAACGGCTGCCGCGCCAAAACTATGGCTTCAAACTTGATGAAAACAGTCTCTCCCATAATAACTCACGGGCTGCTTGTGTTTTTTAGGCCTTTGCAAGCTATCGGAAGTGTGTGCGCGGCAGGAGAGACAAATCCATGTTTTCGCGCCTATTTTGCGATTTCAAGGTCGAAAAACACATAGGCCCCAAAATGAAAGAAACGGCTGCCGCGCCAAAACTATGGCTTCAAACTTGATGAAAACAGTCTCTCCCATAATAACTCACGGGCTGCTTGTGTTTTTTAGGCCTTTGCAAGCTATCGGAAGTGTGTGCGCGGCAGGAGAGACAAATCCATGTTTTCGCGCCTTTTTTGCGATTTCAAGGTCGAAAAACACATAGGCCCCAAAATGAAAGAAACGGCTGGCGCGCCAAAACTATGGCTTCAAACTTGATGAAAACAGTCTCTCCCATATTAACTCACGGGCTGATTGTGTTTTTTAGGCCTTCGCAAGCTATCGGAAGTGTGTGCTCAGCAGGAGAGACAAATCTATGTTTTCGCGCCTGTTTTGCCATTTCCAGGTCGAAAAACACACAGAACCCAAAAATAAAGAAACGGCTGTCCAGCCAAAACTGAGGCTTCAAACTTGATGAAAACAGTCTCTCCCACAATAACTCAAGGGCCGCTTGTGTTTTTTAGGCCTTCGCAAGCTATCGGAAGTGTGTGCGCGGCAGGAGAGACAAATCCATGTTTTCGCGCATTTTTTGCGATTTCAAGGTCGAAAAACACATAGGCCCCAAAATGAAAGAAACGGCTGCCGCGCCAAAACTATGGCTTCAAACTTGATGAAAACAGTCTCTCCCATAATAACTCACGGGCTGCTTGTGTTTTTTAGGCCTTTGCAAGCTATCGGAAGTGTGTGCGCGGCAGGAGAGACAAATCCATGTTTTCGCGCCTTTTTTGCGATTTCAAGGTCGAAAAACACATAGGCCCCAAAATGAAAGAAACGGCTGGCGCGCCAAAACTATGGCTTCAAACTTGATGAAAACAGTCTCTCCCATGTTAACTCACGGGCTGATTGTGTTTTTTAGGCCTTCGCAAGCTTTCGGAAGTGTGTGCGCAGCAGGAGAGACAAATCTATGTTTTCGCGCCTTTTTTTCATTTCCAGGTCGAAAAACACACAGAACCCAAAAATAAAGAAACGGCTGTCCAGCCAAAACTGAGGCTTCAAACTTGATGAAAACAGTCTCTCCCACAATAACTCAAGGGCCGCTTGTGTTTTTTAGGCCTTCGCAAGCTATCAGAAGTGTGTGCGCGGCAGGAGAGACAAATCCATGTTTTTGCGCATTTTTTGCGATTTCAAGGTCGAAAAACACATAGGCCCCAAAATGAAAGAAACGGCTGGCGCGCCAAAACTATGGCTTCAAACTTGATGAAAACAGTCTCTCCCATAATAACTCACGGGCTGCTTGTGTTTTTTAGGCCTTTGCAAGCTATCGGAAGTGTGTGCGCGGCAGGAGAGACAAATCCATGTTTTCGCGCCTTTTTTGCGATTTCAAGGTCGAAAAACACATAGGCCCCAAAATGAAAGAAACGGCTGGCGCGCCAAAACTATGGCTTCAAACTTGATGAAAACAGTCTCTCCCATATTAACTCACGGGCTGATTGTGTTTTTTAGGCCTTCGCAAGCTATCGGAAGTGTGTGCGCAGCAGGAGAGACAAATCTATGTTTTCGCGCCTTTTTTTCATTTCCAGGTCGAAAAACACACAGAACCCAAAAATAAAGAAACGGCTGTCCAGCCAAAACTGAGGCTTCAAACTTGAGGAAAACAGTCTCTCCCATAATAACTCACGGGCTGCTTGTGTTTTTTAGGCCTTTGCAAGCTATCGGAAGTGTGTGCGCGGCAGGAGAGACAAATCCATGTTTTCGCGCCTTTTTTGCGATTTCAAGGTCGAAAAACACATAGGCCCCAAAATGAAAGAAACGGCTGGCGCGCCAAAACTATGGCTTCAAACTTGATGAAAACAGTCTCTCCCATAATAACTCACGGGCTGCTTGTGTTTTTTAGGCCTTTGCAAGCTATCGGAAGTGTGTGCGCGGCAGGAGAGACAAATCCATGTTTTCGCGCATTTTTTGCGATTTCAAGGTCGAAAAACACATAGGCCCCAAAATGAAAGAAACGGCTGCCGCGCCAAAACTATGGCTTCAAACTTGATGAAAACAGTCTCTCCCATATTAACTCACGGGCTGATTGTGTTTTTTAGGCCTTTGCAAGCTATCGGAAGTGTGTGCGCGGCAGGAGAGACAAATCCATGTTTTCGCGCCTTTTTTGCGATTTCCAGGTCGAAAAACACACAGACCCCAAAAATAAAGAAACGGCTGTCCAGCCAAAACTGAGGCTTCAAACTTGATGAAAACAGTCTCTCCCACAATAACTCAATGGCCGCTTGTGTTTTTTAGGCCTTCGCAAGCTATCGGAAGTGTGTGCGCGGCAGGAGAGACAAATCCATGTTTTTGCGCATTTTTTGCGATTTCAAGGTCGAAAAACACATAGGCCCCAAAATGAAAGAAACGGCTGCCGCGCCAAAACTATGGCTTCAAACTTGATGAAAACAGTCTCTCCCATATTAACTCACGGGCTGATTGTGTTTTTTAGGCCTTCGCAAGCTATTGGAAGTGTGTGCGCGGCAGGAGAGACAAATCCATGTTTTTGCGCATTTTTTGCGATTTCAAGGTCGAAAAACACATAGGCCCCAAAATGAAAGAAACGGCTGCCGCGCCAAAACTATGGCTTCAAACTTGATGAAAACAGTCTCTCCCATATTAACTCACGGGCTGATTGTGTTTTTTAGGCCTTCGCAAGCTATCGGAAGTGTGTGCGCAGCAGGAGAGACAAATCTATGTTTTCGCGCCTGTTTTGCCATTTCCAGGTCGAAAAACACACAGACCCCAAAAATAAAGAAACGGCTGTCCAGCCAAAACTGAGGCTTCAAACTTGATGAAAACAGTCTCTCCCACAATAACTCAAGGGCCGCTTGTGTTTTTTAGGCCTTCGCAAGCTATCGGAAGTGTGTGCGCGGCAGGAGAGACAAATCCATGTTTTTGCGCATTTTTTGCGATTTCAAGGTCGAAAAACACATAGGCCCCAAAATGAAAGAAACGGCTGCCGCGCCAAAACTATGGCTTCAAACTTGATGAAAACAGTCTCTCCCATATTAACTCACGGGCTGATTGTGTTTTTTAGGCCTTCGCAAGCTATTGGAAGTGTGTGCGCGGCAGGAGAGACAAATCCATGTTTTTGCGCATTTTTTGCGATTTCAAGGTCGAAAAACACATAGGCCCCAAAATGAAAGAAACGGCTGCCGCGCCAAAACTATGGCTTCAAACTTGATGAAAACAGTCTCTCCCATATTAACTCACGGGCTGATTGTGTTTTTTAGGCCTTCGCAAGCTATCGGAAGTGTGTGCGCAGCAGGAGAGACAAATCTATGTTTTCGCGCCTGTTTTGCCATTTCCAGGTCGAAAAACACACAGACCCCAAAAATAAAGAAACGGCTGTCCAGCCAAAACTGAGGCTTCAAACTTGATGAAAACAGTCTCTCCCACAATAACTCAAGGGCCGCTTGTGTTTTTTAGGCCTTCGCAAGCTATCGGAAGTGTGTGCGCGGCAGGAGAGACAAATCCATGTTTTCGCGCATTTTTTGCGATTTCAAGGTCGAAAAACACATAGGCCCCAAAATGAAAGAAACGGCTGCCGCGCCAAAACTATGGCTTCAAACTTGATGAAAACAGTCTCTCCCACAATAACTCAAGGGCCGCTTGTGTTTTTTAGGCCTTTGCAAGCTATCGGAAGTGTGTGCGCGGCAGTAGAGACAAATCCATGTTTTCGCGCATTTTTTGCGATTTCAAGGTCGAAAAACACATAGGCCCCAAAATGAAAGAAACGGCTGCCGCGCCAAAACTATGGCTTCAAACTTGATGAAAACAGTCTCTCCCATAATAACTCACGGGCTGCTTGTGTTTTTTAGGCCTTTGCAAGCTATCGGAAGTGTGTGCGCGGCAGGAGAGACAAATCCATGTTTTCGCGCCTTTTTTGCGATTTCCAGGTCGAAAAACACACAGACCCCAAAAATAAAGAAACGGCTGTCCAGCCAAAACTATGGCTTCAAACTTGATGAAAACAGTCTCTCCCATAATAACTCACAGGCTGCTTGTGTTTTTTAGGCCTTTGCAAGCTATCGGAAGTGTGTGCGCGGCAGGAGAGACAAATCCATGTTTTCACGCCTTTTTTGCGATTTCAAGGTCGAAAAACACATAGGCCCCAAAATGAAAGAAACGGCTGGCGCGCCAAAACTATGGCTTCAAACTTGATGAAAACAGTCTCTCCCATATTAACTCACGGGCTGATTGTGTTTTTTAGGCCTTCGCAAGCTATCGGAAGTGTGTGCGCAGCAGGAGAGACAAATCTATGTTTTCGCGCCTGTTTTGCCATTTCCAGGTCGAAAAACACACAGACCCCAAAAATAAAGAAACGGCTGTCCAGCCAAAACTGAGGCTTCAAACTTGATGAAAACAGTCTCTCCCACAATAACTCAAGGGCCGCTTGTGTTTTTTAGGCCTTCGCAAGCTATCGGAAGTGTGTGCGCGGCAGGAGAGACAAATCCATGTTTTCGCGCATTTTTTGCGATTTCAAGGTCGAAAAACACATAGGCCCCAAAATGAAAGAAACGGCTGGCGCGCCAAAACTATGGCTTCAAACTTGATGAAAACAGTCTCTCCCATATTAACTCACGGGCTGATTGTGTTTTTTAGGCCTTCGCAAGCTATCGGAAGTGTGTGCGCAGCAGGAGAGACAAATCTATGTTTTCGCGCCTTTTTTGCCATTTCCAGGTCGAAAAACACACAGAACCCAAAAATAAAGAAACGGCTGTCCAGCCAAAACTGAGGCTTCAAACTTGATGAAAACAGTCTCTCCCACAATAACTCAAGGGCCGCTTGTGTTTTTTAGGCCTTCGCAAGCTATCAGAAGTGTGTGCGCGGCAGGAGAGACAAATCCATGTTTTTGCGCATTTTTTGCGATTTCAAGGTCGAAAAACACATAGGCCCCAAAATGAAAGAAACGGCTGCCGCGCCAAAACTATGGCTTCAAACTTGATGAAAACAGTCTCTCCCATATTAACTCACGGGCTGATTGTGTTTTTTAGGCCTTCGCAAGCTATCGGAAGTGTGTGCGCAGCAGGAGAGACAAATCTATGTTTTCGCGCCTTTTTTGCCATTTCCAGGTCGAAAAACACACAGAACCCAAAAATAAAGCAACGGCTGTCCAGCCAAAACTGAGGCTTCAAACTTGATGACAACAGTCTCTCCCATAATAACTCACGGGCTGCTTGTGTTTTTTAGGCCTTTGCAAGCTATCGGAAGTGTGTGCGCGGCAGGAGAGACAAATCCATGTTTTCGCGCCTTTTTTGCGATTTCAAGGTCGAAAAACACATAGGCCCCAAAATGAAAGAAACGGCTGCCGCGCCAAAACTATGGCTTCAAACTTGATGAAAACAGTCTCTCCCATAATAACTCACGGGCTGCTTGTGTTTTTTAGGCCTTTGCAAGCTATCGGAAGTGTGTGCGCGGCAGGAGAGACAAATCCATGTTTTCGCGCCTTTTTTGCGATTTCAAGGTCGAAAAACACATAGGCCCCAAAATGAAAGAAACGGCTGGGGCGCCAAAACTATGGCTTGAAACTTGATGAAAACAGTCTCTCCCATAATAACTCAAGGGCTGCTTGTGTTTTTTAGGCCTTTGCAAGCTATCGGAAGTTGTGCGCGGCAGGAGAGACAAATCCATGTTTTCGCGCCTTTTTTGCGATTTCAAGGTCGAAAAACACATAGGCCCCAAAATGAAAGAAACGGCTGGCGCGCCAAAACTATGGCTTCAAACTTGATGAAAACGGTCTTTCCCATAATAACTCACGGGCTGCTTGTGTTTTTTAGGCCTTTGCAAGCTATCGGAAGTGTGTGCGCGGCAGGAGAGACAAATCCATGTTTTTGCGCATTTTTTGCGATTTCAAGGTCGAAAAACACATAGGCCCCAAAATGAAAGAAACGGCTGCCGCGCCAAAACTATGGCTTCAAACTTGATGAAAACAGTCTCTCCCATATTAACTCACGGGCTGATTGTGTTTTTTAGGCCTTCGCAAGCTATCGGAAGTGTGTGCGCAGCAGGAGAGACAAATCTATGTTTTCGCGCCTGTTTTGCCATTTCCAGGTCGAAAAACACACAGACCCCAAAAATAAAGAAACGGCTGTCCAGCCAAAACTGAGGCTTCAAACTTGATGAAAACAGTCTCTCCCACAATAACTCAAGGGCCGCTTGTGTTTTTTAGGCCTTCGCAAGCTATCGGAAGTGTGTGCGCGGCAGGAGAGACAAATCCATGTTTTCGCGCATTTTTTGCGATTTCAAGGTCGAAAAACACATAGGCCCCAAAATGAAAGAAACGGCTGCCGCGCCAAAACTATGGCTTCAAACTTGATGAAAACAGTCTCTCCCACAATAACTCAAGGGCCGCTTGTGTTTTTTAGGCCTTTGCAAGCTATCGGAAGTGTGTGCGCGGCAGTAGAGACAAATCCATGTTTTCGCGCATTTTTTGCGATTTCAAGGTCGAAAAACACATAGGCCCCAAAATGAAAGAAACGGCTGCCGCGCCAAAACTATGGCTTCAAACTTGATGAAAACAGTCTCTCCCATAATAACTCACGGGCTGCTTGTGTTTTTTAGGCCTTTGCAAGCTATCGGAAGTGTGTGCGCGGCAGGAGAGACAAATCCATGTTTTCGCGCCTTTTTTGCGATTTCAAGGTCGAAAAACACATAGGCCCCAAAATGAAAGAAACGGCTGGCGCGCCAAAACTATGGCTTCAAACTTGATGAAAACAGTCTCTCCCATAATAACTCACAGGCTGCTTGTGTTTTTTAGGCCTTTGCAAGCTATCGGAAGTGTGTGCGCGGCAGGAGAGACAAATCCATGTTTTCGCGCCTTTTTTGCGATTTCCAGGTCGAAAAACACACAGACCCCAAAAATAAAGAAACGGCTGTCCAGCCAAAACTATGGCTTCAAACTTGATGAAAACAGTCTCTCCCATAATAACTCACAGGCTGCTTGTGTTTTTTAGGCCTTTGCAAGCTATCGGAAGTGTGTGCGCGGCAGGAGAGACAAATCCATGTTTTCACGCCTTTTTTGCGATTTCAAGGTCGAAAAACACATAGGCCCCAAAATGAAAGAAACGGCTGGCGCGCCAAAACTATGGCTTCAAACTTGATGAAAACAGTCTCTCCCATATTAACTCACGGGCTGATTGTGTTTTTTAGGCCTTCGCAAGCTATCGGAAGTGTGTGCGCAGCAGGAGAGACAAATCTATGTTTTCGCGCCTGTTTTGCCATTTCCAGGTCGAAAAACACACAGACCCCAAAAATAAAGAAACGGCTGTCCAGCCAAAACTGAGGCTTCAAACTTGATGAAAACAGTCTCTCCCACAATAAGTCAAGGGCCGCTTGTGTTTTTTAGGCCTTCGCAAGCTATCGGAAGTGTGTGCGCGGCAGGAGAGACAAATCCATGTTTTCGCGCATTTTTTGCGATTTCAAGGTCGAAAAACACATAGGCCCCAAAATGAAAGAAACGGCTGGCGCGCCAAAACTATGGCTTCAAACTTGATGAAAACAGTCTCTCCCATATTAACTCACGGGCTGATTGTGTTTTTTAGGCCTTCGCAAGCTATCGGAAGTGTGTGCGCAGCAGGAGAGACAAATCTATGTTTTCGCGCCTTTTTTGCCATTTCCAGGTCGAAAAACACACAGAACCCAAAAATAAAGCAACGGCTGTCCAGCCAAAACTGAGGCTTCAAACTTGATGACAACAGTCTCTCCCACAATAACTCAAGGGCCGCTTGTGTTTTTTAGGCCTTTGCAAGCTATCGGAAGTGTGTGCGCGGCAGGAGAGACAAATCCATGTTTTCGCGCCTTTTTTGCGATTTCAAGGTCGAAAAACACATAGGCCCCAAAATGAAAGAAACGGCTGCCGCGCCAAAACTATGGCTTCAAACTTGATGAAAACAGTCTCTCCCATAATAACTCACGGGCTGCTTGTGTTTTTTAGGCCTTTGCAAGCTATCGGAAGTGTGTGCGCGGCAGGAGAGACAAATCCATGTTTTAGCGCCTTTTTTGCGATTTCAAGGTCGAAAAACACATAGGCCCCAAAATGAAAGAAACGGCTGGGGCGCCAAAACTATGGCTTGAAACTTGATGAAAACAGTCTCTCCCATAATAACTCAAGGGCTGCTTGTGTTTTTTAGGCCTTTGCAAGCTATCGGAAGTTGTGCGCGGCAGGAGAGACAAATCCATGTTTTCGCGCCTTTTTTGCGATTTCAAGGTCGAAAAACACACAGACCCCAAAAATAAAGAAACGGCTGTCCAGCCAAAACTGAGGCTTCAAACTTGATGAAAACAGTCTCTCCCACAATAACTCAAGGGCCGCTTGTGTTTTTTAGGCCTTCGCAAGCTATCGGAAGTGTGTGCGCGGCAGGAGAGACAAATCCATGTTTTCGCGCATTTTTTGCGATTTCAAGGTCGAAAAACACATAGGCCCCAAAATGAAAGAAACGGCTGCCGCGCCAAAACTATGGCTTCAAACTTGATGAAAACAGTCTCTCCCACAATAACTCAAGGGCCGCTTGTGTTTTTTAGGCCTTTGCAAGCTATCGGAAGTGTGTGCGCGGCAGTAGAGACAAATCCATGTTTTCGCGCATTTTTTGCGATTTCAAGGTCGAAAAACACATAGGCCCCAAAATGAAAGAAACGGCTGCCGCGCCAAAACTATGGCTTCAAACTTGATGAAAACAGTCTCTCCCATAATAACTCACGGGCTGCTTGTGTTTTTTAGGCCTTTGCAAGCTATCGGAAGTGTGTGCGCGGCAGGAGAGACAAATCCATGTTTTCGCGCCTTTTTTGCGATTTCAAGGTCGAAAAACACATAGGCCCCAAAATGAAAGAAACGGCTGGCGCGCCAAAACTATGGCTTCAAACTTGATGAAAACAGTCTCTCCCATAATAACTCACAGGCTGCTTGTGTTTTTTAGGCCTTTGCAAGCTATCGGAAGTGTGTGCGCGGCAGGAGAGACAAATCCATGTTTTCGCGCCTTTTTTGCGATTTCCAGGTCGAAAAACACACAGACCCCAAAAATAAAGAAACGGCTGTCCAGCCAAAACTATGGCTTCAAACTTGATGAAAACAGTCTCTCCCATAATAACTCACAGGCTGCTTGTGTTTTTTAGGCCTTTGCAAGCTATCGGAAGTGTGTGCGCGGCAGGAGAGACAAATCCATGTTTTCACGCCTTTTTTGCGATTTCAAGGTCGAAAAACACATAGGCCCCAAAATGAAAGAAACGGCTGGCGCGCCAAAACTATGGCTTCAAACTTGATGAAAACAGTCTCTCCCATATTAACTCACGGGCTGATTGTGTTTTTTAGGCCTTCGCAAGCTATCGGAAGTGTGTGCGCAGCAGGAGAGACAAATCTATGTTTTCGCGCCTGTTTTGCCATTTCCAGGTCGAAAAACACACAGACCCCAAAAATAAAGAAACGGCTGTCCAGCCAAAACTGAGGCTTCAAACTTGATGAAAACAGTCTCTCCCACAATAAGTCAAGGGCCGCTTGTGTTTTTTAGGCCTTCGCAAGCTATCGGAAGTGTGTGCGCGGCAGGAGAGACAAATCCATGTTTTCGCGCATTTTTTGCGATTTCAAGGTCGAAAAACACATAGGCCCCAAAATGAAAGAAACGGCTGGCGCGCCAAAACTATGGCTTCAAACTTGATGAAAACAGTCTCTCCCATATTAACTCACGGGCTGATTGTGTTTTTTAGGCCTTCGCAAGCTATCGGAAGTGTGTGCGCAGCAGGAGAGACAAATCTATGTTTTCGCGCCTTTTTTGCCATTTCCAGGTCGAAAAACACACAGAACCCAAAAATAAAGCAACGGCTGTCCAGCCAAAACTGAGGCTTCAAACTTGATGACAACAGTCTCTCCCACAATAACTCAAGGGCCGCTTGTGTTTTTTAGGCCTTTGCAAGCTATCGGAAGTGTGTGCGCGGCAGGAGAGACAAATCCATGTTTTCGCGCCTTTTTTGCGATTTCAAGGTCGAAAAACACATAGGCCCCAAAATGAAAGAAACGGCTGCCGCGCCAAAACTATGGCTTCAAACTTGATGAAAACAGTCTCTCCCATAATAACTCACGGGCTGCTTGTGTTTTTTAGGCCTTTGCAAGCTATCGGAAGTGTGTGCGCGGCAGGAGAGACAAATCCATGTTTTAGCGCCTTTTTTGCGATTTCAAGGTCGAAAAACACATAGGCCCCAAAATGAAAGAAACGGCTGGGGCGCCAAAACTATGGCTTGAAACTTGATGAAAACAGTCTCTCCCATAATAACTCAAGGGCTGCTTGTGTTTTTTAGGCCTTTGCAAGCTATCGGAAGTTGTGCGCGGCAGGAGAGACAAATCCATGTTTTCGCGCCTTTTTTGCGATTTCAAGGTCGAAAACCACATAGGCCCCTAAAATGAAAGAAACGGCTGGCGCGCCAAAACTATGGCTTCAAACTTGATGAAAACGGTCTTTCCCATAATAACTCACGGGCTGCTTGTGTTTTTTAGGCCTTTGCAAGCTATCGGAAGTGTGTGCGCGGCAGGAGAGACAAATCCATGTTTTCGCGCATTTTTTGCGATTTCAAGGTCGAAAAACACATAGGCCCCAAAATGAAAGAAACGGCTGCCGCGCCAAAACTATGGCTTCAAACTTGATGAAAACAGTCTCTCCCATAATAACTCACGGGCTGCTTGTGTTTTTTAGGCCTTTGCAAGCTATTGGAAGTGTGTGCGCGGCAGGAGAGACAAATCCATGTTTTCGCGCCTTTTTTGCGATTTCAAGGTCGAAAAACACATAGGCCCCAAAATGAAAGAAACGGCTGCCGCGCCAAAACTATGGCTTCAATCTTGATGAAAACAGTCTCTCCCATAATAACTCACGGGCTGCTTGTGTTTTTTAGGCCTTTGCAAGCTATCGGAAGTGTGTGCGCGGCAGGAGAGACAAATCCATGTTTTCACGCATTTTTTGCGATTTCAAGGTCGAAAAACACATAGGCCCCAAAATGAAAGAAACGGCTGCCGCGCCAAAACTATGGCTTCAAACTTGATGAAAACAGTCTCTCCCATAATAACTCACGGGCTGCTTGTGTTTTTTAGGCCTTTGCAAGTTATCGGAAGTGTGTGCGCGGCAGGAGAGACAAATCAATGTTTTTGCGCCTTTTTTGCGATTTCAAGGTCGAAAAACACATAGGCCCCAAAATGAAAGAAACGGCTGCCGCGCCAAAACTATGGCTTCAAACTTGATGAAAACAGTCTCTCCCATATTAACTCACGGGCTGATTGTGTTTTTTAGGCCTTCGCAAGCTATAGGAAGTGTGTGCGCAGCAGGAGAGACAAATCTATGTTTTCGCGCCTTTTTTGCCATTTCCAGGTCGAAAAACACATAGAACCCAAAAATAAAGAAACGGCTGTCCAGCCAAAACTGAGGCTTCAAACTTGATGAAAACAGTCTCTCCCACAATAACTCAAGGGCCGCTTGTGTTTTTTAGGCCTTCGCAAGCTATCGGAAGTGTGTGCGCGGCAGGAGAGACAAATCCATGTTTTCGCGCTTTTTTTGCGATTTCAAGGTCGAAAAACACATAGGCCCCAAAATGAAAGAAACGGCTGGCGCGCCAAAACTATGGCTTCAAACTTGATGAAAACAGTCTTTCCCATAATAACTCACGGGCTGCTTGTGTTTTTTAGGCCTTTGCAAGCTATCGGAAGTGTGTGCGCGGCAGGAGAGACAAATCCATGTTTTCGCGCCTTTTTTGCGATTTCAAGGTCGAAAAACACATAGGCCCCAAAATGAAAGAAACAGCTGCCGCGCCAAAACTATGGCTTCAAACTTGATGAAAACAGTCTCTCCCATAATAACTCACGGGCTGCTTGTGTTTTTTTAGGCCTTTGCAAGCTATTGGAAGTGTGTGCGCGGCAGGAGAGACAAATCCATGTTTTCGCGCCTTTTTTGCGATTTCAAGGTCGAAAAACACATAGGCCCCAAAATGAAAGAAACGGCTGCCGCGCCAAAACTATGGCTTCAAACTTGATGAAAACAGTCTCTCCCACAATAACTCAAGGGCCGCTTGTGTTTTTTAGGCCTTCGCAAGCTATCGGAAGTGTGTGCGCGGCAGGAGAGACAAATCCATGTTTTCGCGCCTTTTTTGCGATTTCAAGGTCGAAAAACACATAGGCCCCAAAATGAAAGAAACGGCTGGGGCGCCAAAACTATGGCTTGAAAGTTGATGAAAACAGTCTCTCCCATAATAACTCACGGGCTGCTTGTGTTTTTTAGGCCTTTGCAAGCTATCGGAAGTGTGTGCGCGGCAGGAGAGACAAATCCATGTTTTCGCGCCTTTTTTGCGATTTCAAGGTCGAAAAACACATAGGCCCCAAAATGAAAGAAACGGCTGGCGCGCCAAAACTATGGCTTCAAACTTGATGAAAACAGTCTTTCCCATAATAACTCACGGGCTGCTTGTGTTTTTTAGGCCTTTGCAAGCTATCGGAAGTGTGTGCGCGGCAGGAGAGACAAATCCATGTTTTCGCGCCTTTTTTGCGATTTCAAGGTCGAAAAACACATAGGCCCCAAAATGAAAGAAACGGCTGCCGCGCCAAAACTATGGCTTCAAACTTGATGAAAACAGTCTCTCCCATAATAACTCACGGGCTGATTGTGTTTTTTAGGCCTTCGCAAGCTATCGGAAGTGTGTGCTCAGCAGGAGAGACAAATCTATGTTTTCGCGCCTGTTTTGCCATTTCCAGGTCGAAAAACACACAGAACCCAAAAATAAAGACACGGCTGTCCAGCCAAAACTGAGGCTTCAAACTTGATGAAAACAGTCTCTCCCACAATAACTCAAGGGCCGCTTGTGTTTTTTAGGCCTTTGCAAGCTATCGGAAGTTGTGCGCGGCAGGAGAGACAAATCCATGTTTTCGCGCCTTTTTTGCGATTTCAAGGTCGAAAAACACATAGGCCCCAAAATGAAAGAAACGGCTGGGGCGCCAAAACTATGGCTTGAAACTTGATGAAAACAGTCTCTCCCATAATAACTCAAGGGCTGCTTGTGTTTTTTAGGCCTTTGCAAGCTATCGGAAGTTGTGCGCGGCAGGAGAGACAAATCCATGTTTTCGCGCCTTTTTTGCGATTTCAAGGTCGAAAAACACATAGGCCCCAAAATGAAAGAAACGGCTGGGGCGCCAAAACTATGGCTTGAAACTTGATGAAAACAGTCTCTCCCATATTAACTCACGGGCTGATTGTGTTTTTTAGGCCTTCGCAAGCTATCGGAAGTGTGTGCGCAGCAGGAGAGACAAATCTATGTTTTCGCGCCTTTTTTGCCATTTCCAGGTCGAAAAACACATAGAACCCAAAAATAAAGAAACGGCTGTCCAGCCAAAACTGAGGCTTCAAACTTGATGAAAACAGTCTCTCCCACAATAACTCAAGGGCCGCTTGTGTTTTTTAGGCCTTCGCAAGCTATCGGAAGTGTGTGCGCGGCAGGAGAGACAAATCCATGTTTTCGTGCATTTTTTGCGATTTCAAGGTCGAAAAACACATAGGCCCAAAAATGAAAGAAACGGCTGCCGCGCCAAAACTATGGCTTCAAACTTGATGAAAACAGTCTCTCCCATAATAACTCACGGGCTGCTTGTGTTTTTTAGGCCTTTGCAAGCTATCGGAAGTGTGTGCGCGGCAGGAGAGACAAATCCATGTTTTCGCGCCTTTTTTGCGATTTCAAGGTCGAAAAACACATAAGCCCCAAAATGAAAGAAACGGCTGGCGCGCCAAAACTATGGCTTCAAACTTGATGAAAACAGTCTCTCCCATAATAACTCACGGGCTGCTTGTGTTTTTTAGGCCTTCGCAAGCTATCGGAAGTGTGTGCGCGGCAGGAGAGACAAATCCATGTTTTCGCGCCTTTTTTGCGATTTCAAGGTCGAAAAACACATAGGCCCCAAAATGAAAGAAACGGCTGCCGCGCCAAAACTATGGCTTCAAACTTGATGAAAACAGTCTCTCCCATAATAACTCACGGGCTGCTTGTGTTTTTTAGGCCTTTGCAAGCTATCGGAAGTGTGTACGCGGCAGGAGAGACAAATCCATGTTTTCGAGCATTTTTTGCGATTTCAAGGTCGAAAAACACATAGGCCCAAAAATGAAAGAAACGGCTGCCGCGCCAAAACTATGGCTTCAATCTTGATGAAAACAGTCTCTCCCATAATAACTCACGGGCTGCTTGTGTTTTTTAGGCCTTTGCAAGCTATCAGAAGTGTGTGCGCGGCAGGAGAGACAAATCCATGTTTTCGCGCCTTTTTTGCGATTTCAAGGTCGAAAAACACATAGGCCCCAAAATGAAAGAAACGGCTGGGGCGCCAAAACTATGGCTTGAAACTTGATGAAAACAGTCTCTCCCATAATAACTCACGGGCTGCTTGTGTTTTTTAGGCCTTTGCAAGCTATCGGAAGTGTGTGCGCGGCAGGAGAGACAAATCCATGTTTTCGCGCATTTTTTGCGATTTCAAGGTCGAAAAACACATAGGCCCCAAAATGAAAGAAACGGCTGGGGCGCCAAAACTATGGCTTGAAACTTGATGAAAACAGTCTCTCCCATAATAACTCACGGGCTGCTTGTGTTTTTTAGGCCTTTGCAAGCTATCGGAAGTGTGTGCGCGGCAGGAGAGACAAATCCATGTTTTCGCGCCTTTTTTGCGATTTCAAGGTCGAAAAACACATAGGCCCCAAAATGAAAGAAACGGCTGGCGCGCCAAAACTATGGCTTCAAACTTGATGAAAACAGTCTCTCCCATATTAACTCACGGGCTGATTGTGTTTTTTAGGCCTTCGCAAGCTATCGGAAGTGTGTGCTCAGCAGGAGAGACAAATCTATGTTTTCGCGCCTGTTTTGCCATTTCCAGGTCGAAAAACACACAGAACCCAAAAATAAAGACACGGCTGTCCAGCCAAAACTGAGGCTTCAAACTTGATGAAAACAGTCTCTCCCACAATAACTCAAGGGCCGCTTGTGTTTTTTAGGCCTTTGCAAGCTATCGGAAGTTGTGCGCGGCAGGAGAGACAAATCCATGTTTTCGCGCCTTTTTTGCGATTTCAAGGTCGAAAAACACATAGGCCCCAAAATGAAAGAAACGGCTGGGGCGCCAAAACTATGGCTTGAAACTTGATGAAAACAGTCTCTCCCATAATAACTCAAGGGCTGCTTGTGTTTTTTAGGCCTTTGCAAGCTATCGGAAGTTGTGCGCGGCAGGAGAGACAAATCCATGTTTTCGCGCCTTTTTTGCGATTTCAAGGTCGAAAAACACATAGGCCCCAAAATGAAAGAAACGGCTGGGGCGCCAAAACTATGGCTTGAAACTTGATGAAAACAGTCTCTCCCATAATAACTCAAGGGCTGCTTGTGTTTTTTAGGCCTTTGCAAGCTATCGGAAGTTGTGCGCGGCAGGAGAGACAAATCCATGTTTTCGCGCCTTTTTTGCGATTTCAAGGTCGAAAAACACATAGGCCCCAAAATGAAAGAAACGGCTGGCGCGCCAAAACTATGGCTTCAAACTTGATGAAAACAGTCTTTCCCATAATAACTCACGGGCTGCTTGTGTTTTTTAGGCCTTTGCAAGCTATCGGAAGTGTGTGCGCGGCAGGAGAGACAAATCCATGTTTTCGCGACTTTTTTGCGATTTCAAGGTCGAAAAACACATAGGCCCCAAAATGAAAGAAACGGCTGCCGCGCCAAAACTATGGCTTCAAACTTGATGAAAACAGTCTCTCCCATAATAACTCACGGGCTGCTTGTGTTTTTTAGGCCTTTGCAAGCTATCGGAAGTGTGTGCGCGGCAGGAGAGACAAATCCATGTTTTCGCGCCTTTTTTGCGATTTCAAGGTCGAAAAACACATAGGCCCCAAAATGAAAGAAACGGCTGGGGCGCCAAAACTATGGCTTGAAACTTGATGAAAACAGTCTCTCCCATAATAACTCAAGGGCTGCTTGTGTTTTTTAGGCCTTTGCAAGCTATCGGAAGTTGTGCGCGGCAGGAGAGACAAATCCATGTTTTCGCGCCTTTTTTGCGATTTCAAGGTCGAAAAACACATAGGCCCCAAAATGAAAGAAACGGCTGGCGCGACAAAACTATGGCTTCAAACTTGATGAAAACAGTCTCTCCCATAATAACTCACGGGCTGCTTGTGTTTTTTAGGCCTTTGCAAGCTATCGGAAGTGTGTGCGCGGCAGGAGAGACAAATCCATGTTTTCGCGCCTTTTTTGCGATTTCAAGGTCGAAAAACACATAGGCCCCAAAATGAAAGAAACGGCTGGCGCGCCAAAACTATGGCTTCAAACTTGATGAAAACAGTCTCTCCCATAATAACTCACGGACTGCTTGTGTTTTTTAGGCCTTTGCAAGCTATCGGAAGTGTGTGCGCGGCAGGAGAGACAAATCCATGTTTTCGCGCCTTTTTTGCGATTTCCAGGTCGAAAAACACACAGACCCCAAAAATAAAGAAACGGCTGTCCAGCCAAAACTGAGGCTTCAAACTTGATGAAAACAGTCTCTCCCACAATAACTCAAGGGCCGCTTGTGTTTTTTAGGCCTTCGCAAGCTATCGGAAGTGTGTGCGCGGCAGGAGAGACAAATCCATGTTTTCGCGCCTTTTTTGCGATTTCAAGGTCGAAAAACACATAGGCCCCAAAATGAAAGAAACGGCTGGGGCGCCAAAACTATGGCTTGAAACTTGATTAAAACAGTCTCTCCCATAATAACTCACGGGCTGCTTGTGTTTTTTAGGCCTTTGCAAGCTATCGGAAGTGTGTGCGCGGCAGGAGAGACAAATCCATGTTTTCGCGCCTTTTTTGCGATTTCAAGGTCGAAAAACACATAGGCCCCAAAATGAAAGAAACGGCTGCCGCGCCAAAACTATGGCTTCAATCTTGATGAAAACAGTCTCTCCCATAATAACTCACGGGCTGCTTGTGTTTTTTAGGCCTTTGCAAGCTATCGGAAGTGTGTGCGCGGCAGGAGAGACAAATCCATGTTTTCGCGCCTTTTTTGCGATTTCAAGGTCGAAAAACACATAGGCCCCAAAATGAAAGAAACGGCTGGGGCGCCAAAACTATGGCTTGAAACTTGATGAAAACAGTCTCTCCCATAATAACTCAAGGGCTGCTTGTGTTTTTTAGGCCTTTGCAAGCTATCGGAAGTTGTGCGCGGCAGGAGAGACAAATCCATGTTTTCGCGCCTTTTTTGCGATTTCAAGGTCGAAAAACACATAGGCCCCAAAATGAAAGAAACGGCTGCCGCGCCAAAACTATGGCTTCAATCTTCATGAAAACAGTCTCTCCCATAATAACTCAAGGGCTGCTTGTGTTTTTTAGGCCTTTGCAAGCTATCGGAAGTTGTGTGCGGCAGGAGAGACAAATCCATGTTTTCGCGCCTTTTTTGCGATTTCAAGGTCGAAAAACACATAGGCCCCAAAATGAAAGAAACGGCTGGCGCGCCAAAACTATGGCTTCAAACTTGATGAAAACAGTCTTTCCCATAATAACTCACGGGCTGCTTGTGTTTTTTAGGCCTTTGCAAGCTATCGGAAGTGTGTGCGCGGCAGGAGAGACAAATCCATGTTTTCGCGCCTTTTTTGCGATTTCAAGGTCGAAAAACACATAGGCCCCAAAATGAAAGAAACGGCTGGGGCGCCAAAACTATGGCTTGAAACTTGATGAAAACAGTCTCTCCCATAATAACTCAAGGGCTGCTTGTGTTTTTTAGGCCTTTGCAAGCTATCGGAAGTTGTGCGCGGCAGGAGAGACAAATCCATGTTTTCGCGCCTTTTTTGCGATTTCAAGGTCGAAAAACACATAGGCCCCAAAATGAAAGAAACGGCTGCCGCGCCAAAACTATGGCTTCAATCTTCATGAAAACAGTCTCTCCCATAATAACTCACGGGCTGCTTGTGTTTTTTAGGCCTTTGCAAGCTATCGGAAGTGTGTGCGCGGCAGGAGAGACAAATCCATGTTTTCGCGCCTTTTTTGCGATTTCAAGGTCGAAAAACACATAGGCCCCAAAATGAAAGAAACGGCTGGGGCGCCAAAACTATGGCTTGAAACTTGATGAAAACAGTCTCTCCCATAATAACTCAAGGGCTGCTTGTGTTTTTTAGGCCTTTGCAAGCTATCGGAAGTTGTGTGCGGCAGGAGAGACAAATCCATGTTTTCGCGCCTTTTTTGCGATTTCAAGGTCGAAAAACACATAGGCCCCAAAATGAAAGAAACGGCTGGCGCGCCAAAACTATGGCTTCAAACTTGATGAAAACAGTCTTTCCCATAATAACTCACGGGCTGCTTGTGTTTTTTAGGCCTTTGCAAGGTATCGGAAGTGTGTGCGCGGCAGGAGAGACAAATCCATGTTTTCGCGACTTTTTTGCGATTTCAAGGTCGAAAAACACATAGGCCCCAAAATGAAAGAAACGGCTGCCGCGCCAAAACTATGGCTTCAAACTTGATGAAAACAGTCTCTCCCATAATAACTCACGGGCTGCTTGTGTTTTTTAGGCCTTTGCAAGCTATCGGAAGTGTGTGCGCGGCAGGAGAGACAAATCCATGTTTTCGCGCCTTTTTTGCGATTTCAAGGTCGAAAAACACATAGGCCCCAAAATGAAAGAAACGGCTGCCGCGCCAAAACTATGGCTTCAATCTTGATGAAAACAGTCTCTCCCATAATAACTCACGGGCTGCTTGTGTTTTTTAGGCCTTTGCAAGCTATCGGAAGTGTGTGCGCGGCAGGAGAGACAAATCCATGTTTTCGCGCCTTTTTTGCGATTTCAAGGTCGAAAAACACATAGGCCCCAAAATGAAAGAAACGGCTGGGTCGCCAAAACTATGGCTTGAAACTTGATGAAAACAGTCTCTCCCATAATAACTCAAGGGCTGCTTGTGTTTTTTAGGCCTTTGCAAGCTATCGGAAGTTGTGCGCGGCAGGAGAGACAAATCCATGTTTTCGCGTCTTTTTTGCGATTTCAAGGTCGAAAAACACATAGGCCCCAAAATGAAAGAAACGGCTGCCGCGCCAAAACTATGGCTTCAATCTTCATGAAAACAGTCTCTCCCATAATAACTCACGGGCTGCTTGTGTTTTTTAGGCCTTTGCAAGCTATCGGAAGTGTGTGCGCGGCAGGAGAGACAAATCCATGTTTTCGCGCCTTTTTTGCGATTTCAAGGTCGAAAAACACATAGGCCCCAAAATGAAAGAAACGGCTGGGGCGCCAAAACTATGGCTTGAAACTTGATGAAAACAGTCTCTCCCATAATAACTCAAGGGCTGCTTGTGTTTTTTAGGCCTTTGCAAGCTATCGGAAGTTGTGCGCGGCAGGAGAGACAAATCCATGTTTTCGCGCCTTTTTTGCGATTTCAAGGTCGAAAAACACATAGGCCCCAAAATGAAAGAAACGGCTGGCGCGCCAAAACTATGGCTTCAAACTTGATGAAAACAGTCTTTCCCATAATAACTCACGGGCTGCTTGTGTTTTTTAGGCCTTTGCAAGCTATCGGAAGTGTGTGCGCGGCAGGAGAGACAAATCCATGTTTTCGCGACTTTTTTGCGATTTCAAGGTCGAAAAACACATAGGCCCCAAAATGAAAGAAACGGCTGGCGCGCCAAAACTATGGCTTCAAACTTGATGAAAACAGTCTTTCCCATAATAACTCACGGGCTGCTTGTGTTTTTTAGGCCTTTGCAAGCTATCGGAAGTGTGTGCGCGGCAGGAGAGACAAATCCATGTTTTCGCGCCTTTTTTGCGATTTCAAGGTCGAAAAACACATAGGCCCCAAAATGAAAGAAACTGCTGGCGCGCCAAAACTATGGCTTCAAACTTGATGAAAACAGTCTCTCCCATAATAACTCACGGGCTGCTTGTGTTTTTTAGGCCTTTGCAAGCTATCGGAAGTGTGTGCGCGGCAGGAGAGACAAATCCATGTTTTCGCGCCTTTTTTGCGATTTCAAGGTCGAAAAACACATAGGCCCCAAAATGAAAGAAACTGCTGGCGCGCCAAAACTATGGCTTCAAACTTGATGAAAACAGTCTCTCCCATAATAACTCACGGGCTGCTTGTGTTTTTTAGGCCTTTGCAAGCTATCGGAAGTGTGTGCGCGGCAGGAGAGACAAATCCATGTTTTCGCGCCTTTTTTGCGATTTCAAGGTCGAAAAACACATAGGCCCCAAAATGAAAGAAACGGCTGCCGCGCCAAAACTATGGCTTCAAACTTGATGAAAACAGTCTCTCCCATAATAACTCACGGGCTGCTTGTGTTTTTTAGGCCTTTGCAAGCTATTGGAAGTGTGTGCGCGGCAGGAGAGACAAATCCATGTTTTCGCGCCTTTTTTGCGATTTCAAGGTCGAAAAACACATAGGCCCCAAAATGAAAGAAACGGCTGCCGCGCCAAAACTATGGCTTCAATCTTGATGAAAACAGTCTCTCCCATAATAACTCATGGGCTGCTTGTGTTTTTTAGGTCTTTGCAAGCTATCGGAAGTGTGTGCGCGGCAGGAGAGACAAATCCATGTTTTCGCGCCTTTTTTGCGATTTCAAGGTCGAAAAACACATAGGCCCCAAAATGAAAGAAACGGCTGGGGCGCCAAAACTATGGCTTGAAACTTGATGAAAACAGTCTCTCTCATAATAACTCAAGGGCTGCTTGTGTTTTTTAGGCCTTTGCAAGCTATCGGAAGTTGTGCGCGGCAGGAGAGACAAATCCATGTTTTCGCGCCTTTTTTGCGATTTCAAGGTCGAAAAACACATAGGCCCCAAAATGAAAGAAACGGCTGGCGCGCCAAAACTATGGCTTCAAACTTGATGAAAACAGTCTCTCTCATAATAACTCAAGGGCTGCTTGTGTTTTTTAGGCCTTTGCAAGCTATCGGAAGTGTGTGCGCAGCAGGAGAGACAAATCCATGTTTTCGCGCCTTTTTTGCCATTTCCAGGTCGAAAAACACACAGACCCCAAAAATAAAGAAACGGCTGTCCAGCCAAAACTGAGGCTTCAAACTTGATGAAAACAGTCTCTCCCATAATAACTCAAGGGCCGCTTGTGTTTTTTAGGCCTTTGCAAGCTATCGGAAGTGTGTGCGCGGCAGGAGAGACAAATCCATGTTTTCGCGCCTTTTTTGCGATTTCAAGGTCGAAAAACACATAGGCCCCAAAATGAAAGAAACGGCTGGCGCGCCAAAACTATGGCTTGAAACTTGATGAAAACAGTCTCTCCCATAATAACTCACGGGCTGCTTGTGTTTTTTAGGCCTTTACAAGCTATCGGAAGTGTGTGCGCGGCAGGAGAGACAAATCAATGTTTTCGCGCCTTTTTTGCGATTATAAGGTCGAAAAACACATAGGCCCCAAAATGAAAGAAACGGCTGGCGCGCCAAAACTATGACTTCAAACTTGATGAAAACAGTCTCTCCCATATTAACTCACGGGCTGATTGTGTTTTTTAGGCCTTCGCAAGCTATCGGAAGTGTGTGCGCAGCAGGAGAGACAAATCTATGTTTTCGCGCCTGTTTTGCCATTTCCAGGTCGAAAAACACACAGACCCCAAAAATAAAGAAACGGCTGTCCAGCCAAAACTGAGGCTTCAAACTTGATGAAAACAGTCTCTCCCACAATAACTCAAGTGACGCTTGTGTTTTTTAGGCCTTCGCAAGCTATCGGAAGTGTGTGCGCGGCAGGAGAGACAAATCCATGTTTTCGCGCATTTTTTGCGATTTCAAGGTCGAAAAACACATAGGCCCCAAAATGAAAGAAACGGCTGCCGCGCCAAAACTATGGCTTTAAACTTGATGAAAACAGTCTCTCCCATATTAACTCACGGGCTGATTGTGTTTTTTAGGCCTTCGCAAGCTATCGGAAGTGTGTGCGCAGCAGGAGAGACAAATCTATGTTTTCGCGCCTTTTTTGCCATTTCCAGGTCGAAAAACACACAGACCCCAAAAATAAAGAAACGGCTGTCCAGCCAAAACTGAGGCTTCAAACTTGATGAAAACAGTCTCTCCCACAATAACTCAAGGGCCGCTTGTGTTTTTTAGGCCTTCGCAAGCTATCGGAAGTGTGTGCGCGGCAGGAGAGACAAATCCATGTTTTCGCGCATTTTTTGCGATTTCAAGGTCGAAAAACACATAGGCCCCAAAATGAAAGAAACGGCTGCCGCGCCAAAACTATGGCTTCAAACTTGATGAAAACAGTCTCTCCCATAATAACTCACAGGCTGCTTGTGTTTTTTAGGCCTTTGCAAGCTATCGGAAGTGTGTGCGCAGCAGGAGAGACAAATCTATGTTTTCGCGCCTGTTTTGCCATTTCCAGGTCGAAAAACACACAGACCCCAAAAATAAAGAAACGGCTGTCCAGCCAAAACTGAGGCTTCAAACTTGATGAAAACAGTCTCTCCCACAATAACTCAAGGGCCGCTTGTGTTTTTTAGGCCTTTGCAAGCTATCGGAAGTGTGTGCGCGGCAGGAGAGACAAATCCATGTTTTCGCGCCTTTTTTGCTATTTCAAGGTCGAAAAACACATAGGCCCCAAAATGAAAGAAACGGCTGGCGCGCCAAAACTATGGCTTCAAACTTGATGAAAACAGTCTCTCCCATAATAACTCACGGGCTGCTTGTGTTTTTTAGGCCTTTGCAAGCTATCGGAAGTGTGTGCGCGGCAGGAGAGACAAATCCATGTTTTCGCGCCTTTTTTGCGATTTCAAGGTCGAAAAACACATAGGCCCCAAAATGAAAGAAACGGCTGGCGCGCCAAAACTATGGCTTCAAACTTGATGAAAACAGTCTCTCCCATAATAACTCACGGACTGCTTGTGTTTTTTAGGCCTTTGCAAGCTATCGGAAGTGTGTGCGCGGCAGGAGAGACAAATCCATGTTTTCGCGCCTTTTTTGCGATTTCCAGGTCGAAAAACACACAGACCCCAAAAATAAAGAAACGGCTGTCCAGCCAAAACTGAGGCTTCAAACTTGATGAAAACAGTCTCTCCCACAATAACTCAAGGGCCGCTTGTGTTTTTTAGGCCTTCGCAAGCTATCGGAAGTGTGTGCGCGGCAGGAGAGACAAATCCATGTTTTCGCGCATTTTTTGCGATTTCAAGGTCGAAAAACACATAGGCCCCAAAATGAAAGAAACGGCTGCCGCGCCAAAACTATGGCTTCAAACTTGATGAAAACAGTCTCTCCCATAATAACTCACAGGCTGCTTGTGTTTTTTAGGCCTTTGCAAGCTATCGGAAGTGTGTGCGCAGCAGGAGAGACAAATCTATGTTTTCGCGCCTGTTTTGCCATTTCCAGGTCGAAAAACACACAGACCCCAAAAATAAAGAAACGGCTGTCCAGCCAAAACTGAGGCTTCAAACTTGATGAAAACAGTCTCTCCCACAATAACTCAAGGGCCGCTTGTGTTTTTTAGGCCTTTGCAAGCTATCGGAAGTGTGTGCGCGGCAGGAGAGACAAATCCATGTTTTCGCGCCTTTTTTGCGATTTCAAGGTCGAAAAACACATAGGCCCCAAAATGAAAGAAACGGCTGGCGCGACAAAACTATGGCTTCAAACTTGATGAAAACAGTCTCTCCCATAATAACTCACGGGCTGCTTGTGTTTTTTAGGCCTTTGCAAGCTATCGGAAGTGTGTGCGCGGCAGGAGAGACAAATCCATGTTTTCGCGCCTTTTTTGCGATTTCAAGGTCGAAAAACACATAGGCCCCAAAATGAAAGAAACGGCTGGCGCGCCAAAACTATGGCTTCAAACTTGATGAAAACAGTCTCTCCCATAATAACTCACGGGCTGCTTGTGTTTTTTAGGCCTTTGCAAGCTATCGGAAGTGTGTGCGCGGCAGGAGAGACAAATCCATGTTTTCGCGCCTTTTTTGCGATTTCAAGGTCGAAAAACACATAGGCCCCAAAATGAAAGAAACGGCTGGCGCGCCAAAACTATGGCTTCAAACTTGATGAAAACAGTCTCTCCCATATTAACTCACGGGCTGATTGTGTTTTTTAGGCCTTCGCAAGCTATCGGAAGTGTGTGCGCAGCAGGAGAGACAAATCTATGTTTTCGCGCCTTTTTTGCCATTTCCAGGTCGAAAAACACACAGACCCCAAAAATAAAGAAACGGCTGTCCAGCCAAAACTGAGGCTTCAAACTTGATGAAAACAGTCTCTCAGACAATAACTCAAGGGCCGCTTGTGTTTTTTAGGCCTTCGCAAGCTATCGGAAGTGTGTGCGCGGCAGGAGAGACAAATCCATGTTTTCGCGCCTTTTTTGCGATTTCAAGGTCGAAAAACACATAGGCCCCAAAATGAAAGAAACGGCTGCCGCGCCAAAACTATGGCTTCAAACTTGATGAAAACAGTCTCTCCCCTAATAACTCACGGGCTGCTTGTGTTTTTTAGGCCTTTGCACGCTATCGGAAGTGTGTGCGCGGCAGGAGAGACAAATCCATGTTTTCGCGCCTTTTTTGCCAATTCCAGGTCGAAAAACACAAAGGCCCCAAAAATAAAGAAACGGCTGTCCAACCAAAACTGAGGCTTCAAACTTGATGAAAACAGTCTCTCAGACAATAACTCAAGGGCAGCTTGTGTTTTTTAGGCCTTCGCAAGCTATCGGAAGTGTGTGCGCGGCAGGAGAGACAAATCCATGTTTTCGCGCCTTTTTTGCCATTTCCAGGTCGAAAAACACAAAGGCCCCGAAATGAAAGAAACGGCTGCTGCGCCAAAACTATGACTTCAAACTTGATGAAAACAGTCTCTCCCACAATAACTCAAGGGCTGCTTGTGTTTTTTAGGCCTTCGCAAGATATCGGAAGTGTGTGCGCGGCAGGAGAGACAAATCAATGTTTTCGCGCCTTTTTTGCCATTTCCAGGTCGAAAAACACACAGACCCCAAAAATAAAGAAACGGCTGTCCAGCCAAAACTGAGGCTTCAAACTTGATGAAAACAGTCTCTCCCAAAATAACTCAAGGGCCGCTTGTGTTTTTTAGGCCTTCGCAAGCTATCGGAAGTGTGTGCGCGGCAGTAGAGACAAATCCATGTTTTCGCGCATTTTTTGCGATTTCAAGGTCGAAAAAAACACATAGGCCCCAAAATGAAAGAAACGGCTGCCGCGCCAAAACTATGGCTTCAAACTTGATGAAAACAGTCTCTCCCATAATAACTCACGGGCTGCTTGTGTTTTTTAGGCCTTTGCAAGCTATCGGCAGTGTGTGCGCGGCAGGAGAGACAAATCCATGTTTTCGCGCCTTTTTTGCGATTTCAAGGTCGAAAAACACATAGGCCCCAAAATGAAAGAAACGGCTGGCGCGCCAAAACTATGGCTTCAAACTTGATGAAAACAGTCTCTCAGACAATAACTCAAGGGCCGCTTGTATTTTTTAGGCCTTCGCAAGCTATCGGAAGTGTGTGCGCGGCAGTAGAGACAAATCCATGTTTTCGCACCTTTTTTGCGATTTCAAGGTCGAAAAACACATAGGCCCCAAAATGAAAGAAACGGCTGCCGCGCCAAAACTATGGCTTCAAACTTGATGAAAACAGTCTCTCCCATATTAACTCACGGGCTGATTGTGTTTTTTAGGCCTTCGCAAGCTATCGGAAGTGTGTGCGCAGCAGGAGAGACAAATCTATGTTTTCGCGCCTGTTTTGCCATTTCCGGTTAGGGTTAGGGTTGTGGTCAGGGTCGGGGTTGGGGTTAGGGAAAGGGATAGGGTCGGGGTCGGGTTGATGGTTATGGTTAGGGTTGTGGTCAGGGTCGGGGTTGGGGTTAGGGAAAGGGATAGGGTCGGGGTCGGGTTGATGGTTATGGTTAGGGTTGTGGTCAGGGTCGGGGTCGGGGTTGGGGTTAGGGAAAGGGATAGGGTCGGGGTCGGGTTGATGGTTATGGTTAGGGTTGTGGTCAGGGTCGGGGTCGGGGTTGGGGTTAGGGAAAGGGATAGGGTCGGGGTCGGGTTGATGGTTATGGTTAGGGTTGTGGTCAGGGTCGGGGTCGGGGTTGGGGTTAGGGAAAGGGATAGGGTCGGGGTCGGGTTGATGGTTATGGTTAGGGTTGTGGTCAGGGTCGGGGTCGGGGTTGGGGTTAGGGAAAGGGATAGGGTCGGGGTCGGGTTGATGGTTATGGTTAGGGTTGTGGTCAGGGTCGGGGTCGGGGTTGGGGTTAGGGAAAGGGATAGGGTCGGGGTCGGGTTGATGGTTATGGTTAGGGTTGTGGTCAGGGTCGGGTTCGGGGTTGGGGTTAGGGAAAGGGATAGGGTCGGGGTCGGGTTGATGGTTATGGTTAGGGTTGTGGTCAGGGTCGGGGTCGGGGTTGGGGTTAGGGAAAGGGATCGGGTCGGGGTCGGGTTGATGGTTATGGTTAGGGTTGTGGTCAGGGTCGGGGTCGGGGTTGGGGTTAGGGAAAGGGATAGGGTCGGGGTCGGGTTGATGGTTATGGTTAGGGTTGTGGTCAGGGTCGGGGTCGGGGTTGGGGTTAGGGAAAGGGATAGGGTCGGGGTCGGGTTGATGGTTATGGTTAGGGTTGTGGTCAGGGTCGGGGTCGGGGTTGGGGTTAGGGAAAGGGACAGGGTCGGGGTCGGGTTGATGGTTATGGTTAGGGTTGTGGTCAGGGTCGGGGTCGGGGTTGGGGTTAGGGAAAGGGATAGGGTCGGGGTCGGGTTGATGGTTATGGTTAGGGTTGTGGTCAGGGTCGGGGTCGGGGTTGGGGTTAGGGAAAGGGATAGGGTCGGGGTCGGGTTGATGGTTATGGTTAGGGTTGTGGTCAGGGTCGGGGTCGGGGTTGGGGTTAGGGAAAGGGATAGGGTCGGGGTCGGGTTGATGGTTATGGTTAGGGTTGTGGTCAGGGTCGGGGTCGGGGTTGGGGTTAGGGAAAGGGATAGGGTCGGGGTCGGGTTGAAGGTTATGGTTAGGGTTGTGGTCAGGGTCGGGGTCGGGGTTGGGGTTAGGGAAAGGGATAGGGTCGGGGTCGGGTTGATGGTTATGGTTAGGGTTGTGGTCAGGGTCGGGGTCGGGGTTGGGGTTAGGGAAAGGGATAGGGTCGGGGTCGGGTTGATGGTTATGGTTAGGGTTGTGGTCAGGGTCGGGGTCGGGGTTGGGGTTAGGGAAAGGGATAGGGTCGGGGTCGGGTTGATGGTTATGGTTAGGGTTGTGGTCAGGGTCGGGGTCGGGGTTGGGGTTAGGGAAAGGGATAGGGTCGGGGTCGGGTTGATGGTTATGGTTAGGGTTGTGGTCAGGGTCGGGGTCGGGGTTGGGGTTAGGGAAAGGGATAGGGTCGGGGTCGGGTTGATGGTTATGGTTAGGGTTGTGGTCAGGGTCGTGGTCGGGGTTGGGGTTAGGGAAAGGGATAGGGTCGGGGTCGGGTTGATGGTTATGGTTAGGGTTGGGGTCAGGGTCGGGGTCGGGGTTGGGGTTAGGGAAAGGGATAGGGTCGGGGTCGGGTTGATGGTTATGGTTAGGGTTGTGGTCAGGGTCGGGGTCGGGGTTGGGGTTAGGGAAAGGGATAGGGTCGGGGTCGGGTTGATGGTTATGGTTAGGGTTGTGGTCAGGGTCGGGGTTGGGGTAAGGGAAAGGGATAGGGTCGGGGTCGGGTTGATGGTTATGGTTAGGGTTGTGGTCAGGGTCGGGGTTGGGGTTAGGGAAAGGGATAGGGTCGGGGTCGGGTTGATGGTTATGGTTAGGGTTGTGGTCAGGGTCGGGGTCGGGGTTGGGGTTAGGGAAAGGGATAGGGTCGGGGTCGGGTTGATGGTTATGGTTAGGGTTGTGGTCAGGGTCGGGGTCGGGGTTGGGGTTAGGGAAAGGGATAGGGTCGGGGTCGGGTTGATGGTTATGGTTAGGGTTGTGGTCAGGGTCGGGGTCGGGGTTGGGGTTAGGGAAAGGGATAGGGTCGGGGTCGGGTTGATGGTTATGGTTAGGGTTGTGGTCAGGGTCGGGGTCGGGGTTGGGGTTAGGGAAAGGGATAGGGTCGGGGTCGGGTTGATGGTTATGGTTAGGGTTGTGGTCAGGGTCGGGTTCGGGGTTGGGGTTAGGGAAAGGGATAGGGTCGGGGTCGGGTTGATGGTTATGGTTAGGGTTGTGGTCAGGGTCGGGGTTGGGGTTAGGGAAAGGGATAGGGTCGGGGTCGGGTTGATGGTTATGGTTAGGGTTGTGGTCAGGGTCGGGGTCGGGGTTGGGGTTAGGGAAAGGGATAGGGTCGGGGTCGGGTTGATGGTTATGGTTAGGGTTGTGGTCAGGGTCGGGGTCGGGGTTGGGGTTAGGGAAAGGGATAGGGTCGGGGTCGGGTTGATGGTTATGGTTAGGGTTGTGGTCAGGGTCGGGGTCGGGGTTGGGGTTAGGGAAAGGGATAGGGTCGGGGTCGGGTTGATGGTTATGGTTAGGGTTGTGGTCAGGGTCGGGGTCGGGGTTGGGGTTAGGGAAAGGGATAGGGTCGGGGTCGGGTTGATGGTTATGGTTAGGGTTGTGGTCAGGGTCGGGGTCGGGGTTGGGGTTAGGGAAAGGGATAGGGTCGGGGTCGGGTTGATGGTTATGGTTAGGGTTGTGGTCAGGGTCGGGGGCGGGGTTGGGGTTAGGGAAAGGGATAGGGTCGGGGTCGGGTTGATGGTTATGGTTAGGGTTGTGGTCAGGGTCGGGGGCGGGGTTGGGGTTAGGGAAAGGGATAGGGTCGGGGTCGGGTTGATGGTTATGGTTAGGGTTGTGGTCAGGGTCGGGGGCGGGGTTGGGGTTAGGGAAAGGGATAGGGTCGGGGTCGGGTTGATGGTTATGGTTAGGGTTGTGGTCAGGGTCGGGGTCGGGGTTGGGGTTAGGGAAAGGGATAGGGTCGGGGTCGGGTTGATGGTTATGGTTAGGGTTGTGGTCAGGGTCGGGGTCGGGGTTGGGGTTAGGGAAAGGGATAGGGTCGGGGTCGGGTTGATGGTTATGGTTAGGGTTGTGGTCAGGGTCGGGGTCGGGGTTGGGGTTAGGGAAAGGGATAGGGTCGGGGTCGGGTTGATGGTTATGGTTAGGGTTGTGGTCAGGGTCGGGGTCGGGGTTGGGGTTAGGGAAAGGGATAGGGTCGGGGTCGGGTTGATGGTTATGGTTAGGGTTGTGGTCAGGGTCGGGGTCGGGGTTGGGGTTAGGGAAAGGGATAGGGTCGGGGTCGGGTTGATGGTTATGGTTAGGGTTGTGGTCAGGGTCGGGGTCAGGGTTGGGGTTAGGGAAAGGGATAGGGTCGGGGTCGGGTTGATGGTTATGGTTAGGGTTGTGGTCAGGGTCGGGGTCGGGGTTGGGGTTAGGGAAAGGGATAGGGTCGGGGTCGGGTTGATGGTTATGGTTAGGGTTGTGGTCAGGGTCGGGGTCGGGGTTGGGGTTAGGGAAAGGGACAGGGTCGGGGTCGGGTTGATGGTTATGGTTAGAGTTGTGGTCAGGGTCGGGGTCGGGGTTGGGGTTAGGGAAAGGGATAGGGTCGGGGTCGGGTTGATGGTTATGGTTAGGGTTGTGGTCAGGGTCGGGGTCGGGGTTGGGGTTAGGGAAAGGGATAGGGTCGGGGTCGGGTTGATGGTTATGGTTAGGGTTGTGGTCAGGGTCGGGGTCGGGGTTGGGGTTAGGGAAAGGGATAGGGTCGGGGTCGGGTTGATGGTTATGGTTAGGGTTGTGGTCAGGGTCGGGGTCGGGGTTGGGGTTAGGGAAAGGGATAGGGTCGTGGTCGGGTTGATGGTTATGGTTAGTGTTGTGGTCAGGGTCGGGGTTGGGGTTAGGGAAAGGGATAGGGTCGGGGTCGGGTTGATGGTTATGGTTAGGGTTGTGGTCAGGGTCGGGGTTGGGGTTAGGGAAAGGGATAGGGTCGGGGTCGGGTTGATGGTTATGGTTAGGGTTGTGGTCAGGGTCGGGGTTGGGGTTAGGGAAAGGGATAGGGTCGGGGTCGGGTTGATGGTTATGGTTAGGTTTGTGGTCAGGGTCGGGGTTGGGGTTAGGGAAAGGGATAGGGTCGGGTTGATGGTTATGGTTAGGGTTGTGGTCAGGGTCGGGGTCGGGGTTGGGGTTAGGGAAAGGGATAGGGTCGGGGTCGGGTTGATGGTTATGGTTAGGGTTGTGGTCAGGGTCGGGGTCGGGGTTGGGGTTAGGGAAAGGGATAGGGTCGGGGTCGGGTTGATGGTTATGGTTAGGGTTGTGGTCAGGGTCGGGGTCGGGGTTGGGGTTAGGGAAAGGGATAGGGTCGGGGTCGGGTTGATGGTTATGGTTAGGGTTGTGGTCAGGGTCGGGGTCGGGGTTGGGGTTAGGGAAAGGGATAGGGTCGGGGTCGGGTTGATGGTTATGGTTAGGGTTGTGGTCAGGGTCGGGGTCGGGGTTGGGGTTAGGGAAAGGGATAGGGTCGGGGTCGGGTTGATGGTTATGGTTAGGGTTGTGGTCAGGGTCGGGGTTGGGGTTAGGGAAAGGGATAGGGTCGGGGGGGTCGGGGTCGGGTTGATGGTTATGGTTAGGGTTGTGGTCAGGGTCGGGGTTGGGGTTAGGGAAAGGGATAGGGTCGGGGTCGGGTTGATGGTTATGGTTAGGGTTGTGGTCAGGGTCGGGGTCGGGGTTGGGGTTAGGGAAAGGGATAGGGTCGGGGTCGGGTTGATGGTTATGGTTAGGGTTGTGGTCAGGGTCGGGGTCGGGGTTGGGGTTAGGGAAAGGGATAGGGTCGGGGTCGGGTTGATGGTTATGGTTAGGGTTGTGGTCAGGGTCGGGGTCGGGGTTGGGGTTAGGGAAAGGGATAGGGTCGGGGTCGGGTTGATGGTTATGGTTAGGGTTGTGGTCAGGGTCGGGGTCGGGGTTGGGGTTAGGGAAAGGGATAGGGTCGGGGTCGGGTTGATGGTTATGGTTAGGGTTGTGGTCAGGGTCGGGGTCGGGGTTGGGGTTAGGGAAAGGGATAGGGTCGGGGTCGGGTTGATGGTTATGGTTAGGGTTGTGGTCAGGGTCGGGGTCGGGGTTGGGGTTAGGGAAAGGGATAGGGTCGGGGTCGGGTTGATGGTTATGGTTAGGGTTGTGGTCAGGGTCGGGGTCGGGGTTGGGGTTAGGGAAAGGGATAGGGTCGGGGTCGGGTTGATGGTTATGGTTAGGGTTGTGGTCAGGGTCGGGGTCGGGGTTGGGGTTAGGGAAAGGGATAGGGTCGGGGTCGGGTTGATGGTTATGGTTAGGGTTGTGGTCAGGGTCGGGTCGGGTTGGGGTTAGGGAAAGGGATAGGGTCGGGGTCGGGTTGATGGTTATGGTTAGGGTTGTGGTCAGGGTCGGGGTCGGGTTGGGGTTAGGGAAAGGGATAGGGTCGGGGTCGGGTTGATGGTTATGGTTAGGGTTGTGGTCAGGGTCGGGGGTTGGGGTTAGGGAAAGGGATAGGGTCGGGGTCGGGTTGATGGTTATGGTTAGGGTTGTGGTCAGGGTCGGGGTTGGGGTTAGGGAAAGGGATAGGGTCGGGGTCGGGTTGATGGTTATGGTTAGGGTTGTGGTCAGGGTCGGGGTCGGGGTTGGGGTTAGGGAAAGGGATAGGGTCGGGGTCGGGTTGATGGTTATGGTTAGGGTTGTGGTCAGGGTCGGGGTCGGGGTTGGGGTTAGGGAAAGGGATAGGGTCGGGGTCGGGTTGATGGTTATGGTTAGGGTTGTGGTCAGGGTCGGGGTCGGGGTTGGGGTTAGGGAAAGGGATAGGGTCGGGGTCGGGTTGATGGTTATGGTTAGGGTTGTGGTCAGGGTCGGGGTCGGGGTTGGGGTTAGGGAAAGGGATAGGGTCGGGGTCGGGTTGATGGTTATGGTTAGGGTTGTGGTCAGGGTCGGGGTCGGGGTTGGGGTTAGGGAAAGGGATAGGGTCGGGGTCGGGTTGATGGTTATGGTTAGGGTTGTGGTCAGGGTCGGGGTCGGGGTTGGGGTTAGGGAAAGGGATAGGGTCGGGGTCGGGTTGATGGTTATGGTTAGGGTTGTGGTCAGGGTCGGGGTCGGGGTTGGGGTTAGGGAAAGGGATAGGGTCGGGGTCGGGTTGATGGTTATGGTTAGGGTTGTGGTCAGGGTCGGGTTCGGGGTTGGGGTTAGGGAAAGGGATAGGGTCGGGGTCGGGTTGATGGTTATGGTTAGGGTTGTGGTCAGGGTCGGGGTTGGGGTTAGGGAAAGGGATAGGGTCGGGGTCGGGTTGATGGTTATGGTTAGGGTTGTGGTCAGGGTCGGGGTCGGGGTTGGGGTTAGGGAAAGGGATAGGGTCGGGGTCGGGTTGATGGTTATGGTTAGGGTTGTGGTCAGGGTCGGGGTCGGGGTTGGGGTTAGGGAAAGGGATAGGGTCGGGGTCGGGTTGATGGTTATGGTTAGGGTTGTGGTCAGGGTCGGGGTCGGGGTTGGGGTTAGGGAAAGGGATAGGGTCGGGGTCGGGTTGATGGTTATGGTTAGGGTTGTGGTCAGGGTCGGGGTCGGGGTTGGGGTTAGGGAAAGGGATAGGGTCGGGGTCGGGTTGATGGTTATGGTTAGGGTTGTGGTCAGGGTCGGGTTCGGGGTTGGGGTTAGGGAAAGGGATAGGGTCGGGGTCGGGTTGATGGTTATGGTTAGGGTTGTGGTCAGGGTCGGGGTTGGGGTTAGGGAAAGGGATAGGGTCGGGGTCGGGTTGATGGTTATGGTTAGGGTTGTGGTCAGGGTCGGGGTCGGGGTTGGGGTTAGGGAAAGGGATAGGGTCGGGGTCGGGTTGATGGTTATGGTTAGGGTTGTGGTCAGGGTCGGGGTCGGGGTTGGGGTTAGGGAAAGGGATAGGGTCGGGGTCGGGTTGATGGTTATGGTTAGGGTTGTGGTCAGGGTCGGGGTCGGGGTTGGGGTTAGGGAAAGGGATAGGGTCGGGGTCGGGTTGATGGTTATGGTTAGGGTTGTGGTCAGGGTCGGGGTCGGGGTTGGGGTTAGGGAAAGGGATAGGGTCGGGGTCGGGTTGATGGTTATGGTTAGGGTTGTGGTCAGGGTCGGGGGCGGGGTTGGGGTTAGGGAAAGGGATAGGGTCGGGGTCGGGTTGATGGTTATGGTTAGGGTTGTGGTCAGGGTCGGGGGCGGGGTTGGGGTTAGGGAAAGGGATAGGGTCGGGGTCGGGTTGATGGTTATGGTTAGGTTGTGGTCAGGGTCGGGGTCGGGGTTGGGGTTAGGGAAAGGGATAGGGTCGGGGTCGGGTTGATGGTTATGGTTAGGGTTGTGGTCAGGGTCGGGGTCGGGGTTGGGGTTAGGGAAAGGGATAGGGTCGGGGTCGGGTTGATGGTTATGGTTAGGGTTGTGGTCAGGGTCGGGGTCGGGGTTGGGGTTAGGGAAAGGGATAGGGTCGTGGTCGGGTTGATGGTTATGGTTAGGGTTGTGGTCAGGGTCGGGGTTGGGGTTAGGGAAAGGGATAGGGTCGGGGTCGGGTTGATGGTTATGGTTAGGGTTGTGGTCAGGGTCGGGGTTGTTATATAACCATAAACCCGACCCCGACCCTATCCCTTTCCCTAACCCCAACCCCGACCCCGACCCTGACCACAACCCTAACCATAACCATCAACCCGACCCCGACCCTATCCCTTTCCCTAACCCCAACCCCGACCCCGACCCTGACCACAACCCTAACCATAACCATCAACCCGACCCCGACCCTATCCCTTTCCCTAACCCCAACCCCGACCCCGACCCTGACCACAACCCTAACCATAACCATCAACCCGACCCCGACCCTATCCCTTTCCCTAACCCCAACCCCGACCCCGACCTTGACCACAACCATCAACCCGACCCCGACCCTATCCCTTTCCCTAACCCCAACCCCGACCCCGACCCTGACCACAACCATCAACCCGACCCCGACCCTATCCCTTTCCCTAACCCCAACCCCGACCCCGACCCTGACCACAACCCTAACCATAACCATCAACCCGACCCCGACCCTATCCCTTTCCCTAACCCCAACCCCGACCCTGACCACAACCCTAACCATAACCATCAACCCGACCCCGACCCTATCCCTTTCCCTAACCCCAACCCCGACCCCGACCCTGACCACAACCCTAACCATAACCATCAACCCGACCCCGACCCTATCCCTTTCCCTAACCCCAACCCCGACCCCGACCCTGACCACAACCCTAACCATAACCATCAACCCGACCCCGACCCTATCCCTTTCCCTAACCCCAACCCCGACCCCGACCCTGACCACAACCCTAACCATAACCATCAACCCGACCCCGACCCTATCCCTTTCCCTAACCCCAACCCCGACCCCGACCCTGACCACAACCCTAACCATAACCATCAACCCGACCCCGACCCTATCCCTTTCCCTAACCCCAACCCCGACCCCGACCCTGACCACAACCCTAACCATAACCATCAACCCGACCCCGACCCTATCGCTTTCCCTAACCCCAACCCCGACCCCGACCCTGACCACAACCCTAACCATAACCATCAACCCGACCCCGACCCTATCCCTTTCCCTAACCCCAACCCCGACCCCGACCCTGACCACAACCCTAACCATAACCATCAACCCGACCCCGACCCTATCCCTTTCCCTAACCCCAACCCCGACCCCGACCCTGACCACAACCCTAACCATAACCATCAACCCGACCCCGACCCTATCCCTTTCCCTAACCCCAACCCCGACCCCGACCCTGACCACAACCCTAACCATAACCATCAACCCGACCCCGACCCTATCCCTTTCCCTAACCCCAACCCCGACCCCGACCTTGACCACAACCATCAACCCGACCCCGACCCTATCCCTTTCCCTAACCCCAACCCCGACCCCGACCCTGACCACAACCATCAACCCGACCCCGACCCTATCCCTTTCCCTAACCCCAACCCCGACCCCGACCCTGACCACAACCCTAACCATAACCATCAACCCGACCCCGACCCTATCCCTTTCCCTAACCCCAACCCCGACCCTGACCACAACCCTAACCATAACCATCAACCCGACCCCGACCCTATCCCTTTCCCTAACCCCAACGCCGACCCCGACCCTGACCACAACCCTAACCATAACCATCAACCCGACCCCGACCCTATCCCTTTCCCTAACCCCAACCCCGACCCCGACCCTGACCACAACCCTAACCATAACCATCAACCCGACCCCGACCCTATCCCTTTCCCTAACCCCAACCCCGACCCCGACCCTGACCACAACCCTAACCATAACCATCAACCCGACCCCGACCCTATCCCTTTCCCTAACCCCAACCCCGACCCCGACCCTGACCACAACCCTAACCATAACCATCAACCCGACCCCGACCCTATCCCTTTCCCTAACCCCAACCCCGACCCCGACCCTGACCACAACCCTAACCATAACCATAAACCCGACCCCGACCCTATCCCTTTCACTAACCCCAACCCCGACCCTGACCACAACCCTAACCATAACCATCAACCCGACCCCGACCCTATCCCTTTCCCTAACCCCAACCCCGACCCCGACCCTGACCACAACCCTAACCATAACCATCAACCCGACCCCGACCCTATCCCTTTCCCTAACCCCAACCCCGACCCCGACCCTGACCACAACCCTAACCATAACCATCAACCCGACCCCGACCCTATCCCTTTCCCTAACCCCAACCCCGACCCCGACCCTGACCACAACCCTAACCATAACCATCAACCCGACCCCGACCCTATCCCTTTCCCTAACCCCAACCCCGACCCCGACCCTGACCACAACCCTAACCATAACCATCAACCCGACCCCGACCCTATCCCTTTCCCTAACCCCAACCCCGACCCCGACCCTGACCACAACCCTAACCATAACCATCAACCCGACCCCGACCCTATCCCTTTCCCTAACCCCAACCCCGACCCTGACCCTGACCACAACCCTAACCATAACCATCAACCCGACCCCGACCCTATCCCTTTCCCTAACCCCAACCCCGACCCCGACCCTGACCACAACCCTAACCATAACCATCAACCCGACACCGACCCTATCCCTTTCCCTAACCCCAACCCCGACCCTGACCACAACCCTAACCATAACCATCAACCCGACCCCGACCCTATCCCTTTCCCTAACCCCAACCCCGACCCCGACCCTGACCACAACCCTAACCATAACCATCAACCCGACCCCGACCCTATCCCTTTCCCTAACCCCAACCCCGACCCCGACCCTGACCACAACCCTAACCATAACCATCAACCCGACCCCGACTCTATCCCTTTCCCTAACCCCAACCCCGACCCTGACCACAACCCTAACCATAACCATCAACCCGACCCCGACCCTATCCCTTTCCCTAACCCCAACCCCGACCCCGACCCTGACCACAACCCTAACCATAACCATCAACCCGACCCCGACCCTATCCCTTTCCCTAACCCCAACCCCGACCCCGACCCTGACCACAACCCTAACCATAACCATCAACCCGACCCCGACCCTATCCCTTTCCCTAACCCCAACCCCGACCCCGACCCTGACCACAACCCTAACCATAACCATCAACCCGACCCCGACCCTATCCCTTTCCCTAACCCCAACCCCGACCCCGACCCTGACCACAACCCTAACCATAACCATCAACCCGACCCCGACCCTATCCCTTTCCCTAACCCCAACCCCGACCCCGACCCTGACCACAACCCTAACCATAACCATCAACCCGACCCCGACCCTATCCCTTTCCCTAACCCCAACCCCGACCCCGACCCTGACCACAACCCTAACCATAACCATCAACCCGACCCCGACCCTATCCCTTTCCCTAACCCCAACCCCGACCCCGACCCTGACCACAACCCTAACCATAACCATCAACCCGACCCCGACCCTATCCCTTTCCCTAACCCCAACCCCGACCCCGACCCTGACCACAACCCTCACGGGCTGATTGTGTTTTTTAGGCCTTCGCAAGCTATCGGAAGTGTGTGCACAGCAGGAGAGACAAATCTATGTTTTCGCGCCTGTTTTGCCATTTCCAGGTCGAAAAACACACAGACCCCAAAAATAAAGAAACGGCTGTCCAGCCAAAACTGAGGCTTCAAACTTGATGAAAACAGTCTCTCCCACAATAACTCAAGGGCCGCTTGTGTTTTTTAGGCCTTTGCAAGCTATCGGAAGTGTGTGCGCGGCAGTAGAGACAAATCCATGTTTTCGCGCATTTTTTGCGATTTCAAGGTCGAAAAACACATAGGCCCCAAAATGAAAGAAACGGCTGCCGCGCCAAAACTATGGCTTCAAACTTGATGAAAACAGTCTCTCCCATAATAACTCACGGGCTGCTTGTGTTTTTTAGGCCTTTGCAAGCTATCGGAAGTGTGTGCGCGGCAGGAGAGACAAATCTATGTTTTCGCGCCTTTTTTGCCATTTCCAGGTCGAAAAACACACAGAACCCAAAAATAAAGAAACGGCTGTCCAGCCAAAACTGAGGCTTCAAACTTGATGAAAACAGTCTCTCCCACAATAACTCAAGGGCCGCTTGTGTTTTTTAGGCCTTCGCAAGCTATCGGAAGTGTGTGCGCGGCAGGAGAGACAAATCCATGTTTTCGCGCCTTTTTTGCCATTTCCAGGTCGAAAAACACACAGAACCCAAAAATAAAGAAACGGCTGCAGCGCCAAAACTATGGCTTCAAACTTGATGAAAACAGTCTCTCCCATAATAACTCACGGGCTGCTTGTGTTTTTTAGGCCTTTGCAAGCTATCGGAAGTGTGTGCGCGGCAGGAGAGACAAATCCATGTTTTCGCGCCTTTTTTGCGAATTCAAGGTCGAAAAACACATAGGCCCCAAAATGAAAGAAACGGCTGGCGCGCCAAAACTATGGCTTCAAACTTGATGAAAACAGTCTCTCCCATAATAACTCACGGGCCGCTTGTGTTTTTTAGGCCTTTGCAAGCTATCGGAAGTGTGTGCGCGGCAGGAGAGACAAATCCATGTTTTCGCGCCTTTTTTGCGATTTCAAGGTCGAAAAACACATAGGCCCCAAAATGAAAGAAACGGCTGCCGTGCCAAAACTATGGCTTCAAACTTGATGAAAACAGTCTCTCCCATAATAACTCACTGGCTGCTTGTGTTTTTTAGGCCTTTGCAAGCTATCGGAAATGTGTGCGCGGCAGGAGAGACAAATCCATGTTTTCGCGCCTTTTTTGCGATTTCAAGGTCGAAAAACACATAGGCCCCAAAATGAAAGAAACGGGTGGCGCACCAAAACTATGGCTTCAAACTTGATGAAAACAGTCTCTCCCATAATAACTCACGGCCTGCTTGTGTTTTTTAGGCCTTTGCAAGCTATCGGAAGTGTGTGCGCGGCAGGAGAGACAAATCCATGTTTTCCCCCCTTTTTTGCGATTTCAAGGTCGAAAAACACATAGTCCCCAAAATGAAAGAAACGGCTGGCGCGCCAAAACTATGGCTTCAAACTTGATGAAAACAGTCTCTCCCATAATAACTCACGGGCTGCTTGTGTTTTTTAGGCCTTTGCAAGTTATCGGAAGTGTGTGCGCGGCAGGAGAGACAAATCAATGTTTTTGCGCCTTTTTTGCGATTTCAAGGTCGAAAAACACATAGGCCCCAAAATGAAAGAAACGGCTGGCGCGCCAAAACTATGGCTTCAAACTTGATCAAAACAGTCTCTCCCATAATAACTCACGGGCTGCTTGTGTTTTTTAGGCCTTTGCACGCTATCGGAAGTGTGTGCGCGGCAGGAGAGACAAATCCATGTTTTCGCGCCTTTTTTGCGATTTCAAGGTCGAAAAACACATAGGCCCCAAAATGAAAGAAACGGCTGCCGCGCCAAAACTATGGCTTCAAACTTGATGAAAACAGTCTCTCCCATAATAACTCACGGGCTGCTTGTGTTTTTTAGGCCTTCGCAAGCTATCGGAAGTGTGTGCGCGGCAGGAGAGACAAATCCATGTTTTTATGCCTTCTTTGGCATTTTCAGGTGGAGAAAAACACAATCCCGAAAGAGAAAGAAAAGGCTGCCGCGCCAACACTGAGGCTTCAAACTTGATGAAAACAGTGTCTCCCATAATGGTGTAGGGGCTGCTTGTGGTTATTAGGCCTTTGCAAGCTCTCCGAAGTGTGTGCGCAGCAGGAGAGAGAAATCCATGTTTTTATGCCTTCTTTGGCATTTTCAGGTGAAGAAAAACACAATCCCGAAAGAGAAAGAAAAGGCTGCCGCGCCAACACTGAGGCTTCAAACTTGATGAAAACAGTGTCTCCCATAATGGTGTAGGGGCTGCTTGTGGTTATTAGGCCTTTGCAAGCTCTCCGAAGTGTGTGCGCAGCAGGAGAGACAAATCCATGTTTTTATGCCTTCTTTGGCATTTTCAGGTGGAGAAAAACACAATCCCGAAAGAGAAAGAAAAGGCTGCCTCGCCAACACTGAGGATTCAAACTTGATGAAAACAGTGTCTCCCATAATGGAGTAGGGGCTGCTTGTGGTTATTAGGCATTTGCAAGCTCTCCGAAGTGTGTGCGCAGCAGGAGAGACAAATCCATGTTTTTATGCCTTCTTTGGCATTTTCAGGTGGAGAAAAACACAATCCCGAAAGAGAAAGAAAAGGCTGCCGCGCCAACACTGAGGCTTCAAACTTGATGAAAACAGTGTCTCCCATAATGGAGTAGGGGCTGCTTGTGGTTATTAGGCATTTGCAAGCTCTCCGAAGTGTGTGCGCAGCAGGAGAGACAAATCCATGTTTTTATGCCTTCTTTGGCATTTTCAGGTGGAGAAAAACACAATCCCGAAAGAGAAAGAAAAGGCTGCCGCGCCAACACTGAGGCTTCAAACTTGATGAAAACAGTGTCTCCCATAATGGAGTAGGGGCTGCTTGTGGTTATTAGGCATTTGCAAGCTCTCCGAAGTGTGTGCGCAGCAGGAGAGACAAATCCATGTTTTTATGCCTTCTTTGGCATTTTCAGGTGGAGAAAAACACAATCCCGAAAGAGAAAGAAAAGGCTGCCGCGCCAACACTGAGGCTTCAAACTTGATGAAAACAGTGTCTCCCATAATGGAGTAGGGGCTGCTTGTGGTTATTAGGCATTTGCAAGCTCTCCGAAGTGTGTGCGCAGCAGGAGAGACAAATCCATGTTTTTATGCCTTCTTTGGCATTTTCAGGTGGAGAAAAACACAATCCCGAAAGAGAAAGAAAAGGCTGCCGCGCCAACACTGAGGCTTCAAACTTGATGAAAACAGTGTCTCCCATAATGGAGTAGGGGCTGCTTGTGGTTATTAGGCATTTGCAAGCTCTCCGAAGTGTGTGCGCAGCAGGAGAGACAAATCCATGTTTTTATGCCTTCTTTGGCATTTTCAGGTGGAGAAAAACACAATCCCGAAAGAGAAAGAAAAGGCTGCCGCGCCAACACTGAGGCTTCAAACTTGATGAAAACAGTGTCTCCCATAATGGTGTAGGGGCTGCTTGTGGTTATTAGGCATTTGCAAGCTCTCCGAAGTGTGTGCGCAGCAGGAGAGACAAATCCATGTTTTTATGCCTTCTTTGGCATTTTCAGGTGGAGAAAAACACAATCCCGAAAGAGAAAGAAAAGGCTGCCGCGCCAACACTGAGGCTTCAAACTTGATGAAAACAGTGTCTCCCATAATGGAGTAGGGGCTGCTTGTGGTTATTAGGCATTTGCAAGCTCTCCGAAGTGTGTGCGCAGCAGGAGAGACAAATCCATGTTTTTATGCCTTCTTTGGCATTTTCAGGTGGAGAAAAACACAATCCCGAAAGAGAAAGAAAAGGCTGCCGTGCCAACACTGAGGCTTCAAACTTGATGAAAACAGTGTCTCCCATAATGGTGTAGGGGCTGCTTGTGGTTATTAGGCCTTTGCAAGCTCTCCGAAGTGTGTGCGCAGCAGGAGAGACAAATCCATGTTTTTATGCCTTCTTTGGCATTTTCAGGTGGAGAAAAACACAATCCCGAAAGAGAAAGAAAAGGCTGCCGCGCCAACACTGAGGCTTCAAACTTGATGAAAACAGTGTCTCCCATAATGGAGTAGGGGCTGCTTGTGGTTATTAGGCATTTGCAAGCTCTCCGAAGTGTGTGCGCAGCAGGAGAGACAAATCCATGTTTTTATGCCTTCTTTGGCATTTTCAGGTGGAGAAAAACACAATCCCGAAAGAGAAAGAAAAGGCTGCCGCGCCAACACTGAGGCTTCAAACTTGATGAAAACAGTGTCTCCCATAATGGAGTAGGGGCTGCTTGTGGTTATTAGGCATTTGCAAGCTCTCCGAAATGTGTGCGCAGCAGGAGAGACAAATCCATGTTTTTATGCCTTCTTTGGCATTTTCAGGTGGAGAAAAACACAATCCCGAAAGAGAAAGAAAAGGCTGCCGCGCCAACACTGAGGCTTCAAACTTGATGAAAACAGTGTCTCCCATAATGGTGTAGGGGCTGCTTGTGGTTATTAGGCCTTTGCAAGCTCTCCGAAGTGTGTGCGCGGCAGGAGAGACAAATCCATGTTTTCGCGCCTTTTTTGCCATTTCCAGGTCGAAAAACACAAAGGCCCCAAAAATGAAAGAAACGGCTGTCCAGCCAAAACTGAGGCTTCAAACTTGATGAAAACAGTCTCTCCCATAATAACTCACGGGCTGCTTGTGTTTTTTAGGCCTTTGCAAGCTATCGGAAGTGTGTGCGCGGCAGGAGAGACAAATCCATGTTTTCG